>NW_006921975.1:439425-440699 GCF_000298275.1 Orycteropus afer afer
TGGAAGGAAGACTGGGCAATCTACTTCCATAAAAATTTACCACCTTGGAAACCAGTGGGATCGCTATGAATTGGAATAGACTCAATGGCAGTGAGTTTGGTTTTTTTTTTGAAACAACTTATATGTCCGTTCTCAGGTGAATGGATGGATAAATAAACTGTGCTATATTCAAATATAACACCAAACCACAAAACAAACTCACTGCCATCAAGTCGTTTCTGACTCATACTGACCCCTCCTTGGGTTTCTGAGATGGTATGGAAGTAGATTGCCCAGTTTTCCTTCTGAGGAGTGGCTGGTGGGTTTGAACTGTCAGCCTTCTGGTTAGCAGTCAAATGCCCTAGGTACTATACCACCAGAGCTCCTCAAACACAACACAGCAATAAAAATGTATGAACTACTGCCACACACAAGGATGAATCTCACAGATATATATAATCACTGCACGACTTCATTTATAAGAAATTCAAAACTAATGTATGATAACAGGCAAAATTAATCTATGATAATAGAAAACAGAATACAATTTATTAGAAAGGAGCCTGAAGGAGCTTTCTGAGGTGGTGGAAATGTTCTGTATCTTGATCTGGGTAATGGTTACACAGGGGTGTTTGTATGTGTGTATGCTAAAATTCATCAAGTTGTATAGTTAAGATTAGGGCATCTAAAGCATTTTACTATATGCATCTAATACCAAACTAAACATTTTTTAAAAGAGAAGAGGCTAGATGGGGAGACATGAAGAACTTCGATAAGGAACATTAAATTACCAAGTTAATAAAAGATGTATTTAAGGAGAACAGTAATTTAAGATTTGTGTTTGATAGAGAAAAACTGTTAGGAGGCTAGAATACAGACAAAGGCCAGTTAGGAGACTATTACAACAGTCTAGATAAGAAATATGTGACTGAACTAGGGCAGAATTAGTGGGGGAGGGACAATATTAAAGAGATGGAAGCAAACCTGGTCATTAATGAAGTGAAGAGAGATTGACAAGAGCAAAGATCTTATAATACCTCATTACTGGGCAACTTTGTTAACTGCATTACTATCAACTAATAAAGGGAAAAGAGACTAAAACTGGACTCAGTCTCAGTGTTTTTTTTTTTTAAATATTTGCTTGTGTTTTTTTGATGAAAGTTTACATAGCAGTTTAGGTTCCCATTCAACAGTTTCTGCACATAACATAGTATGCAGAAACATTGTTCAATACCCTACTTTGGTGAGTAGCAACTGGGATCTCAAAAGCTTATGTGTAGGTCCTATAAGTGTAT
>NW_006921975.1:441699-442424 GCF_000298275.1 Orycteropus afer afer
AAAAAAAAAGACCAGGCTTACTGGTCTGATAGAGACTGGTAAAAGCCCCAAGAGTATGGCCCTTAGATACCATTCAGGCCTGGAACTGAACTCACTCCCATGGCTCAACTTTAAGCCAAACAACAGACAGACCTACAAGGTGAACAGTAACACCAGGGAGATATAAACTCCTTAGAACAATCAACCATAAGAGATCAGAATGGCAGCATTTGCCCAGAGATAAAGCTCAGAAGGCAGGGCTGGATAGGGAAGGACAAAGGAAAATGTTAACCGCAAGGAAGAGGTGGGAGGAGTGCTATCACATTGTGGGGAATGCAATCAGTGTCATGAAACAAAATGTGTATGAACTGTTGAATGGAAAACCAATTTGCTCTGTAAATTTTCACGCATGAGACTATAAAAAGTTGAAAAAAATAATTTCTGTACAAGTTGTTCAGTGGAGGAGGGCGAAACAGAATGACCACTAACGGGTATGGGGTTTCTTTTTGGGGGGATGAGAATGTTCTGCAATTAAATAGTAGTGATAGTTGCACAGACCTGTGAATATACTAAAAACCACTGAATTATGCACTTTAACAAATTGAAATTTACACTATGTGAATTATATCTCAATTTAAAAACAAACTTAAGGGGAGTTCCGGTAAGATGGCGGAATAGGCAGAAAGACTGCACAGACCCTCTTCAACAAAGAAAAGGGGAACCAATTAACACAGATACAGAAGATA
>NW_006921975.1:442959-444357 GCF_000298275.1 Orycteropus afer afer
AGGTGCAGCCATCCCTCACTCCCACCCACTTTCTGGGCCTGCAGGAACTCCACCCTAGTCCGTGTGCTCAGACGGAGCCTGGGTGCCCTGCCCCGCCCTGCCCCCATGTTTTTTCTTCTTTTTTCTGTTTTTGTAGTTTTGTTTGTCTTTATCTGTTTTAAAACTACTAGTATTATTATTTCTTTTGTCCTTTTTACTACTATTCTTTATTCTTCCCCTCCCAGGTTCTAGTTTTCAGATTTTTTTCTTTTCCCTGTTCCTGGTTGCAATTTTTTTTTTCTTTCTCGTAGTTAACCCCACTCCTTGTTTTTCTTTTTGCATTTTTCCCATTTTTTCTTCATTATTGTCTTTCTCTACCATTTTTCTCGTTTTCCCTTTTTATTTTTTTAATTACTGTTCCAGTGTGATTACATGGTGTATTTTCTGTCCATTTGCTTTTACTTTTTTGATGGTTATTCACTTTTTATTTTTGTCTAACTAAGTGGAAGACAGCAACAGTCCCCATATGACATAGCTACACCCAAGCATGATGTCCTTCTGCATGGACTAGCCCCTTCTGACCACATGACCAAAGTAGGTGAGATGAAGTCTGGTCATTCTTGCTTCTATGGAGCATTCTCGCTGTACTTCTTCCAAGACAGATTTGTTCTTTATCTGGCAGTCCATGGTATATTCAATATTCTTTGCCAGAACCACAGTTCAAATGCGTTACTTCTTCTTGGGCTCCCTTATTTATTGCCCAGCTTTTGCATGCATATGAGGTGACTGAAAATACTAGGGCTTGTGTCAGGTGCACCTTATTCCTCAAAGTGACATCTTTGCTTTTTAAAATTAGGCTGAACTAAATAATGTCTTAACCTATAATGTTTATTCCCATTATAAAATCCTTATCAGAGAATATCAAAGGAGCTCTCCTCAAGCATATTTATCAATATATATATAGTATTACCTTGCCTTGTAATCTTTAAGATACTAAATAAATGATACCATAAGTATAGGGAATTAGGAAACACCGTAAATATTCTAAATTAAACTTTCTAGTCTTGAAAAGAGTAGTTGAAAAGGAGATCTGCAGTATGATATAGGAATCAGAAGACCTCATTAACAGTCAGAGTTCCAGTAATGATTTGTAATGTGACTGTGGGGAAGTCAATTAACCTCTCTTGAGTCTGTTTCTTTATCTGAAGAGTGTGGATAACATTATCTTGTTTGCTTAACATTCGTCCACCCATTGTTTAAAAAGCTATCTATGTGAGAATACAATCTTTGTGATAATAAGCTCCACCTCTCCATGAGGTAATAGGAAGTAAACAAATCAAACCTTACCCCTCTGTGAAGATGCTGGGGGAGACAAAAGATGATGTGAGATAAAGAAGTACATTGGTTAGGGCTGATCAT
>NW_006921975.1:446980-453096 GCF_000298275.1 Orycteropus afer afer
TTTGTGATGATGAATGCCATGCCATTCTTCTTCGAATTATCATTCTCAGCATAGTAGATCATATGGTTGTCTGATTCAAAATGTCCAAAACCAGTCTACTTCAACTCACTAATGTCTAGGATATCAACCTTTATGCGTTCCATTTAATCACTGACAACTTCCAATTTTCCTTGAGTCATACTTCATACATTCCATGTTCTGATTATTAATGGATGTTTGCAGCTGTTTCTCCTCAATCTGAGTCATGTCACATCAGCAAATGGAGGTCTCAAAAGCTTTACTTTATCCATATCAGAAACGTTGGTTCTATTCTTATGATGGTACTCTTTTCCAGTTGTATTTTGACAGCTACCAACCTAAGTGGCTCATCCTCCTATACTGTATCGGACAGTATTTCCAGGCTATTCATATAGCTGCCTAGTATTGTAATGGACAGTGTTTCTCTGCTATTCATAAGGTTTTCCCTGGCCAATTCTTTGAGAAGGAAATGGCCTCCTCCTTCGTCCTAGTCTGCCTCAGTCTGCAAGCTGTGCCGAAACCTGTGTACCACATGCAACCCCGTTGGTGTCTGAAACACTGGTAGCACAGCCTCAGGCCTCATAGCAACACAGCACCACAGCACGACAAGCTGATGGACAGGTTTGTCTCCCTTAGTTGTTCAAAACCTCTCCACTCTCCCCTTACTTGGATCCCTGTGCCATTTGCTCACTCTCTCCTGGACACCCTGGCTTTCCTTTCCCTTCCACCTTTCCTGCCACTTGGGGGTTGGGATCTGGGTCCCTCCCCTGACCTGGATCCCTCTGCTGCTTGTTCAATCTCTCTTTGATGCCTTGGCTTTCCTTTCCTTTCCCTTCCATAAACAGCTATAATAAAGTGGTAGATAAATTAAAAGTATATTTATTGTACTAAGGATATTTACCAATTCTTTGAGTTAGTGATGGTGTTTTTTCAGCAATTCTTGCCTAAAATAGAAATATGAATTGAGTTAGAATTCTTTTTTAAA
The DNA here is from genome assembly GCF_000298275.1 of Orycteropus afer afer. Taxonomy (NCBI): domain Eukaryota; kingdom Metazoa; phylum Chordata; class Mammalia; order Tubulidentata; family Orycteropodidae; genus Orycteropus; species Orycteropus afer. Next base: position 447,984 of record NW_006921975.1, read on the forward strand.
GAAGGCAATTACTTCAATTTGAAAAATTACATTAATAGCAAATTATAAATTAGCTTAATTCCAATTCAGCATATCAATACTCACAAAAGTCATAGCCTGATAGAGATAGAAGGACATTAAAAGATCGTCTAATCCAATCTCCCTCACTTTACAGACAAAAAGCTGAGGCCCAGGCCCAGATTAAATGACTTGATCAAGCTGATAGAGTTAAAGGCAGAACTGTAATTAACAACTCAGTCCAGGGCTCTTTCTACACGACACTAACGCCATGGACACTTCCAGTTCATACTATCAACTTAGATTCATTTTTTGAGATTTAAAAAACTGCCTGAAAAAAGTTTAAAACTATTTATGAGTACAAAACACATTATGCATAATTCTAATTTCATAACTAAGAAGCCCTGGTGGTACAATGCTAAGCATTCAGCTGCTAACCAAAAGATTTGCAGTTCAAACCCACAGTGGCTCTGCAGGAAAAAAAGACCTGGTGATCTGCTCTCATAAAGGTTACAGCTTAGGATACCCTATGGGGTAGTTCTACTCTGTTCTACAGGGTTGCTATGAGTCAGAATCAATTCAATGCCACACAAGCAGAAGAAAGGACTAAGTATTTCAGTTCTTCAAGTCTATACTTTTTCATTTTTAAATATATTAGTTTCACATAACATTGACTAAAAATCTTTTCTGAAATGTCTCATTTCTAATGTTTTTTTCGTATGATAATCTTTCCAAGTCCCTATTAAGTGTTTTGTGGACATGTTACAATACTGTTTTTACAATGTAAGAACGATTTTAGATACAACATGAACCATGTTAACTATTTTAATAGTAATAATTTCTAACAAATTACCCAGTTAGATTTTGCCTTTGTTATTTATCCAACCAAAAAAAAACCCCACCCATTGAGTCAATTCTAACTCATAGTGACCCTATAGGACAGAGCAGAAGTGCCCCACAGGGCTTCCAAGGCTGTACATCTTTACTGAAGCAGACTGCCTCACCTTTTTCCCACAGAGCAGCTGGTGGGTTTGAACTGCTGACCTTTTGGTTTACAGCCAAATGCTTTAATCACTATGCCACTAGAGCTCCTTGGCAGTGAGTTATTCATCCAATAATGTACCCATGTTCAAGTCCCTATATTTGCCTAACAAAACCCACTGCCATTGAGTTGAGGTCCGACTTAGGGCAACCCCCATAGGGTTTCTAAGGCTGTAAATCTCTATGGTAGCAGACTGCCTCATCTTTCTCCAGCAGAGCAGCTGGTAGGTCCAAACCATCAACTTTCCGTTAGCAGCCAAATGCCTTAATCACTACACCATCAGAGCTCCTGTATTTGCCTACAGTAAAACTTATATCAGTTCTTCCTGATCTCCTTTTTAAAAATATGCTTCAGGTTAATAACAAGCACTCTTCTCCCTTTAAAAGCTCACTGTACATTAATTTAAAATACTAAATTGTGAACTTCATATGAAGAAATAATTGTAAAACAAGTTTTATAATATTTTATAATATGTGACTTACCAGAGACTCCTCAAGTGAATGGGTTAAATGAATATTGTTTATATATTCATGTCCCTTCTCTTCTAACAGGTATTTACACCTAAACAATTAAAAAGATGTTAAACTTGGGGCCAGGAAGTCAAACGTCCATGAACTCTTGAATGTAAAACAAAACTGCTTTGTAAATTTGCATTCCAAGCACAATAAAAAAAAAAAGATGCTAAACTTGAGAGCAATAAATACCAAGTTGGGATCTTTCAACTTCTGAGCAAAAGTTATTAACTTTGTACCTTGATATTTTCAAAAAGTTTAAATCGTTTACATTCTTAACAGATTTTATTTAGAGTATTAACAAACTGTACATTTAAAAGTAATTCTTTAGGCTTTTCAACCTTTCCTTTTAAGGCTAAGATTTATTTTCAAATGATCACTCTGAAGTTTTAAGCTGTACTTTATTTTAAAGAAGATGGCAAAGGGACATTTAGGGTATGTCCTCATTCTAAGATTTCACTGATTTTAAGCAGCATGATTATTTTATGTATCATCTCAAATCACTGCCAATTAAATTAAGACACACCATCAAGAGTAAGATTTGTCTTGATTTCAGAGATTTTAAAATGTAAACTAGATACAATGATGTTTCCGACAGTGTGTAAAGGGTTCATAATGAATCTCCTTGAAAACATGGGTTATTCCATGCCCATCACATCACAAAAGAGCCTCCTTCCAACAACAAAACCATACATTTCTTAATTTGGTGTTTAGAAACGGAATAACCTGAACAGCACAGCTATGATATACAAGTGGTGAATGTTTTGGTCACCAGAGAAGGCTTAGGTGTTTTTGTTCCCCCCCCCCCCTATAAAGAAAGTAGGCACTCTAGTAGCATAGTGCCTAAGGCACTTGACTACTAACCAGAAGGCTGGTGGTTCAAACCAACCAGCCACTCCTCAGAAGGAAAGCTGGGCAATCTACTTCCGTAGTGATACTGCCTCGGAAACCCAAGGAGGGGTAGCTATGAGTCGGGTCCAACTCGATGGCACACCAAACAACATAAAGTAGGTGACCCCATTTTTATAAACTGGTGTGAATTTCAAGCTATAGTGAAGACAGAAATTGTTGAGGTAAAAAGTAATTCAAGTCTTCCTACTGCATACTGTTCAACTTGCCTTAAATAAACATTTTAAATACCTTACCCTGGATACCACTTAGCATGTTGCTCCCAAGGATCTTCACTGGGCTTCCAATCAGTTAGCCCTCCTCCACAATGAAAGCACTTCACTTTATCACCCTCACCTACGAAAACAAGCAAAAATATAAGTATTTGTGCAATTAAAAGCCAACGCAAAAATATCCATCTTAACACCTAAAAATTAAGCATTTCTAAATTACATGACAACCTTATGGCTTAAGAAATGACATTCAAATTCACATATAAATAATAGATACAATTTTTATTATTTCAGGAGTAAAGATAACTAAATTCACTGATTTATTCTTGAGGTATATTAAAGAAGACAAATACAAATCAAGCTGCCAACTTTTATGTTAAGAATTACTATTGTTACATTTTTTAAACACAGGTCATTTGGGCAATTAATACTATACATGCTTTTTTGAACTACAAAGCTTTAAAGTAAGTATGTTCCAAATATTAATACCAATAAAGTTCAGCATAATGAAATTACTAGTTCCTCTAAGATTATAGCTACATGACACTAAACAAAATATCAAGATTGCTATATAATGTTGTACAAATAAAATATTGAAATAACTGATATTTTGTTTTGGCACTGTTTGATCCTAAAAGTATTTAAATGAGTCAGATATATTATAGTATAATTTGTTTAGATACCCCTGGAAGCCATCAGGCCCTTCCTGACATGTTCACAATAATCTATCTGAAAAACACTCATCTAAAGCAATGAAACATAATACAGGGCTGCTTTCAAATATATAGTTCTATGTACTTATGGTAGACACCAATTTTAATGTTGGTCAAACTGAATTCTCTAATGTTAACTCTTCTTATAAGGAAAATGTACGTAATATATATAACAGCACATAGTAGCTGTTCAATAAATGATAGCTGGTATTACTATTAGACCCATTCTTCTATTGGGCATGTCTACCATCTTCTGCATGTCACCCCTCTCCTAAAAACAATTATAAATGTGACTTACAATATGGTAGTTCTTTTCATATAAATTCAGTGGTTACATAAGGATTCACAGAATTAAACTGATATAAGTTATCATGCTAGGTAATACTTAAATATTTACCAGCTCAGGGGACTAAAGACATCTATTTACTTTTTAGGAGCCCTGGAAATAGTTGGAAAGTTATTTAGTATCCTGATTTTATAATAAAGTTTACCTAAAGCATAAAATCCAGCTCTTGCAAGCTGCTCCTTGTTAACTGAGTATATCCATGTCCCAAAAGTCATGATCCGTGCTTCATAATCTGCCATGGCTGGATTTCTTGGAGGATTTGTTGAATTTGGGAAATTCCTATCAGAACTCAAGACATCAGATTCACTTCGAGTATTAACATTCCGGCCCAAAACAAAGAAGCAATTAGGAAAGTGTCGCTTGTGTTCTGACCATGCACGATCACAAGGTTCCCAATTTTTCAGTTTTCCACCACAACAAAAGCACTGTACTTGATCATCTATACCCGTATAGTAGAGTCCAGCACTAGCTAACTCTCTTGGGGTTAAGTGGGCATAGTCTGGCCAGTTTTGAAATGACTTTAATCTAGCTTCTTCACTACACATTTCAGGGTTCCCTGGGTATATGGCATCTGATATATCTACAACTTGTCCAGTTCTCAAAAGATAGTCTGCATGAGTCTCAGATGGCCTGTCCAAAACAAAATGATTTCTGTTTCCTGGATGGTTTTCAACTTTGTACTGATCATTTTGGACACCTGGATTTGTAGGTTGTGCAGCATTATTTTCAAAATAAAAGCCATTGATAAATCTGCAATTTGGGGATGCTTTCCTGTGTCTTCCAACCGCTGAGTCTCCATATTGCCACCTATCTACTGCTGCATGACAACTAAAGCACCGCACGGTGTCTCCTTCACCAATGTACAGAAAACCAGCTCGCGCTAGAGTTGATGCTGAAACAGGACTACTACTTGGAAAATTAGCAAAAGTTTTTAATCTATTGAACTCTTCTACAAAGTCTTCATCGTTATTGATGTCTGCAGGTGCAAAAGTTTTAGAGCCTTCAAAACTGTTAAAAGTCATCTTCTCTTGAAATTAGAACTTGTCCACCTTTTCTAAAAAGAGAACATTACATTAGGAACTACAAAATGAGAGACACAAGCAATATGCTCAATACTAGGGGGCTAACAAATTATCCACTGATGACATATAAATAATTATACAATCTCTAAGAAACATTCTATTTCTAAAGACTGAAGTTCTACATTACTACATGATTCTGTTATAAAGCAGAAACTAGCATTTTTCCTCCTCTTTGTTAGGAAAGTAATGTTTAAGCACATAGAAAATGATTATTAATTTTTAAGGGCTTATTTTACATAAATAAGGAAACTATGTGATACAGAATATATTATAATTATTAACCATATAGAATCATTACTT
>NW_006921975.1:454561-464018 GCF_000298275.1 Orycteropus afer afer
TCCGTAGTGATACTGCCTCGGAAACCCAAGGAGGGGTCGCTATGAGTCGGGGCCGACTCGACGGCACATAACAACAACAACAACAACAACATACCTCAAGAGCTGAGTTTTATCTTTATACAACAATTTTTGGAAGACTGTTTCCGAGACTTTGAATTAATTATATAGTTTCCAAGATGTCTAAAACCATTCTGACACTAGCTTCAAGGTCCTTTGTTGAATCAGAATGACAAAATCAAGATTCAAAAAAGCAAGGCTTGATGATAGCCTAAAACTCGTAAGATAAAATTCAATAGGTGTAAATTAAAAATCTTACAGTCCGGTTAAAAAAGTAATTTGTTGCACAATTAAATAGAGATGGAGACTTGGTTTGGAAAGAAGTTGTGAAGGCAAACTTCTGGATTAAAACCTGAGGGTTTTAGTTAATTACAAATTCATTATGAACCAACACTACATAGCTGTTAAAAAAAACTTACGGTAATTTCAGGCTGCATTAATATCCAGATGTGTTAATATCCAAATCCAATTCACCTACATATTAAATATCATTTCCCATTTCAAACACACTTCAGAAGGAACATTAACGAAGTATAATGTCCTTAGAGGGCAATTGAGGTGATGAAAATTATGACATATGAAAATTATATCACATAAAGAATAGCTGGAAGAGCTGAAGATGCTTATCTCAAAGGGAAAAAAATTTATAGGGTGGCAGAGAGAGAACAGATTATCCTCTTTAGATATTTAAAAGGCTATCATGCAGAAAAAGGATTAGGTTTCTGTGTAGCTTCACGGCAGAATTTAAGTCAATGAATATAATTCTAGTCAGTAGATTTTAACCCCATACAAGGATGAACTTTACAACAATCAATAGTGGTACAAAACAGATTGGGTTGCCTTGTAGGTTATGAATTCATCTCATCACTGGAAGGAACTAACTTCTGCATGGACTAGGTGAGACGAGGGGAAAAAAAAGTTTCCAAGCCTATAATTATCCTGGAGAATTAATGGTCAATATAATCTAAAACCTGAATATGGCCTTCCCTGAGATGGTATTTTTTATTTCTAAGGTCAATGAAAATAGACAGAAGTGTAAGATCAAGGATCTATTTTCATTTCACAATAGTGGACATTTTGTGTGGTTCAAGTAGTCACCCCATTTCAGATAATATTCGATAAAACTCCATCATTCAACCCCAGCACGACGACAATCTCCATTTGAAACTTTCAAGTGGAGATTTCATCTTCTCAGGGCTTATTTCCATACTAATAGTTTTGATTTCAAGGTTTGAAAAGTATTTGTTCAAAGCACTCAACTCAATGCGACATATACATTATCAGGCATTTGGTGCTGAAGAGGGGAGAGAAAACAGAATTACCAGAGAGATAGGACTGAAAGGGAGAAAGATGACTGACGAAAGATGGAAACCTTGGAGTTGGAAGAAGGCACCAAAAGAAAGGGAAGGGAAATGGTTTAAAAAAAAAAAAAAGATCTAAGTGAAATGAACTGGAGAGGTGATAGTATAGAATATAAGTATGTATGGAGCACAAGAACTATGAACATAGAACATGGGGTATAAATATTGGAGAAAGGAGATAAAAAGGCTTTGGATGTGAAAAAAATCTAAATTCAATAAAGTATGCCAAGATAATTGAAGGCTTTTCTTGTGAAAATATATTCAATCTTTGTACTGGTTAGCAGAAGGTACGAAGACAGAGAGATAAAAGTGTTAAAGAAAGTTTTGGTATAATGGGACCAAATGGTTAGGAATCCTGAAGGGAACAGTAGTGAGAATAAGAGCAGCACAAGAGAAGCCAACATTGTTAGGAAAAAGACGAAGCGAGGAATGGGTACATGTTTATGAGGAGTTTGGAAGATTTCAAGACGGGGAGATGTAAGGGTTTAAAATATATTGACATAAATATGTTTAGTCAATTGTGTAAAGACAGTCATACCAAGCAGGTTGATTACTTATCTAGCTATATTGTGAAAATATGCAATAGGGTACACACACACACACACACACACACAATTCACCTGTTATCTGCACACAAGTTTCTTTCCCCAGCTTTTCAGTATTCAAGTTTTCAAACACATAGAATAAAGGTTCTTTTAAAGAGGAAAAAAGATACAAAATAGGGTGTACTAGACTGCCACTGTGTAAAAACATACATTCGTGGATAAGACCTAGAAGGTAATATTTAATAAATGAAAAAAACGTTAAGGTGGTGGGATTATAGACAATCCTTTCTTCCAAAAGGTGTTTAAGAATATTTTCACTTAAAGCCTCTCAGTTGGTACTGCTCCCCTGTGTCAGGTACCCAGTTGTGGGGGAGGCAGCTACTCAAGAAAGCAAGGGGGTAGATGTACTCCTTGTCTTTGCTCTAGCCCCTTGCCTCGACTGGAGCCAAAGGTCAGAAGGAGGGAACTGCCTTGCTCTGCCAGGCTGACCCATCTGTGGTGGGAGGAGTGCAGCAATGGAGTTCAGTGGATACCGAAGCAGGCTGCCTCTGGAGGTGCATCTTGTGAGTTGCTGGTACCTGGGCGGCACGTTGCATGTGCCCACCCCATGTTCCAGCAAGGTGGCTGGTGCTCAACATTAACTGTGGCTGCACTGCTGATCACCACCAGCATGGGGTGGGCAGCAGCTACCCGGATGCATCCTGGAGATGAAACACAGGTCTGAAGCTGAATTTTGGCAGTTTCCACCAGAAAAAGCAAAACTTGGAAATTCTGAGTTTTATGGATTACTGAAACATGTCCATAAGGCATCTAACGTTGACATTTTAGTAGACTATATAGATATCCGTGGCAACTTACTACCTGTAAATAATGATGATAATTATCATAAAACTATTTCAACAGCCAATCCATTGTTTAGAATTTTTATACAAAAGAAGGAAGAAGCAGACAACCATGCCTTTGGTACAGATACACTAATAAAGAACATGTGTTAATCAATGTATTGTGTTCCGTCAACCATAGAAAAAAGCCACATCCAGTCAATGGCACACCCCAAGACTTCAGAGCCTGTGTTTTCTATTATAGTTGTGGATATTCTCCCAGAAACATATTGTAAGGCTCATCTTTACAAAAAATGACACTGAAAGTTCCCTAGGATGCTATACCCAGGATGGGTTCAGCCTAAGGGAGACACCACACAGCTCAGAGAAGGTCCCAGGCATTTTCATATCCTGGCTTGTTGCAGGAGGTCTGGTACACAGCACGGGTCTATTAGCTGTTGATGAAGTTTTAGAAGTTAATGGTATAGAAGCTGCAGGGAAGAGTCTTGATCAAGTAACAGACATGATGATTGTAAATAGCCACAACCTCATCGTAACAGTGAGACCAGCAAACTAGGAGAATGTTATTAGGGCCAGTCAGACTTCTGGCAGGTTCCATCAATCTAGTCTTAATAGCCTTCTTGGCTGTCTACAGAACATTGAACAAACTTCATGCCAAAGGATGAAAACAATGATAAAGGTGAAATTATTATTGAAGAAAATGTACTGCTACAAAAGATTCCTAAAGCTGTTCCTACTACTAAGAGCCTGGAATTAGTAATACAAATAGCACAAACTAGTTTTTGAATTTGGCAGAATGGTTTTATTCCTTTTAAGCAAGTGAGTTTAGCACACCTAGGAAGTGAAACATGGAGTCCCTGGGTAGTGTAACTGGTTAGTGATTGACTACTAGCCAAAAGGTTGCCAGTTCAAACCCACCCAGAGGTGCCTTGGAAGACAGGCCCGGCAATCCGCTTCTGAAAGGTTACAGCCCTTACAACGCTATGGAGCACACGTGGACTCTCCAGGAGTCGGAATCAATTCAACGGCAACTAACCACAAGCAACTGGAGCAAACAATTTGACACACTTGCCCCAGATCAAGAAGTCTCAGCAGTAGCTAGAACGAACATAACATTATAAAACCATGATTTGAATGTTTTCTGAATGAGAATGCCATGGGACAATGTAAATGTGGATACTTTGAGGGGTTTTAAACTACTAAACAAAGGAGCCCTGCGGGTGCAGTGATTAAAGAGCTCAGCTGCTAACCAAAAGGTAAGCACTTCAAAACCACCCAGAAGCTCCTCGGAAGAAGGACCTGGCAATCTGCTCCTACAAAGATACAGCCTTGGAAACCCTACAGGGCATCTCTACTGTCCTATAGGGTAACTATGAATCAGAATCAACAGCAAAGGGTTTTTCTTTTGTTTTTAAACCTCTGAACCAATAACTTGTAATAGGTATGAGAAAAATAACATTCCAAGCTTAAAATATTATTAAAATGACAGAGAAAGCAGATTGGGCGTTGCCTAGAGCCAGGGTAAGAGGGGAATGGGATGTGATGGCAAATGGATACTAGGTTTCTTTTGGGGGTAATAAAAATGTTCCAAAATTAGATTGTGGTGATGGCTGCACAATTTTGGAGATACACCAAAAACCACTGAATTGCACACTTTAAATTAATTTTATAGTATGTGAATTACATCTCAATAAAGCTGTTAAAATAGTAGTTTGGTAATTGTTAGTATACACGCTCGCAGATCAGAAGTGATTTTAAGTCTAAAACAAAGAGGCATTTGGTAATGAAATCACATGCTTTTGATATGGAAAACTGGATGTTAACATCACATTGTCAGAACTATGTGAAAGGACTAAATTTCCATCAGAAGTGGTTGTACATTGAACTTGTGCAAAGCCCAGTTAATTTTTCCTTTAAGGATCCTTTAAATTTTAATATGAAGTCTGATTCTATTCCTGTTGGTACTCTGAGGACCTCAGTTCTTATGCTTCCAGTATTTTATTTTTCAGTGTGGTTTTTCTGTTGCTAACTGTAATCAATCTTTTTCTGAAACGTATTTTTTCCTAATTTCTAAGAAATCCAACCAACTGGTTGTTTTTAGGGTTGCTTCCCATGTAATGAAGCATTGAAGCTATGGTCCTGAGTGAAGAAATTCTGTCTCAGTAGTAGTTCATGCTGGTATCTGTCCATCCTATATATTTTAAAAGTTATTTTTGAAAGTTAATTTCATTGACTCTGGTATGACAGGGAGATTCTCTCCTTTAACCAATTCTTTGTTCTCATTCCCAATCTCACTGAAAAGCATTTCTTGTGTGTGTGTGTGTGTGTGTGTGTGTTTTGAGTGTTTTTGTACTCTTCTAATGTATTCAAGTAGTTTGTGTCATTTTGGATACAAAATGTATCTAAAGGGTTTTTTTTACATACAGGACAAACATGTTCCCAAATTTTTTTCTACAAAGATTTTGCATTTTATTTAATGAGATTATTCCAGGAACATTGCCTACACTTTAGGAGAAATATGTTGTATTTACCACTGACATGTAGAGTTTATGAATACTATTTTCATGAGGCTATTTATTCCCACACATCCATTTAGAAAACAAGTAAGAGGAGGGCTGCTAGCTATGCCTGATTTCTCTGGTATTTACCACTGTACAATGTGTACAAGTATTATAGATTAGATGCTTATAAACAACACTGTTCAAAGCTGATCTGGGTAAAGACGAAGGAAAGTCTAAGACTGTAAAATATGTCTGTTGGCAATATTATAAATTTAGTGCAATAGGATAGGGTTAATAAGTCACATTTCAACGTGACCCATACTACATGGGCTTCCTGAGGGATCTTGAGTTAGATGGTTTTTACTGTTATAGTTAGTTCCTGTAGAGGAAGGAACTGACTAGCTCTCCACCTAGAACCTTAGCCAATAGATTATGCAGGATAAAAGATTACTGAACAGGCTATCAGAGTTAAAAATCAGCAACAGCAACAAGATTGATCATGTAGTATAATTTAAATGCTAAGGGAAAACTACTTAGGAAATAACCACTTCTCAACAGCTTATTACTCATAAGGCACTGTGGTAGATGCTTTTACACATCACCACATCTTATTCAACAACAACCCTGGCTGATGCGGGTAACCTCACACACACTTCTGTTTGTTTTAATGCAAGGTCAAAATTTAAACACTGGATTGTGTGATTGCACAGCCACCCTTCTGTTCTTTCATCATGTTACCTTGAAGAACTATAAGGACAGTAATACTGCAAAACCTGGAACCAGCGTTACGGTGGAAACCTGTCAGAGAAGGGAAATTCAAACATTTTCCACTAAAATGAGCAACAAAAAAGTGGTAAGACTGCTCCTCCCCCATCAAAGGCAGAAAAACAAGTCAGTCCTATTGAGTTCTGGCTCTCACAAATTTCACTATATATAACATGCTTTACGATTCAGAATGTTTTCATTATGTGCTATCTAATTTAACCTGCACAACATAGCATAGCCCCCATTTGAAATATGAGTAAACTGGTTCTAACAGGTTATTACTTATCAGAGACCATGTGATCATAAGTCAAAATCAAACAGTGATTATGACCGACACAGATTTAAGAAAGGGTAGCTGAAAACATTAAGCTCCCTACTTTCTTAAGGCTTGAAAATTAGTTACAACCATAGGAAGGTAAATCACACAGCAACCATATGCTGAGAGGTGAACAAAATTATTGCTTGAATAAGCAAGGAATTTCAAACCACATATAAGTATTTTTATATATTGGGAGTTCATAGTGGCACAAGCTCTGCCTAGTTTAGGAAATCAGCCTTAACTCATCAGTTCCAACTCTATCTAACCATCTGATTTCAAGCTTTTCCCAGATTGTACAGGTAGAACTCAGTTTCCATCACAAAGCAGATCCTTGAAAATAGACTGTAAAAGGAGATCATGATAAGGTGAATCACGTATATCATTAACAAGGATTGGGTATCAAATCATACCAAAATCAAATCTCCAAATGTATCAAAAGCAGAGCTACAATTATATGTTTAAAAACAACAAAAGTCTATACCAAGGTGATTTCTGCCAAGATGGTAGGACAGACAGACTCTCTTCAACAAAGAAATGAAAAACCAATTGAAACAAATAGAGAAGATAATCCTGGTACTCTGAGCTTTGAAGGAAAGGGTAAAGTAGTAGATTAAATACCAACTACTAGAAGACCCTGAAAACAGTGAATAAGGAGACAAATGGAGCTGTGGACTGTCAGGTACCCTGACGACATGGCCAATTTGAATATTTACAAGTGGCATTCTGATACAGATAGCAAGCTAAGAATTGCCTCTGCTCACCAAAGTCCGTATGGGCAACTGTACTGGTGGCTGATGACTAGAAAGGAATGCAGTGAAGAAGGAAACAAACAGAGCTGTGGACTGTTGGTTATACTAAGGGTGCAGCCTTTTTGAATATTTGGAAGCAGTGTTCCAATCAGGGCAGCAACCTAAGAATAGGCTTACTTACCAAGGACAGCACAGGCAATTACATTGGAGCTTGAAGACTAGAAAGGCAAAATATTCCCCTTGTTACTCTTATATCCCACACTCTCTTGGTGAACAGAGGTGTGGCCATCCCCCACCCTCTACCAACTTCTGGAGTGGCAAGAATTCCATCCAAGTCTGTGTGCCTGGACAGAGGTTGGGTGTACTGATCTACCCCCTGAGATTTGTTTTGTTTCCTTGCTTTAAAATTATTTTTTATTCCTCCTTTCTTTTTATTTTTTTCTCTTTCCCTTCCCTGGTTCTTTTGTTTTTTTTCCTTCTTGCCTTTTTTGGTTCCCTTCTTTTTATTTTCTTTTCATCTTTTGGTTCTTCCCATCCCTTGTTTTTCTTTTCTTTTTTTTTTTTTTAATTGTGATTTGGGTAAAAGTTTAGTTTTCTCATTTTTTAATTATTATTCTTTTACTCTTGCTCTTTTCTCTTCTTCCCCTACCCCATATATATATATTTTTTAATCACAATTGTTCCTGTTTGTGTATGTAGTTTGAGTTTTTTGTTTTCTTTTCTTTTTTTTTGGTGGTTTTTTTAAATTGCTTTTTGTCTAACTGAGTGGGAAACAGCAACAATGTCCATAGGACCCAACCACACCCACACTTCCTGAAGCTTCACTAACTAAGTGAAGGCCACCACTTGCTTCTGTACCAATAGACCAATGGTAGACAGCAGCAATGGTGTTAAACAGTAATAACTCACCCTTAACTGTTCTTCATGGACAGCTAACAGAGATCTGTGCACACACTCATTCTCTATTACATCCACCAGGAGACAGGTGCCAACTAGCAAATAAAGGAGTACAGTAGCGTGCTCACTCAGATATATCAAAACGAAATAAAGAAAAAAAAAACCTTAGATACATCACACCAATATACAGTCAACAATTAAATACAAATATAACAACATTACAATGTCTTGGAGACAAATGATCATCACAGTCCACACAAAAAAGCAAGATAACGTAGTACAAAGGAGGAATGCAGATACAGGTTCAGAAAACATCAGTTAAAAAGCAGCAGCATTGGAATGCCCTGATAAGGAATTCAAAAGAATTATATTTACATACCTTCAACAGACAGACAGATCAAGGAAAAAATAGACAAAATTAAGGAAAACACAGACAAAACTCTACAACAACACAGGAAAACAATACAAGAACACACTGACAAAATAAATGTAAAATCAGAAATAATACAAAAACAACCAATCCAGATGATTAATACTAAAATTTCAGAAATAGATAACAAATTGAATGGAAAAGTAGAATCTAATCAATGGAAGACAAAATTAGTGAGGTTGAAGACAAATACCTCAATACTACTTTGGCAAAGTATCAATCAGAAAAAAAGATCAAAACAAAATGAAGAAAGCCTAAGATGCATGAGGGATGTCACCAAGAGGAAAAACTCATGTTTAATTGGAATTTCAGAAAAGGAAGAGACCAATAAAATCACAGAGAAAATTGTTGAAGATTTTTTGGAAGAAAATTTCCCTAATATGACGACAAATGAGAATATATCCATTCAAGAAGTTCAACAAACCTGAAACAGGATAGACTCTAAAAGAAAATCACCGAGACACATCATAATTAAACTCACCAAAACCAAAGACAAAAGAAAGAATCCTGAAAGGAGCACAAGAAAAATGAGAAGTTACCAATAAAGGGCAACTCTTAAAACCAAGCTTGGATTTCTCAGCAGAAACCATGTAGGCAAGAAGCCAATGAAATGATATATATAAAACCTTAGAAGAAAAAAATGGCCAGCCAAAACTTATATAATCAGCAAAACTGTCCCTCGAGGAGTGAGTAGCTGGACCTGTGGGCTTGGGACCATAGTCGCAAGGGACATTAATCTCAATTGGCATAACATACTTCACATAAACATTGTTCCACATCCTACTTTGGTGAGTAGCGACTGGGATCTTAAAAGCTCGCAAGCAGCCATCTAGATGCAACAATGGGTCTCTCCTCATCCAGAGCAAAGGAAAATGAAGAAAACCAAAGATTCATGGAAATAATTAGTCCAAGTGACTAGTAAACCATGCGATCCTCAGCCTATATGACTATGAGACCAGAAGAACTAGATGGTGCCTGGCTACCAGAGTCA
>NW_006921975.1:465003-466384 GCF_000298275.1 Orycteropus afer afer
TAAGCACCTGAGAGAGAGTGGGCACCTCCCAGAACATTATATTGTGCCACGCCCAACAGAAATACTCCACTTGGATAACATTTACAATCAGCTCCTCAGTTGCTCATTCCACCACTGAGTTTACAATGACTTATGGGTAGAAAAGCCATACTAAGTAATTTACTACACTGCAGCTCTGCAAACTTTCACCCAAATCACAGTTTAAAAAAATTATAAAACTGTGCCTCAATTATGGTGGTGAAATTAGAACATTTCCAGATCAACAAAAATTAAAGGAATTTGTCAAAACCAGACCAACCTTACAAAAGACACTAAAGGGAGTCCTTCAGACAGAGAACCAACACCAGACAATAACCAATGATTAACACACATAACGACATTACCCAGAAACCAACACAGTTACAGAAGAATCCAAAGTAAAATAAGCTTATATGACTGTAAACAGGGCAGTAGACATCAATTGGTAAATGAGGACACCTACAGATCAAAAAGAGGGAATAAAGAATGTAGACACAGAACTTCCAAATGGTGAGGAAGTCAACAAATGCAAAATAAACTCTTCTAAACTTGGGAAGAAAATTATAAATCACAAGGTAACCTCAAAGAAAAATGATAAACCTTCCCATCAAAATAAAAAAAGAAGCGAGGCAAAAATATTTAGCAAATACTAAAACAGTATCAATGATGGAAATGATGAAATAATTAATAAACAATGTCAGCTCAGCACAGAAAATTGTATGGAACAAAGAAATCAGCAACACCATGAAAAAACACATAACAAAATGACAGCAACAAATACAAACCTATTAATAATTACAGTGAATGTAAATGGAATAAATGCACCACTCAAGAGACTAGAGTTGCAGATTGGATAACAAAACATGATCCATCAATATGTTGTCTACAAGACACTCACTTTAGACACAAAGACAAAAATAGACTAAAAATCAAAGGTTGGGAAAAGATATATCAAGCGAAAAGCAATAAAAAAAAGAGGAGTGGCAATATTAATTTCTGATAAAATTAACTTTAAAACAAAAACCACCATAAGATGCAAAGAAGGACATACATGATGAATAAGGATGAATTGAACAAGAGGACATAATCAATTAATAAATATCCACATACCCAATGAAAGAGCCCCACATTAACAGAATTGCAAAGAGAAATACACGACTCCATAGTTATAGTAGCAGCTTAACATTACAGACATCTATAGAGCACTTTGGGAGCTCCGGTAGCATTGTGCCTAAGCCATTTTGACTGCTAACAAGAAGACCGGTGGTTCAAACCCATCAGCCACTCATCAGAAGGAAGGTTGGGCATTGGGCAATCTACTTCCATAGCATTACCGCTCGGAAACCTAAGGAGGGGTTGCTAT
>NW_006921975.1:474818-475731 GCF_000298275.1 Orycteropus afer afer
GGTGGGAGAGGAGGGGAGGGAACACTATTAGATAGGTAGAGCTAAGTATTGATTTGGGTGAAGACATGGCAATGTACCAAATGTGAGTGATCAATATAGTGGCATTGAGGAAGAGAAAGACATTGGGAGGTACATGGAAGGTACAGACAACAAAGATGAACCCTTTTGCACATACAGTGGTACATTGTCAGTGAAGGCAAACATGGCTATACAGGTGGATAGATGGGTGGACAGCCTGAACTATTAGGTATGTCTGTGAAGTGGGGCATGTACCCAAGACCATGTGTAGGGTTTGCAGACAATGGTCCTATAAGTGTATTTGCATGATCTGGAAGAATTCTCAGGTGTATAGTAGAGCTAACAAGGGACAAGGCTTTAATCACTTCTTGGTCACAACCAGCTACCCAGAGGGAGCAAGTAGTTGAACCTGTGGGCTCAGGACCATAGTCGCAGGGGACATCATGCTCAATTGGAATAACATACTACACAAAACATCATTCCACCTCCTACTTTAGTTGTAGTGACTGGGATCTTAAAGCTTGCAAGCAGCCATCTAGATGCAAGGAGGGGTCTCTCCTCGTCCAGAGCAAAGAAGAACAAATAAAACCAAAGACACATGGAAACAATTAGTCCAAGCAACTGGTACACCATGCGATCCTTAGCCTATACAACTATGACACCAGAAGAACTAGATGGTGCCTGACTACCACTGTCAATCATTCGGAGGGGGATCTATGTAGGAGATCCTGGATAGAGAGGGAGAACAATGTGGAACAAAACTCAAAATAAAGGGGGGATCATGTTTGCTGGTCTGACAGAGCCTGGTGAAACCCCTGAGACTATGGTCCTTAGCCTCAGGTCTAGAATTGAACCCACACCTGTGGCTTCCAGCCAAACAAAAGACAGGCATATG
>NW_006921975.1:475831-479845 GCF_000298275.1 Orycteropus afer afer
GGCTTCCAGCCAAACAAAAGACAGGCATATGTGTTGAACATTTACCTGAGGTAGATACATTCCTTGGAGATCAATTACAGGTGAAAGAAGGGCTGTTTATGCACAGGGTGACAGCTCAGGGGGCAAGAATGCATGGAGGGATGGACACAGGGAAGAGGTAACTATTGGGAGGAAGTGGGAGCAGAGCTGTTGCACTGGGGTAAATTGTCAATGTCATGAGACAAAGCGTATGTGAACTGCTGTATGGAAAGTGAATTTGCTCTGTAAATTTTCACCCAAATCACAATAAAAAAAATAATAAAGTAAAATATGTAACAGAGCTAACAAGAGGCAAAGTTATGATAATTGGCTACAGCCAACCACTCTGAGGGACGGGCAGTGTTTGCAGAGGGAGACAGCTCAGGGGATAGGCATACATAGGAAAGAAGGACACAGGGAATAGGTAAGTATGGGGAGGAAATGGGAACAGAGCTATTACACTGTGGGGAATTATACTCAATGTCACAATACAACATGTGTATGGACTGCTTTATGGGAAATGAATTTGATCTGTAAGCTTTCACCCAAATCACAGACACATACATAAGTTGGAAACAGAAATACCATTTGATCCAGCAACCCTGTTACTAGGTACATATCCTAAATAAGTGAGAGTCAGGACACAAACAGATATATACACACCCATGTTCATCGCAGCACTATTCACAATAGCAGAGATGGAAACAACCTAAGTGCCCATCAATGGAGGAATGAATAACCAAACTATGGCATATACATGGAATACTATGCAACACTAATGAATAATGTAGAATCTGTGAAACACTGCACAACGTGGATGAACTTGGAAGACATTATGCTGAGTGAAATGTGTCAATAATAGAAGGACAAATATTGTATTAGTCCACTATTGTAAAAAGGGTTATATATGGAAGGAGGCTTTCTTTTTTGGTTACGAGAGATGCAAAGGGAGGGAAGGGCAATATACCAAGAACAAGTGGCCAACATAATAACACTAAGGAAAAAGAAGACACATAGAAGTGCACAAGAGGTACAGCCAACAAAGATAAACAGTTCTACATATACAATGCTACATTATCAGTAAAAATAAATATTAATCTACAGGTAGATACATAGGTAGACATGCTGAATCATCAGGTACGTCTAGGCAAAAGGGAATATACCCAGGACCATATACAAGGTTGGTAGATGACATTTCTACATACTTATTTGCACATGCTATAAGAATCTCTGGAGCTCTGGTAGCGTAGTGCCTAAGGCAGCTGACTGCTAACCAGAAGGCTGACAGTTCAAACCCACCAGTCACTCCTTGGAAGGAAGGTCGGGCAATCTACTTCCACAGTGATACTATGAGTCGGGTCTGACTCCATGGCACATAACAACAACAACATAAGAATCTCTATATAAAAAGAACTAACATAGGGCAAGGGTATAATTACTTCTTAGATACAGCCAACCACCCTGAGGGAGTGTGTTTCTGCATTTGTGGGCTCAGGACCATGATGGGGGGGGGACATCAAGCTCAATTTGCATTGTTCTACATCCTACTTTGGTGAGTAGCGACTGGGGTCTTAAAAGCTTGCAAGCAGCCACCTAGATACAACAATGGGTCTCTCTTTGTCCAGAGCAAAAGAAGAATGAAGAAAATCAACGATGTATGGAAACAATTAGCTCAAGGGACTAGTAGACCATGGGATCTTCAGCCTATGCGACCATAAGACAAGAAGAACTAGATGGTGCACAGCTACCACTGTCAACCACTCGGAAAGTGATCAGAACAGGAGATCCTGGACAGAGTGTGAGAAAAATGTGGAACAAAACTCAAAGCCATAACAAAGACCAGCCTTCCTGGTCTGACAGAGCCTGATGAAACCCATGAGACTGTGGCCCCTAGTTACTCTTCAGGCCTGGAACTGAACTCACTCCCATGGCCTCCAACCAAACACCAGACAGGCATATACGGTGAACGTTTATACCAGGTAGATATACTCCTTAGAAGGATCGATCACGGGAGATCAGAAGTGCAGTACTTGCACAGGGAGATTGCTCAGTGGCAGGAATGCATAGGAAAGAAGGAAACAGGGAAGGGGCAAGTACAGGGAAGAAATGGGAAGAGAGGTGTTACATTGTTGGGCTTGCAGTTAATGTCATGAAACAAAATGTATATGAACTACTGTATTGGAAATGAATTTGCTCTGTAAACTTTCAGCGCAATCACAATAAAAATTTTCTTTAAAAATCTATGCCAAGTCCTATAAAATGATCATAAATATGCTTCTATCACACAAAGGAAAGTACACTATTAACTATGCACAGAGTAGATAACACACATATAACTAATAATTTTGGCCTCAAATTCATATGCCAGATACAATAACTAGATTTTTCAGAATTCAGAAGGGCCCATTTTAGATTATCCAGAAGACTTTGGAATTTTTAACTCTTCCTTTTCCATCCAATATATCCCCTTGTAACAACAAGCTGGGTCATTTGGTCAGCAAATATCTACTAGGTCCCTACTTAAACATGCCAGCCATCATCAATACATTGATATTAGAGCTCAGGAGCAATCAGAGGAGCGAGCAAGCGGCAGGGATCCACGTAAGAGGAGGGACCCAGGCCCCACCCCCAAGAGGCTCACAGTAGGTGTTCAAGGTATGTTGGTTGGGTTATCTTGGCCTGAAAAACATTGTCTTAAGTGCTCTCTCATTTTTCATCTTAGCTCCTCAGTTTATTCCATACTACTGGACTGGCCAATTTTGATCAAAGCTAATACCATCAAGAAATACGTGTTTGAGAGTATCTTTTGAAATACAGCACCCAATGGAAGAAAAACCACAAATACTGGAATCAGAGGCAAAAAACAACATACAGGAAAATCAAACTATTTTCAAAGATTTTTCTTGATATAAGAAATGTTCATTAGAGAATGTTGAATGGAAGAAAAAAAGGATTAAAAACAATCTATGTACAATATTATTTGGTTCTACAATCAACATCAGTGGAAGCAACAGTCAAGATATCAGATGATGTACAGCATCAGGCAAATCTGCTGCAAAAGACCTCTTTCAGGTGCTACAGAACAAAGATATCTCCTTGAGGACTAAGGTGTGCCCGACACAAGCCATGGTATTTTCAGTAGCCTCATATGCTTGTGAGAGCTGGACAATGAATAAGGAAGACCAAAGAAGAGTCGATGCTTTTGAGTTGTCGTGTTGGTAAACAATTCTCAAAGTACCACAGATTGATAAAAGAACTAACAAATCTATCCCAGAAGAAGTATAGCCAGAATGCTTCTTGGAAGCAAGAATGGCCAGACTTCATCTCACGTACTTTGGTCATGTTAAAAGAATGGACCATTCCCTGGAGAAGAACATCATGCTTGGTAAAGTGGAGGGTCGATGAAAGAAGAGAAGGCCCTTGTGGTGTAGTAAATGATGTAGTGTGGCTTTTCTACCCATAGTCTTTGTAAACTCTGTGGTGGAATTTGCTGTGAGCAACTGAGTAGCTCCTCCTGATTGTTAGTTATCCATCTGGGATGGGAACAGCAGGATGTAGTTTTCTGGAAAGTTTGCTCTCTCTCTCAGGTGTGTAGAACTCTGACGTTGGGATTGGTTGGTTTGGGCCACTCTGCCAGGCTCAAAGAGAGAGAGACTGCTGCTGAGAGAGAGAGACTGCCAACTGCTAAGTGAGACTGCCGGCTGGGAGAGACTGAGTGCATTTCTGAACTTGAATCGTAGCCTGTTGCTTCCCTAATAAACCCCATAGTCTGTGACTTCTGTGTGGCCACCGTAGTGAATTCAAATCCAGCAGAGAGGTAGTGGGTGCTGTGGGAGGAACAGTTGGTGTCATTGTTGGGGAAAGGGCTAGAGGGAGGCTGTCTGGCCTCGCAGGAATAGACCTTGGGCTGCCGATGGTGATTCTGTCTTCCTATTGTGGGGTTATAGGAGGTCAGAGTAGCATAATGGCTAAGTCACTTGCCTGCTAACCAGACGG
>NW_006921975.1:479945-482953 GCF_000298275.1 Orycteropus afer afer
TTGCCTGCTAACCAGACGGCTGGCGGTTCAAACCCACCAGCCACTCCTCGGAAGGAAGGTTGGGCAATCCTACTTCCGTAGTGATACTGCCTCGAAAACCCAAGGAGGGGTCGCTATGAGTCGGGGCCGACTCGACGGCACATAACAACAACAACAACAACAGGAGGTCAGAAGATGCATCCTCCTTGCCCCTTTCACAGCCTTCAACAAGATGGGTTGACACAGTGGCTACAACAATGGGCTCAGGTATAGCAGGGATCATGGAGCTGGCACAGGACTGGGCAGTGTTTCGTTCTGCTGTACACAGGGTCGTTATGAGTCAGAGACAACTCAATGGCACCTAACAACAAATGTACAATATGATCCTAAATTTTAAAGAATGTAAGTAAATATACAAGAATATGGGTTATAGTTGATTTTTCTCTGTATTATTCTGAATTTCATTATTATGAAATAATAAACATATACTTCTTTTAACTTATTCGAAATAACATCTTATTGTTATAAAGCCAAATTTGGTACATGTTGAGCGTGTCTTAGATCCTCACCCAAATTTGCTTCAATAGGATAAATATATTTTTAAGGTAATTTTAAATAAATTTTTTATATTTAAAAAATTTATATAAAATATGAAATTTTAAAATACATTTTAAAAGTAAAAAGTCAAGAACGGCTTATATATGGAAGGAAACGTTCTTTGTTGGTACCAAGGGTGGGATGGGAGGGGAGGGAACACTGCAAAAATAAAACATTAAAAAAAATATACGAGAAAGGAAAAAAGTATGGAAGGCACTGAGCGGTTTAGTGACTTGCTCACAATCCCTCAACTAACTGGAAACAAAGCCAAGAAAAGAACCCAGGTCCCATGGCATCCAATCCAGGACTTTTTCCCCATAAACCTCTAAGACATGAAAATGCTACTTGTTCAATTCACTATTACTTTCTATTTTACCACTACTGCTTTTGTCTCTTCATATCTATTCATACAATGACCTTAAATAATGCTAACGGATTACATTTTATAATACTATTACCAGATTACACCACAAAGGTAAAGCTTGATAATTGACAGTTCATGATAATCTCCCAGCCTCAAAAGAAGAAGAGTATCTATTTTACCTTACTCATCTTTGGGACTCTACAATAGTATGATTGCTGGTATACAGTAGTTGCTCAAAAACGTTTATTTTATAAACCATAGTCTTTTTCCCTCCTGCTAGCACTACTTGGCAGATTTAAATATTTGACCAAAAACAGTAAAAGCAATCTCATTATCTCACATTAGGGGTCTCTAAGTATTTACAATACAAAAGAAGGATATACTAAATGAATAAATATTTACAACTAAATGTAAGGGGAATATTTATGTTACTAAAGTATTTCAAGCACTTTACAAATTAACTGGTACATTAATTACAATAATTATTATCTGCTGAAATGGGCCTCACCTTTACTCAGCATTACTTTGTCAGCCTAGTTTAAGTCACTGAATGTACTAGAAAGTCATCAAGTTACAGTTGTAGTACAAAGGGCATCGGACTAAGACCTAGACCTTAGTCCAAACCTGCTAATCAGATACATACCTTGGCCAATTCACTTTTTCTTTTTTGGGTCTTAATTCACCTAGTTGTAAGAAGAAGAGTTTAACTACCAATCTCTAGGGACCTTTCCAGCCTAACTTAAAAAAAACTTTTTTTTAATCCACAATGATTCTATAACTCAGATTTTGTGAACTGTTTCAAATTTCATTTCCTGAATGTTATAGTTTGTTACGTTATCTGTCAACCAAGATGGTTACCCCATTTTCTGAAACTACATAAAGACGAGTAACAGAAATCATTTTTACCATCTACAGTAGGAGAAAACCAAACGAAAAACGTGAGCTTCCAATAATCAGGCCTGCCTTGGCATTTGGAGTGACATGAACCACCTTGGACTGTACAATGCAAATCATCAACCTTTGAATGCACACACACACACCACTGATACACATTTATACTGACACATGTGTGTTAACTTTAAAATGTTACTTATAAAATTAGTATTTGTTTATGGTAAGAAATTCAAACTGCCACAGTAAAAAGTTTACAAACACCTTTTTTTACCTAAACTGTTGTGACTTCTTGAATGATTTTGGGTGGGGGGGAGGTTTCTCCAGCGCTGGCTTCTTAAGCATAGTAAATACACAGTGATTACTGGTAGAGCTAGGGCTTAGCACAGTTAATGGCACAAAACAGTATACTATTCAGATACGTATGCTTAAGTGAAAATATTTAACGTTAGTGCTTGGACGTTATGTGGAACAGTCACACTTCAGAAAGAACAGTGGGGCAAAAAGCCAGACAAGCCAGATTCTAATCTAACTAGTCGAGGGGCCCTAGGGAAGCCATGAAACCCCCCAATGCCTTAGTTTCTGCTTTTGTATAATAACAAGGCTGGGCTAAGATCCCTTTCAAGTCTAAAATGTTACAATTCTAAAATGGCCGTCTGTAGCAGTGTCATCTTGAACTGGTTGCAACAAATGTTATTAAGA
The DNA here is from genome assembly GCF_000298275.1 of Orycteropus afer afer. NCBI lineage: Eukaryota > Metazoa > Chordata > Mammalia > Tubulidentata > Orycteropodidae > Orycteropus > Orycteropus afer. The sequence continues at coordinate 482,479 of NW_006921975.1, forward strand.
AAAAAGAAGAAACACTACTGCAACCTTTTACCTTAGCAGAGTAAATTTCTGACTCCTTAAATATCAAGGTATAGCTGTGACAAAACCAGTGATACAATTATATCTGAAAGCAAAGTAGTAGATGATTAAAACCTGGTAAGTTTTTACAAAGCTTTGGCGTTTTTCTTTTTGGGGCTGGGGGAAGACTGCTGCCTAACTTTAGCAACAACCGTCTCCCCCTCAAAAAAAAATTAAATGTATTACAGAGTTAAAATAATGAAACTGAAAGTTAAAATGCTATTTTGTTTTACTCACATATGCTGGGGAGGTGACTTAGGCAGCAAAGGTTGGAAAGAATTACTAGCTAATTTCCTCTTCCGGAAACTCCTTGGCCCCAGTTCTTTCGGTTTCACACAACCTTGCCAAACTCTACCTAGCGCAACACAAGACGCAAGCATCACATGGGCGGCGGCGGTGGGGGGAGACTTTGATTATT
>NW_006921975.1:484588-487019 GCF_000298275.1 Orycteropus afer afer
GGTCCCTATGAGTAAGAATCCACTCAATGGCAGTGAGTTTGATGAGGTAGACAAATAGCTCTGGTAACGCAGTGGTTAAAGGATTTGGCTGCTAACCAAAAGGTCAGTGGTTTGAACTCCCAGCTGCTCCGTGGGAGAAACATGAGGCAGTCTGCTTCCATAAAGGTTTACAGCCCTGGAAACTCTATGTGGGTCGCTATGAGTTGGAATTGACTCAATGACAGTGTTTTTTTGTTTGTTTTTTTATGAGATAAGCACTCTCTTTTTTAATTTTATTGTGATTTGGGTGAAAGTTTACAGAGCAAACTCATTTTCCATACAGCAGTTCATACACATTTTGTTTCATGACGTTGACTGCAATTCCACACAATGTAACAGCTCTCTTCCCACATCCTCCTTGTGGTTACCTCTTCCCAGTGTCCTTCTTTCCCATGCATTCCTGGCGGCCACCCCCCAGCTGTCTCCCTGTGCAAACACTGCCTTTCTGTTCTTTCATGATTGATTGCTCTGAGGAGTGTATCTACCTGATGTAGTTGTTCACCCTGTATGTCTGTATATTGTTTGGCTGGAAGCTACAGAAGTAAGTTGAGTTCCAGACCTGAAGGATAACTAATCTCAGGTGTCTCACCAGGCTCTATCAGACCAGTAAACCAGGTGTCTTTTTTTATGATTTTTGAGTTTTGTTCCACATTTTTCTCCCACTCTATCCAAGATCTCCAATTCTGATCCCTTTCTGAAGGTTTGGCATTGGTAGCCAGGCACCATCTAGTTCTTCTGGTCTCATAGTCATATACGTGCAAGATCGCATGGTGTACTACTCCCTTAGACTAATTGTTTCCATGCATCTTTGGTTTTCTTCATTCTTCTTTGCTATGGATGAGGAGAGACCCATCACTGCATCTGGGTGGCTGCCTGCAAGCTTTTAAGATCCCAGTTGCTACTCACCAACGTAGGATGTTGTGTAGGATGTTATGCCAGTTGAGCTTGATGTCATCCCCTGCGACCATGGTCCCGAGCCCACAGGTCCAACTACTTGCTTCCTCAGGGTGATTGGTTGTGTAGACACTCTCTTATTAAACCCATTTTACAGAGGAAACTGAGGCCTAGACAGGATAACTATCCTAAGGTCACACAGTTAATAAATGAAAGAAATGCAGTTAGAATGAGATGTTTCCAAGAACAAAATAGATGGGAGGATGACAGGTGATGAGAGAGAGAAGAAAAGACACTGGGAGATAAAGGAAAATGAATAAGAACAAGAGAAAGCAGGAGGCGAAAGAAAGGAAGTGTGGGCCCATAATATACTGACCATATGCCAGATTTATTTCAAATATGTTGTAGGATTGTCAGACCTACATATGAATTTTTGTTTCAGGAACTTTGGCTCTCTCGTAAGATGATTGCTAATAAGATGATCGGTTCTGAATAAGAATATTTAATTTCAAGGGAAAGATGATCAGTATCACCTGAATCTTCAGATGATGCTGCCCTCAATGAGAAGGGAACTTGGAGGAAGGAGAGAAAGAACTTTCTTTTTGATTCTTAGGCTTTTGCTTCAGTTGATAATCTTCCTTCTGATTCTCCCCTATTGTCACAGCTCTGGAAACTCACATCTGATTTACTGCAAAGATTTGACATTTAATTCTCATAACAATGTTATGAAACATGCAGCTATCATCATTTAACAGATGAGGAAACTGAGGCATAGGGAGGTTAAGTATGAGCAGGAACTAGAACAGTGATTTAAACCCAGATCTGTCTGATTACATGTGTTTCTAACCATTACATATTCTTCTAACCGGCTTCTCTGCTCATACACTGGGCCCACCCAATCCAGCCTGTACAAAGCCGTCTGGGTTAAACGCTCCAATACTTCTATTGCCTCCAGGATAATGTTCAAACTCCTTAGTTCCATATGCACGATCCCCTTGGGCACCCTACCCTATGATTTAACAAAACAGAACTGCTCACTGTTCCCCTCCCTATCCCCAGCTTTCCTGCCTTCCATTAATACGTTCTAACTGCTCCATCTACTTAGGAGAAAAGACTGCCCCCACACAAAACCTTTTCTGATTCCTTTAGCTGAAGATCATCTCTTTTTCCTCTTAAACGCTTTTAGTACTTGAATTTGTTCATCTGCTATGGAGCACAGTGCTTTCTGCCATATGTTGTTGTTGTTAGGCGCCATCGAGTCGTTTTTGACTCATAGTGACCCCATGCATAGCAGAATGAAACACTGCCCGATCCCACGCCAGCTCCACAATCCCTGCTATACTTGAGCCCATCATCGCAGCCACCGTATCAATCCATCTTGTTGAAGGCCTCCCCTCTTTCGTCCACCCTCCACCCTACCAAGCATGACATCCTTCTCCAGGGAATGGTCCCTCCTTACAACATGACCAAAATAGGTGAGACAAAGTCTGGCCATTCT
>NW_006921975.1:489642-492882 GCF_000298275.1 Orycteropus afer afer
GGAGGTCTTGAAAGCTTTACCTTATCCATAGGAGTAAGGCTGGGTTTACTCAGATGTTTCAGCTCTTTCCCAGTCCTATTTTGAGAGCCTTCTAACCTAACTGGACTGTTCATAATGTTGCATGGTAATGTATCAGACAGTGTTTCTTTGTTATTCATAAGGTTTTCCCTGGCCAATTATTTGAGAAATGGATGGCCTCTTCCTTCTTCCTAGTCTGTCTCAGTCTGTAAGCTGGGATGATACCTGTGCACCATGTGCATCCCGCTGGGTTAGAAACACCAGTGGCTCAGCCTAAAAACTCACATCAACACATCACCACGGTAGGACAAACCGACAGACAAGTTTGCCTCCCTGTTGGAAACCTCTTGTACCACCCTTACCTGGGTCCCTGCCATATAGCAACAGTATTTGTGCACATGTCTTATCTCTCCTACATAATAAGTACATACATGGCAAGATCTATATCTAACTAATTTTTGCAATTTCCCCCAAACGTTTCCTCTTCCTCATGTCCCATGTTCGGTCATCTCTAGCTTCAAAATATATCCAGAAGATCAACAATTCTCACCAACTCCACCAATACAACCTTGTTGTTGTTGTTATGTGCCATCAAGTCAGATCCAACTCATAGCAACCCCTCCTTGGGTTTCTGAGGTGGTATCACTACGGAAGTAGATTGCCCGACCTTCCTTTTGAGGCGTGACTGGTGGGTTTGAACCGCCAGCCTTCTGGTTAGCAGTCAAGTGCCTTAGGCACTACGCTACTAGAGCTCCCTAATACAACCTTAGTCTGTCCCTTTCTTGGGTGACTAATAGCTTCTTCACTGGTCTTCCAGATTATACTCTTTCCCTTCTTCAGTCTATTTCACACAGCAGCCAGTGTTATCCTAATAAAACAGAAGTCAGATCATTGTCATTTCTCTGCTTGAATCCCTTCAATGACTCATTTTACTCAAAATAAAACTCACAGATTTATAATGGCCTATAAAGGCAGCAGTCAAGAATCAGACGACATATTGCGCTTGGCAGATCTGCAAAATATCTCTTTCAAGTGCTGAAGAGCAGAGACGTCTCTTTGAAAAATAAGGTGTGCCTAACCCAAGCCATGGGAGCTCAGGTAGAGCAAGGAATGTGAGACTGGCACAGAACCGGACAGTGTTTCATTCTGTTGTACAAGGGTCACTATGAGTCAGAGAAGACTCGGTAGCACCTGTGTTAGACTGGGTTCTCTAGAGAAAAAAAACAGCAAAGCTTATATATATATAAAGAGAGAGAAAAAAATTTATCTTAGGAAAATGGCTCACAAACGTATAGAAGCCGGCAAGTCCAAAGTCCCTGGAGCAAATGTCAGGTTGGAGGCTTTTCTTAGCTTCTGCAACCACAGGGGCTGAGAAGCTCAAGGCTGGCAGGCAGTACACTGGCTGTTGACTCCAACAAATGATGAATCCAAGATCTCCAGGCCGAACAGTGGACTGCTCACTCACGGACAGTTGTAGGCAGCACAACAGAATCCCGACCCACAGAAGAATGTCTCTCTTCTCAGGATGTCCCTGAGTATCCTGGAAGCAGGCCACACCCCTAGGAAAACTACCCCTGAACAGATTGGCCACTCAAACCACAGTTATCCAATCCCATCATGGGAACAACCACACAGAACTGGGGTCCAGCCAAGTTGACACACAGCTCCAACTATCACAGTACCTAACAACAATAACAACATAGAGGGTGTGGTAGTCAGGTACTAAGATGAACTCCAATGATTTTCACCTCTTGCTGTTCACACCCTTGGGTAGGTGCCTTCTACATTGAACCAAGGCTGACCTGTGTGACCAATAGAATACAGTGGAAGTTATAGTGGGTGACTTATCAATGCTAGGCCATAAAAAGCCAATATGATTTTTGCCTTGCTATTTCTTGGAGTAGTTGGTCTAGGGGAAGCCAGTTGTCGTGTCACAAGGATATTTAATGAATGGAGAGGGCTGCACAAGGAGAAACTGAGTCCTTTCCCTCCTCTGTGCCCCCTCCATCCACTGATGGAAAGTACCAACTTGCCAACCATGTGACTGAGCCACTTTAGTCCCAGGCTTCAAATGACTACAATCTCTTGAGATCCAGAGCCAAAACCACCCAGCTAAACTACACTCAAATTCCTGGGTATCATTATTTTAAATAGCTAAATTTTAGGACAATTTGTTACACAGTGGTAGATAACTAATACAAAGATCCTACACATTCTGGATCCCTTTGACCTTTATGCCCTGATCCCCTTGTTCCTTTAGCTTTCCTGCCTCAGGTCCTTTGCATTTGCTATTCTCTCTGCCTGGAACACATCACCCAGATTCCTCCATGGCTTGTCCTTCATCACCTTCAAGTCTTTGCTCAAATCTCATCTTCTCCATAAGGCCTACCCTGACCCCATATTTAAAATGACAACTCCTCCATCCAGCATTCCAAATCTCCCCTCCTTCCCCTGCTCTATTTTTTGCCCTTTATCCATGGCATCTATCACTTTCTAACATACAATGTGATTCACTTATTTATTGTGTTTGTTTATTGTCTATATTCTCCATCCCATCCTTGTTAGAATATAAACACCAAGAAGACAGGGATCTATCTGTACACTGATCTAGTCCAATGTTTAGAACAGTATGTCATACAAGGTAAGTGCTCAAAAGATATTTGTTGAAAGACTAAATAAAAAAATTCATGAACACAACAAATCCCTGATAAATACTTGTTGGGTCAATTGTCAATTGGAAGATAGGGACAACAAGGGCAAGTATACCTGGGGTAAAGTGTCTAGGTTTCATATGCAGGGACATACAGAGAAGAATACAGTATATGGAGAGCTTATTGTTTGTTACTTATAAAAATGTGTTTTGTTAACACCACATAATATGGATGAAGTTGGAGGACATTTTGCTGAGTGAAATAAGTCAATCACAGAAGGGCAAATATAGTATTAGTTCATTGTTGTGGAGGGTCAAGGAAAGGTTTATATATGGAGGGGAAATTTCTTTGTTGATTGCCGGGGGTGGGAGGGGATAGGAGGGAACACTGCAAAAGAAAAAAAAAAATGCATTGCCCCATGTCACTTTAGTTTTGTGTATTTCACTGTACATAAATTATATTTCAATCAAATTCATTAAAAAAAGTGTGTTTTGTTGTAATTCTTTTGGGTTTAGGAGAGGAAACATTTAGATAGTGTGATAGTTGGAGGTGTGTGTCAACTTGGCTGGAC
>NW_006921975.1:496428-497110 GCF_000298275.1 Orycteropus afer afer
TGGATAACATTGAGAAGAATGGGAATTCCTGAACACTTGATTGTGCTCATGAGGAAACTGTACCTTGACCAGGAGGCTGTCATTCTAACAGAACAAAGGGACACTGCATGGTTTAATATTAAGAAGGGCGCGTGTCATGGTTGTATCCTTTCCCCATACTTATTCAATCTATATGCTGAGGAAAAAATCCGAGAAGCTGGACTATATGAAGAAGAAAGTGGCATCAGGATTGGAGGAAGACTCATTAACAACCTGCAATACACTGACGACACAACTTTGCTTGCAGAAAGTGAGGATGACTTGAAGCACTTACTGATGAAGATTGAAGAATATAGTCTGCAGTGTGGATTACATCTCAATATAAAGAAAACAAAAATGCTCACAACTGGACCAATAAGCAGCGTCACGATAAATGGAGAAAAGCTTGAGGTTGTCAAAGAATTCCCATTGCTTGGTTCTACAATTGACAACGCCAACGGAAGCAGCAGTTAGGACATTAGATGACGTACAGCACTGGGCAAGTCGGGTGCAAAGGAATTCTTTCAAGTGCTGAGGAGCAAGGATGTGTCCTTGAGGACTAAGGTGTACCTGACACAAGCCATGATATTTCCAATCGCCTTCTATGCATGTGAGAGCTGGACAATGAATAAGGAAGACCGAAGAAGAGTTGATGCTTTTGAGT
>NW_006921975.1:498295-504862 GCF_000298275.1 Orycteropus afer afer
TTTGAACTTGAGCTTAAAACCTCCAAACTGTAAGACAATAAACTCCTGTTTGTCCAAGCCATCCCTTTTGTGGTATTTGTGTTAGAGCAGCACTAGGTAACCAAAACAGAGATGTTGATTTGTTCTTGTTGTGTGCCTTTGAGTCAGACACAACTCATAGCGACCCCTCCTTGGGTTTCCGAGGCGGTATTACTATGGAAGTAGAGTGCCCCATCTTCCTTCTGAGGAGTGGGTGGTGGGTTTGAACCCCCAGCCTTCCAGAGGTCCTGAGACGTTGATTTAGTAGAGGGGAATTTAGAGGATGGAAGCTGCACCTCAATGGCAATTGAAAAGTCAATTGCAAGAGGGGAAAAATAAATCAGGAAAGTAAAATGTATAGTTATCTGCTGAGGGGAATAACAACGATTTTAGAACAATGGTTTCATACATTTTCTAAAGTTCTCGAATCCTATTTACAAAAGCAGTACTAAAAACAGTACCAAATAAATAAAATACATAAAAGGCAGAGCTGCTTTGAATGAAGGGGGTGGGGCAAACTCCCTTCCAGGCCTTGCATCTGGAGCCATCAGTTTTATGTACCTTCTTCTGGGAGGAAGTGGTGCACACCTGCACGGGATTACTCTTGACTCATCAGCCAAAGAACAGCCTTTCTGAAGATCATTCACTCATGTTGAACAATGTCAATCAGGAGCACCTGTCTCAAGCTCCTGACTTTTGCTCTGGCATCTGGGCCTCTATCCCCTCTCATTCCCTCCTTGGTGCCAGAAAGACCGCAACTGTAATTTCCTCTCTTGGAGCAGTCATAAAGATGCCTGCCCTCATCTTGTGTGGGCCAAACTAGCATCTCCAGTAAGCCCTCCCTTTCTCTTCTCTGCCTTTACCTTCCAGGGACCTAGTCATGCAGAAGAGATTTGTTACTTGGTTGGGATGGGGATGGAGGAGTGCACTCTCATGTCAAGCTTAGTGGAAAACTCCACTTGGGCTATTTATATACTAATCCATCTCTATGGTTATACCCATTCTATCCAGAAGGTTAGTGGTTCAAACCCACCAGCCACTCTGTGGAAGACTGGGCAATCTACTTCCGTAAAGATTTACTGCCTCGGAAACCCAAAGGGGATCACTATGGGTCAGAATTGAGTCGATGGTAGTGAGTTTCATTTGTTTTGGTTTATTCAATCTGCAGAAATCTCCTTAAAATTGTACAACAATGACAAAATGTGTCTAGAGCAGGATAGAGGTGAAAACCGATAGAGTAAAGGTCCAGGAGAGAGGCTAGCATGTTGGAGGGCTTGTTACTCAGGATGATAGTGGGATATGTTTTTTGAGTGGGACTGTGAGCCAAAGGATGTGAGGGAATGCCCTCAATATAGTTAATATTACTCATTGCCATCGAGTCAACTCTGACTCATAGTGACCCTATGGAACACAATAGAACTGCCCCATAGAGTTTCGAAGGCTGTAAATCTTTATGGAAGCAGACTGCCTCATCTTTCTCTTGCCAAGTACCTGGTGGGTTCAAACTATCAATCTTTTGGTTAACAGCTGAATGCTTTAATCACTATGCCACCAGAGCTCCTTATAGTTTATACTGGTTGTTGTTTGTTGTTGTATGCCGTCAAGTCGGCCCCGACTCATAGCGACCATTCCTTGGGTTTCCGAGGCCGTATCACTACGGAAGTAGGATTGCCCAACCTTCCTTCTGAGGAGTGGCTTGTGGGTTTGAACTGCCAGCCTTCTGGTTAGCAGTCAAGTGCCTTAGGCACTATGCTACCAGAGCTCCTAATACTAGTTATCATTTATTGTTTACCACATGCCAGGTATTATCTTAAATGCTTTGCACACCTTGTTTCTTGCAATCCTGTCTGGCCCTATGAGGGAAGTGTTCTTTTTATTCTTGTTTTGATCCAGAATCTAGAATTGAGCATGTGCTCAATCCAGAACAGTTCCCCCCTCCACCTAAGATCCTGCAGTGTCTTCTCACCTGGTGGAGTCAAGCACAGAGTGCTGTGGAAGTATGGAGGAGGGAGCCACAACCACTGAGGGAAGAGTGGATAAAAAAAAGTGGATCAGAGCACACTGGAACTTCAGTCTTGAAGGACAACAAAGAGTATGCTAGCTGAAGCAATGAGAGAAAGACTTTGTAAGCAAATATCAGCATGTGGAAATGCATGGAGGTCTAGAAGAAAATAGGCATTCGTGGAACAATAGTTAATGCTTTATGGCTGGAATGCTGCCACTAACATTTATTGAATGCTTATTACATTCACACTCTGTTCAATGCATTATAGAACTGATCACATTTAATCCTTATACAACCCTATGAAGGAAGTACTATTATTCCCATTTTACTGAAAGGAAAACTAGGAGACAGAGAGGTTAGGTTTTCCAAGATATCAAAACTAGTCCACAACTTCTCTCTTGTGAACAGAAAAGAAAAAAGAAGCTAAAATGGATGTCAGAAGAGACTCTGAAACTTGCTTTTTAATGTAGACTAGCTAAAGCAAATAGAAGAAATGATGAAGAGCTGAATAGAAGATTTCAAAGGGTGGCTCAAGAAGACAAAGTGTGAAAAGATCCAAAGTAAGAACACACTCAGGACCTCTGGTGGCACAGTGCCTAAGGCACTTGACTGCTCACTAGAAGGCTGGCGGTTCAAATCCACCAGTGGCTCCTTGGAAAGAAGACTGGGCAATCTACTTCTGTAGTGATACACACACACACACACACACACTGCTGTCGAGTCGGACTCGACTCATAGCAACCCCTCCTTGGATTTCCGAGGTGGTATCACTATGGAAGTAGATTGCCCCATCTTCCTTCCGAGGAGTGGATGGTGGGTTTGAACCGCCAGCCTTGTGGTTAGCAGTCAAGTGCCTTAGGCACTATACTACCTGAGCTCCTTCTGTAGTTATACTGCCTCGGAAACCCAAGGACAGGTTGCTATGAGTCGGGGCTAACGTGATAGCAGTGAGTTTGGGTGTTTTTTTTTTTTTTTTTGGTTAAGAACACTGGGCATTTGTCAAGCTGAAAGAACTGGAGAAAAAAATTCAACCCTCAAGTTACAATATTGAAAGATTCTATGGGAAAAATTGTAGCAACACACAAGCCACCACAGTACAACAAACTGATAAACCAAGATGCAGATTGCCCAATCTTCTTTCTTAAGATGTGCCTCATCCAAGCTACAGCATTCTCAATCACCTTACATGCATGTAAAAGCTGAACAATGAATAAGGAAGGCCCAAGAAGAATTGATGCATTGGAACCATGATGTTGGCAAAGAATGCTGAAAATACCATGGACTGCCGGAAGAATGAACAAATCTGGCCTGGAAGAAGTGCAGCTGGAATGCTCCTTAGAAGTGAGAATGACCAGACTTCATCTTACCTACTTTTGTCATGTCAGAATGGGTCATTCCTTAGAGAAGGATATCATACTTGGTAAAGAGGAGAGTCAACAAAAAAAGAGGAAGGCCCTGAATGATATGTATTGGCCAGTGTCTACAATGATGGATTTAAGTATAGAAAAGATTGTGAGGATGGCACAGGACCTGGCAGTGTTTTTGTTCTGCTGTATATTGGGTTGCTCTGAGTCAGAACTGACTTGACAGCACCTAACAACAACAACATGGGCAAAATATTGAATGATGCAGGAAGCATCGTTCTACATCTTATTTCAGTGAGTAGTGACTGGGGTCTTGAAAGCTAATGAGCAGCTATCTAAGATGCAACAATTGGTCTCTCCTTATCTGGAGCAAAGAAGAGTGAAGGAAATCAAAGTTGCATGGAAACAGTCCAAAGGACTGTCCAAAGGACCATGAGAACCTTAGCCTCTACGACCCTGAGACCAGAGGAACTAGATGGTGCCTGGCTACCAATGCCAACCACTCAGAAAGGGATCAAAATTGGATATTATGGATATAGTGGGAGAAAAATGTGGGAAAAAGAAACTCAAAATCATAAAAAAAGACCAGGCTTACTGGTCTGATAGAGAATGGTGAAATCCCTAAGACTATGGCCCTGAGTCACACGTTGGGCCTGGAATTGAACTCACTCCTGTGGCTTAACTCTCAGCCAAACAATGAACAGACCTAGGAGCTCAATACCTACACCAGGGAGATTCACTCCTTAGAACAATCAACCATGGAAGATCAGAAGGGCAGCATTTACACAGGGAGAAAGGTAGGGAGGCAGGAATGCATAGGCAAGAAGGACACAGGGAAAGGGTGACCACAGGGAGGAAGTGGGAGAAGAGCTGTTACATTGCAGGGAATGTAATCAGTGTCACAAAACAAAATGTGCATGAACTTCTGAATGTAAAATGAATCTGTAAAATGTCACCCAATCACAGTAAAAAATTGTTTTTTTCTTAAAAAAAAAAAAAAAGGGGCACGGAGTAGGGGCCAAGAATCTGCATTTTATAAAGCTAGTTCTCAGCTAATTCCTGAACAAATATTTCATGGACAACTCTTGGAGAAGCACTAAATCTGGTTCACTTCCTTTGCCCTGTAGGTAAGGGTTGAAGACTAGAGATCATAGAAAAGTGATGCCCCTTATTCTCTGTTGATTTCATGGGAGAAGCCAGCATAGAACTTGGCTAGCCTTATTATTCCTATTTCAGTGTTAGTGTTGTTTTTCTACTACTTTAGATTATCTACAGACGTGATTGGGGACTATGGAGTTTAGCTAATCAGTTATGCTGGCTAGTACAGAGGTAGCATTAACCATATCTAGTCATTGAAGATCCTAAAAAAAGAAGAAGAAGAAGAAGAAGAAGAAGAAGAAGAAGATGAAAGGAATACACTGGGTCACTGTACTAAAAAGAATTGATGAATGTTCAATCATTTCAGGAGGTAGCATATATATGATCAAGAACTGATAGTATAGAAGGAAGAATTCTAAGCTGCACTGAAGGCATTGGTGGAGTCTCCAGGATCTGATGGAATACTGATTGACATGTTTCAATAAATGGATGTAATGCTGGAAGTGCTCACTTGTCTACCAACTAACTGGAAGAGATCCATATTTGTGCCTATTCCAAAGAAAGATATCCAACAGAATGCAGGAAGAGTCAAACAATATCATTAATACCACATGTAAATAAAATTATGTTGACTATAACTAAAAAATGGTTGCAGCAGTACATCCACAGGTATGTCAGGAATTCAAGCTGGATTAAGAAGAAGACATGCAATGAAGAATATCACTGCTGATGTCAGATGGATCTTGGCTGAAAGCAGAGAATCCCAGAAAGATGTTTAACTGTGTTTTATTGATTATGTAAAGTCACTTAACTATGTGGATAATAACAAATTATGGATAACATTACAAAGAATGGGAATTCCAGAACACTTCATTGTGCTCTGGAGGAACCTGTACATAGACCAAGAGACACTCATTTAAACAGAACAATCAGGTATTGCATTGTTTTGAATCAGGAAAGATGTGTGTCATGGTTATATCCTTTCACCATACTTATTCAATAGGTATACTGAGCAAACAATCTGAGAATCTGGACTGTATAAAAAGAACATGGCATCAAGACTGGAGGAAGACTCATTAATAACCTGCAATATGCAGATGACACAACCTTGTTTGCTGAAAGCAAAGGGGACCTTATTGATGAAGATCCAAGCCTCCACCTTCAGTATGGATTACACATCACCATAAAGAAAACAAAAATCCTCACAACTGGACCAATAAGCATCATCATAATAAATGGAGAAAAGATTGACGTTGTCAAGGATTTCATTTTACTTGGATCCACAATCAACATGTATGGAAGCAGCAGTCAAGAAATCAGATGACGTATTATATTGGGCAAATCTGCTGCAAAAGACCTCTTTAAAGTGTTAAAAAGCAAAGATGTCACCATGGTATATTCAATTGCCTTATATGCATGCGAAAGCGGGACAATGAATAAGGAAGACCAAAGAAGAATTGATGCATTTAATATATGGTGTTGGGGAAGAATATAGAATATACAATGGACTAACAGAAGAATGAATAAATTTGTCTTGGAAGAAGTACTTCCTGAATGCTCCTTAGAAGTGAGGATGATGAGACTTCATCTCACATACTTTGGACATGTTATCAGAAGGGACTAGTCCCTGGGGAAGAATATCATGCTTAGTAAGGTAGAGGGTCAGTGAAAAAGAGGAAGACCCTCAATGAGATGGATAGACACAGTGGCTGCAATAATGGCCTCAAACATAGATTGTGAGTATAGTGCAGGACCAGGCAGGGTTTTGTTCCCTTGTACACAGGGTTGCTATGAGTCGTAATTGACTCGACGACACCCAACAACAACAAGCAAAGTAGTATATTGTGGAGCTGTCAGTGGGTGGTGATGATGGGATGGATGGAATATGACAAAGAAATGAGTATCTAGAGAGGATGTCAGAGGCCAGATGGAATCCTTGTATGGTGCATTAAATAATTTGGTTTTTATCATATGTTGTTGTTGTTGTTATGTGCCCTGACTCATAGCGACCCCTCCTTGGGTTTCCAAGGCAGTATCACTACAGAAGTAGGATTGCCCAACCTTCCTTCCGAGGAGTGGCTG
>NW_006921975.1:505552-514662 GCF_000298275.1 Orycteropus afer afer
TCCTCGGAAGGAAGGTTGGGCAATCCTACTTCCGTAGTGATACTGCCTCGGAAACCCAAGGAGGGGTCGCTATGAGTCGGGTTTGACTCGACGGCAAACAACAACAACAACAACAACATCTGGGCACCTTGCCACCCAGAATAAACCAGGGTTCATTTAGGAAGGAAGAAGAGGATGGATTTTAGTAAGTAATTAGATCTCTTCCTCACAACAATATTCATGGGTAGGAAAACTCAGTACTGTATAGATATACCCTGTGCAATTCTAATACAAATCTCAACAGGAGTTTCATGGAATTTGGCAAGCTAACTCTGAAATTCATATGGAATATCAAATAGTCAAGGATAACTAAGATAATTTTGAGGAAGAGAAACAAGGTGGGGGACTTGTCCTTCTGGATATCAACTTATTATAAAGGTTGAAGTGATGAAGACAATGTGATAAGGTCCACAATAGGCAAATAAGATTAAGAAACAGAAAGGAACACCCAAAACATGACCAAAATGGCTGTGTTACTTATCTAGTGCTGCTATAACAGAAATACCATAAGTGGATGGCTTTAACAAACAAATTTATTTTCTCACAGGCTGAAAGTCTGAATTCAGAGCATTGGCTCAAGAGTAATGCTTTGTCTGTTGGCTCTGGAGGAAGGTCCTTGTTTCTTCAGCTTCCGTTTCCTAGTTCCTTTTGGCATCTATCTTACCCCATCTCTCTCTCTGCCCCCTTGTTTAATTTTTTTTATATCTCAAAAGAGATTAACTCAAGACACACCCTACACTAATCCTTCCTCTTTAACATAACAAAGACAACCCATTCCCAAATGGTATTATAACACAGGCATGTTGTTTTTGTTATGTGCTGTCAGTTGGACCTGACTCATAGTGACCCCTATGTTTCCCTATCATCCTTTTTAGTGTGTGGAACAAGGATCATGGGAAGGTGGCACCTTAGGCTTATCCTTCCTTTTGCTGACTATGTAAGCAACATAGTCTAAATCTAAAAGTGGCTCCTTGTATCTTTATTGCTAAATCAGTCAGGCCTTGAGATTGCCTGATCTTACGTGTGAGCATGTTGTTGTTATGTGCTGTTGAGTCAGACCTGACTCATAGCGACCCCTCCTTGGGTTTCTGAGGCAGTATCACTATGGAAGTAGATTGCCCAACCTTCCTTCTGAGGAGTGGCTGGTGGGTTTGAACCACCAGCCTTCTAGGTAGCACTACCAGAGCTCCTAACACAGGCATAGAAGTCAGGACTTACAACACATATTTTTGGGGAGCATAATTCAATCTGTAGAGTAGCACTGCAAATTTAGTGGAGAAAAGATGGCTGGGCTAGTTAATAAATAGTGCTGTTTCTATCAATTGTTCAGTAGGAAAAAATATATATTTTTCTACTTGACATTTGTATTAGAGCTTCAATTCTATAGCACTTGGTTCGTGGAAAGCTGTGGTCTACAGCAGGAGCTCTAACTCCATTTTGAGTCTTGATATAAGTTCAGAGGCCATTTGACTTCTTTCTGACCATTAAACCAGCAATGTGGCTATGCATAGACAAGTCCAGGACAAACCTAGGGAGGGGCAGTTTGCCCTCAGGAAGAGTGTGGTTGCAAGTAGATTATGCTCACACAAAGAACCAGGAAATTTCCTTGGGTGTGTCCTTATCTAATTTAAAGGTTGGGGTCCTGGTATTGTCTTTTAGCCATCTTGTGGCTATGACACAGGGCCACATGGTCATGAGGTAGCCAGGTGGTCAAGCTCCAGAACCTAATCCTGTAACTCTTTAATCTTCAAATGTGTACATGTCCCAGTCATGGTCCTTTTCTCCTTCTGAAGTCCTGTCTAAGATAGCAATGAATTGACCTGCCACCAATTGTGATCTTGTAGTGATTTCCTTTGTACTCTACCAAATATAATGAACACTATGATCGTGATTAAGGAGCTCTGGTGGTGTAGTGGTTCGGGCATTTGGCTACTAACCGAAAGGTCAGTGTTTCAAACCCACCAACTGCTCTGAGGAAGAAAGGTGAGGCAGTCTGCTTCCATAAAGATCTATAGCCTGGAAACCCAATGAGGGTCACTATGAGTCAGAATTGATTAAATGGCAGTAAGTTTGGTTTTGATTTTGGTATGACTGTGATTTAGTGGCAAAGGGGCACTGGTAGTGCAGTGCCTAAGGCACTTGACTGCTAACCAGAAAAGTGGCAGCAGTTCAAACCCACCAGCCACTCCTTGGAAGGAAGGGGCAATCTACTTCCGTAAAGATTTACCACCTCAGAAACCCAATGGGGGGTCACTGTGAGTCAGAATCGACTCAATGCCAGTGGATTTGGTTTAGTTTTGGTGATTTAGTGGACTCCATTCAGCTTCTGGACTGTGTACATGCTGATAGTTTCTCTCATTCTGGATGTTTGTCCTTGTCCTGCCTAAAGCTTAGTAAAAGGGTCTCTATAGAACAAGTCTGAATCTGTGGTCTTTTTATTCCCCCTAACACATACCCTATAAAAAAATTAGTTTCAGGTTGATTAGAAACATAAATGTGTCTTTCTTTGTGCTGCTATCACAGAGATACCATAAGTGGGTCACTTTAATGAACAGAACTTTATTTTCTCACAGTTTAGGAGCTGGAAGTCCAAATTCAGGGCACCATTCTAGGGAAGGCTTTCTCTCTATTGGTTTTAGAGGACAGTTCTTGGCAATCTTCATAAGCTTCCTTGCTTTGTTGCCTAATCTACTCGTTTTATAGTTTAAAAAAGATTGGCCTAAAACACACCCTACACTGATAGGGCCTCTTTATCATTACAGAGAAAACTCTATTTCCAAAGGACATTACATCAGTAGGTATAAGGGTTAACCACAATGCTGGTTTAATGGTCAGAAAGAACTCAACTGGCTTCTGAATTTATGTCAAAACTCTCACTGTAGACTGTAGCCTTCCACAACCTAAGTGCTACAGAATTTAAGCCACCAACCTTTTGGTTCTAGCCAAGCACTTAACTATGCATCACCAGGGCTCTTTCAAAAGGATGATGGTGAGTACCAAATTACTACTGTATTTCCATGAACGATTTTAGCTATTTAATGATTTTAATTATTTTAACTTATGATGAAAACATTTGTATGTCAAATTTAAAATGTGCAAGAGGATTCATAGTTTTTCAAAATTCTTTTAGGGACATGAGAGCAAAAAACATGAAAACCACTAGTCTAAGAAATGTTTTCTATGTTATGGTGAAAATATATTCTCTTATATAATAAGACTGAAGAAAAGTTGGTGCGTTTGACTTGTGGTGTTGGCAAAGAATGCTGAAAGTACCATGGACTGCCAGAAGAAGGAACAAATCTGTCCTGGAAGAAGTGCTAGTGGAAGGCTCCTTGGAAGAGAGAATGACCAGACTTCCTCTCACCCGCTTTGGTCACGTTGTCAGAAGGGACCATTCCCTGGAGAAGGCTATCATGCTTGGGAAAGTGTAGGGTCAATGAAAAAGCGGAAGGCCCTCAATGAGATGGATTGACACAGTGGCTGCAATGATGGGGTCAGGTATAGCAAGAATTGTGAAGCTGGCGCAGGACTTGGCACTGTTTCGTTGTGTTTTATATAGAGTCGCTGAGTCGGAGCTGACTCAACGACAACAACATATTTTCTCAAGATTTTGAAAGTTTTGGTTTTTACATTTTGTTATGGATTGAATTGCGCTTCCCAAAAACTACGTGCTGTGTGCTAGGGGAAAAAAAGACTAAAATTCAAAAATAGAGACTTTGTTTTATTAAGCCTTAAACTGAACAAAGACAATCATCCAGGATGAGGGAAACCATCAGCATGTACACAGTCCAGAAAGCTGAGCGGAGTCCACTGAGTCACGTGCATAGGATTAATTATACATGATTGAAAACAAAGGAAATCATCACAAAATCATGATTCAGTGGCAGATTATTCATCACTGTTGCAGGTGCGACTGCAGAAGCAAGGAAAAGACCATGGTTGGGATATGTACATAATTGAAGATTAAAAAGGGTTACAGAATTGGTTCTGGGTCTTGACTACCTGGCTACATGGTGGTCCAGCTATGTCTCATGACCTTGCAGCCTGAGTCATAGCCACAAGATGGCTACAAGATGGCTACAAGACAAGGCCAGGACCCTAACTTTAAGTAAGGACTCACCCAGGCAAGTTCCCTGGTTCTTTGCTTGAGCAATAATCTACTTTCAACCACACTCTTCCTAAGGGTAAACTCTCCCTCCCTAGGTGTGTGTTTTCTAATCAATCTGGGAGCCACTGAAGGACTGAAACCTGGATCTGGCCTGAATAAGAGATCTCACGGGGTGGAGAAGAGAACAAAGAGCAAAATCTGAAGATTGTGCTCAACTAAGAATTTGCTTCAGATATTAGCATGGTGCAAAGTTTTGTGTATATAGGAGAATTGAGAAAGCAAACATATTGTAATATTTTAATGTTTTGGCTTTTAAAAAAAAGCACAGAAAGAGACTAGAAATCACGGTCCATTCAAAAGAACTAGACAGAGGGAAAGGAATCGTCTCTATGGAAACTTAGACACTTAATAAATTGGAAAACTGTAGTACAACAGTATTAAACAAGCTCAAAGAACTAAAGGAAATCAGGAAAATGATGCATGAACAAATTGAGAATATAAAAAGACAGACACTATAATAATTAACTGCACAGAAATACTGGACCTGAAAGATATAGTACAGGCACATCTCAGAGATAGTGTGGATTTGGTTCCAGACCACTGCAATAAAGAGAATATCACAATAAAGTGAGTCACATGAAAGTTTTGGTTTCCCAGTGCAAATAAAAGTTATGTTTACCCTATACTGTAGTCCATTAAGAGTGCAGTAGCATTATGGAAAGGTTTGAAATATTGTGAGTTGTACCAAAATGTGACACAGAGACATGAAATGAGCACATGCTGTTGGAAAAATGGCACTAATAGACTTGTTTGGTGTAGAGTTGCCACAAAACTTCAATTTGTAAAAAAAAAAAAAAATGCAGTATCTGTGAAGTGCAATAAGGCAAAACACAGTGAAATCAGGTATGCCTTTAACAGAAATTTTTTAAAAAAAAAACCTCATTGGAAGGACTTGGTAGCAGATTTGAGCTAGAAGAAAAACAATTTAGGAGCAACAAGAGAGAAGGGTGGGTCAAAACTGCTGAGTAGTATAACCTAGTGGAAATGTGAAACAATATCAAACAAAATAACATACACATAATGGAGATGGGCAAGAGAAAGGGACAGAAAAATATTTAAAGAATATTTAAAGTGGCAGAAAACTTTCCAAATATGATGAAGGACATGAATCTACAAATCCAAGAAGCTCGGTGAACTACATGTAGGATAAATACAAAGAGATCCATGCCAAGACATATTATAATCAAGCTTTCAAAAACTGAAGATAAGAAGAGGACCCTAAAAGCAGCAAGAGAGAGGCAAATTGTCACGTACAAAGGACCCTCAGTAAGATTAAATGTCGATTTCTCCGCAGAGACTGTGGCATCCAGAAGGCAATGGAATAACATATTTAAAATGATGAAAGAAAACTGTCAGCCTATATGTGGCAAAACTGTATCTCAAAAATGAGAGTAAAATTAAGATAGTTTCAGATTGGGAAAAAAAAAAAAAAGCTGAGGAAGTTTGTTACCAAAACATCTGCCTTATAAGAAATGAAAAAAGAAATTCTTTAGAAGTAAAAGAAAGAACACTAGACAGTAACTCAAAGCCATACATAGAAAAAAAGATTTCCATTAAAGGTAATTTCTTGGGCAAGTATAAGGGCCAGTTTTAAGGTATTTTTTTGGGGGGGTTGGTAATTCTAATTGCTTTGTCCTTCATGCTTTACAAATGCATAAAAATAAGTATAAATTTATATTACAGGCACATGATGTATAAAGATAAAAGAGATGATAACAACATAAGGAGGGAGGAGGAAGAAGTCATAGGAATAAAAGTTTTGTATACTACTGAAGTTAAATTGGTATCAATTTAAACCAGATTGTTATCAATGTAAGATGTTAAATGTAATATTCATGGAAACCAAAAAGAAAATATCTTGAAAATATACACAAAAGGAATAGAGAAAGGATCAATATAGTAGACTACAACAAACCAACTAAACAAAAATTTTGGCAGTATTAGGAGCAAATGAAGGACAAAGAAGGCAACACACACACATACACAAACAACAAAATGGCAGAAGTAAGTCCTTCCTTACAAGTAATTACTGTGAATATAAGTGAAATACATGCTCCCATCAAAAGGCAGAGTGGCAGAATAAATTTGAAAAACATAATCCAACTATATGTGTCTATGTTGTTGTTGTTATATGCCGTCGAGTCGTCTCTGACTCACAGCGACCCTTCCTTGGGTTTCTGAGGTGGTGTCACTTAGGGAAGTAGATTGCCCAATCTTCCTTCCAAGGAGTGGCTGGTGGGTTTTAATCACCAACCTTCTGGTTAGCAGTCAGGTGCCTTAGGCACTACGCCACCAGAGCTCCTATATGTGTCTACAATAGACCCATTTTAGATCAAAATACACAGATTTGTTGAAAGTGAAAGGGTGGAAAAAAATATTCCATGCAACCAGTAATCAAAAGAGAGTTGAGATGATGATTTTAGTACCAGACAAAATAGACTTTAAGTCAAATCAGTTATAAGGGCACTATATAATGATAAAAGGATCGATTTATTAAGATCTAACAATTATGATATTGTTATAATATAATATTATGCACCTAATATCAAAATCCCGAAATATGTAAAGGAAACATTGACAGAACTGATGAGAGAAATAGTTCTAATATTATAATTAGAGACTTCAATACATCACATTTAATAATGAATAGAACATTCAGAAAGAAATTCAATAAAAAAATAGAATATTTTAACAATACCTTTATCCAACTAAGGAGCTCTGGTGGTGTGATGATTAAGGCATTTGGCTGCTAACCAAAATGTCAGTGATTCAAACACACTAGCCACTCTGCAAGAGAAAGATGAGGCAATCTGCTTCCATAAAGAGTTACAGCCGTGGAAACCCTATGGGGGTCGCTATGAGTCAGAATTGACTCAATGACAGTGGGTTTGGGGTTTGGCTATTATGCAACTAGACCTAACAGACATAACTAGAGCTAACAAGTACACTCCACTCAATGATAGTACAATATACATTCTTTTCAAGAGCATACAAATCATTCTCCAGGATAAACCATATGTTATGTCAGAAAGCAAGTCTCAGTACATTTAAAAAGGTTGAAATAATAAAAAGTATCTTCTCTGACCACATGGACCACATGGAACAAAACTAGAAATTATGAAAGAAAACTGGAAAACGCACAAACATGAAATGAAATGAGATGAAACACACACTATTAAACAACCAATGGGTCAAGGAAGAAATCAAGAGGAAAATCAGAAAATACTTAGAGTGGCAGGATAATGAAAGCATAACATATCATGACTTACGGGATGCAGGAAAGGGAGCACTCAGAAGGAAATTTATAGTAGTAAATACCTTCTTTTTAAAAAGAAGAAAGATCTTAAGTCAATAACGTAACTTGAGAAACTAGAAATAGAAGGGCATGTCAAGCCCAAAGCTATCAGAAAGGAAGAAATAGGAAATATCAAAGCAGAGTAAATGAAATAAAGTATAGAAAACCAATAGACAGAATCAATGAAATTGATAGCCACACTGATAGGGAAAAAGAGATGGAAGATAAAAATATATAAAATCAGAAATGAAAGTGGGGATATTACAACTGACTTGACAGAAATAAAAAGGATTATAAGAGAATACTCTGGTCACAGGGGACATCAGGCTCAATGGGCATAACATACTATACAAAACATTGTTCCACCTCCTACTTTGGCGAGTAGCGACTGGGATCTTAAAAGCTTGCAAGCATCCATCTAGATGCAACAATGGGTCTCTCCTTGTCCAGAGCAAAGAAGAATGAAGAAAAACAAAGATTCATGGAAACAATTAGTCCAAGCAACTGGTACACTGTGTGATCCTCAGCCTATATGACTATGAGACCAGAAGAACTAGATGGTGCCCTGCTACCACTGTCAAGCACTCAGAGGAGGATCTCTATAGGAAATCCTGGATAGAGGGAGAACAATGTGGAACAAAACTCAAAATCATTTGGGAAAAAGAAAGGGGGGGGGGACCTCTGATAGAGCCTGGTAGAACCACTGAGACTATGGCTCCTAGCTGCCCTTCAGGTGTGGAATTGAACTCACACCTGTGGCTTCTAGCCAAACAAAAGACAGGCACATGAGTGAACATTTACCTGAGATAAATACACTCCTTGGAAAGAACAATCATGGGAGAAAGAAGGGCTATTTATGCACAGGGAGACAGCTCAGGGGGCAGGAGTGCATGGAGGGCTGGGAACAGGGAAGAGGTAACTATCGGGAGGAAGTGGGAGGGGAGCTGTTGCATTGGGGTAAATTGTAGTCAATGTCATGAGACAAAGTGTATGTGAAGTGCTGCATGGGAAGTGGATTTGCTCTGTAAATTTTCACCCAAATCACAATTAAAAAAAAAAAGAAAAAGAGAATACTATGGTTCTCACTTCAGCAGCATATGTACTAAAATTGGAATGATACAGAGAAGATTAACATGGCCCCCGTGCAAGGAAGACAAGTTTGTGAAGTATTCCATATTTTTTAATATGATCCATTTGTCTGTCAACTTTGGAAATAATTATATAACAATATTTTATTTCATTATTATTAAAGAGACAATACTATTAGTAATTATGTCAACAAATTAGATAACCTAGATGAAATGGACAAATTCCTAGAAACACATAAACTTCCTATGTTGACTCAAGAGGAAATAGAAGATCTCAACAGATCCATAGTAAGTGAAGAGATTAAATCAGTAATCAAATATGGTAAGGGCATTTATCAAAAACTCACAGCTCTGGTGGCATAGCACCTAGGGCATTTTGACTGCTAACCAGGAGGCTGGTGGTTCAAACCCACTAGCCACTCCTGGGAAGGAAGGTTGGGCAATCCTACTTCCGTAGTGATAACTGCCTCGGAAACCCAAGGAGGGGTCACTAGGAGTCGGGGCCCACTCGATGGCAAAT
>NW_006921975.1:514762-524555 GCF_000298275.1 Orycteropus afer afer
ATACAACCAAAGTATATATAATGGTGATTTTTGGTGAGAGAGAGGGTAATGGGATGACGAAGAGGTAAAGAAGATGTCTCAAGTATGTAATTTTTTTAAAAAAACATTTGTAATGTTGATCTCTAAAAAAGAAAATCTAAAGCACACGACAAAATGTTGAGATTTGTTAAAAGTGAACGGAGGTTTAAACAGGTATTCTTTTTATCATTCTCTATTCTTGTTTGTAGGAGCTATGGTGGTGTAGTGCCTAAGGCATTTGACTGCTAACCAGAAGGTTGGCAGTTCAAATGCACCAGCCACTTTGCCAAAGGAAGACTGGGCAATCTACTTCCATAAAGATTTACCACTTTGGAAACCCAATGAAGGTTACTATGAGTAGGAATCAACTTGATGGCAGTGAGTTTGGTTTGTTGTTGTTGTTGTTTTATTCTTGTTTGTAAGGAGCTCTGGCGATGCAGTGCCTAAGGCATTTACTGTTAACCAGAAGGTTGCTGGATCAAATCCACTGGCTACTCCATGGAGAAGATTGGACAATCTACCTCTGTAAAGATTTACTGCATGGGAAACCCAGTGGGGGTCGCTATGAGTTGGAATCAACTTGATGGCAGTTTTTTTTTTCCTGGTTTATTCATTTTGTATGGTTGAAATATTTTATAAAAGAAAGAAAGTTGGACACAGACATTTCTTTGTGATTCAAAGCAATGCTGGATTGTACACAAAGGTTCATAGCAACTTTATAAATAATGGCAAAAATCTGGAAATAGCCCAACTGTCTATCATCAGGTGAATGCATAAGAAAACTGTGGTCCATCCATCCAATGGAATGACTGCTCAGCAGTACAAAGAACAAACTACTGATATATACAACAACCTGCACGAATCTTAAAAGCATAGTGTTGAGCAAAATGAGCCATACGCAAGATTACATTACGATTCCATTTATATAGATATTTGTAAATGGAAATCAGAAAAGTGGGTTGTTTTCTTGGGGGCACTGACTCACTGGAAAAGTCCAGAGGGAATTTTTTGTGATGATCAACATATTCTATATCTCGATGGGGTGGCAGTTACATGGGTGTATATATTTGTCCAAAAATCATCAATTGGTCACTTAAAATCTGTAGATTTAATGTAAATTAAACTTCAATTTAAAAAAATAGGGAAAAGGCTGGCTATATGTTATTGTGTCTCCAAGGCAATCTTAGCTGATTGTACAGACCAAACCTGACCCAACCCACCGCCGCTGAGGCAATTCTGACTCATCTTGACCCTATAGGACAGAGTTGAAGCTGTAAATTTTTTAGGAAGCAGACTTCCTCATCTTTCTCCCATGGAACAACTGGCGTGTTAGAACCACCAATGTACTGGTTAGTAGCCCAATACTTTAGCCACCATGCCACCAGAGCTCCGAGTGTACAGGAAAGGAATAAATTCATTTTCAGGCCCCGCTCCTGACCTCTCTCCTAGTGTTAGAAACAACAACAGCCTCCAGTGGATGGAAGGACTCAGACCTTGTTCAATGAAGTTAGCTGTGGCCTCAATCGGTTATGCTTTGGACACAATCATAGCTTGGTTGCGTGGAATAAGTTAAGGCTGGCTATACTCACATGTAGGAGCTTTGGTGGTTTAATGCCTAAAGCATTTGACTGCTAACCAGAAGACTGGCAGTTCAAACCCACCAGCCACTCCTCAGAAGGAAGGTTGGGCAATCTACTTCCGTAGTGATACTGCCTCAGAAACCCAAGGAGGGGTCGCTATGAGTCAGGTCTGACTCAACAGCACATAACAACAACAACATACTCACACGTAAGATCAGGCAATCTCAAGGCCTGACTGATTTAGCAATAAAGATACAAGGAGCCACTTTTAGATTTAGACTATTTTGCTTACATAGTCAGCAAAAGGAAGGATAAGCCTAAGGTGCCAGCTCCCCATGATCCTTGTTCCACACACTAAAAAGGATGATAGGGAAACATAAGTGTCAGGATGACTGCAGTGAGTTGGGGGACAGCCTGTCACAGGTGGTAAGCAGTTTTATATTCTGGAGCTCTGTTCTGAAAGCATAGGGCAGAAAGCCCCAGAAATTGGGAGGCTGGGAGAAACTGTCTCATGACAGCCTTCCTGTGGAGATGGGGAGGCAAGTAGAAGATGACATTGTAGCAGCTCTTCACAGGCCTCTTGTCCTCTTCCAAGATGCAGATAGGCTGTAGTTCAAGCCTTCATCTACGAGGATAGGTTCACGGTCACTATTACTATTTCCCTACAAGGCTATTTCTCTATTGGGATTTGGAGGAAATCCCAACTTCAGATTTTTCAAGTACCTGGACATGTTAGTTCCTAGAATCTTTATGTGGCCCTAGATATTGATTCACTTCCCTTTCACACACCTTGTTAAGGAAAAAGAGGAATTAGTGGTACCTCACAGGGTGCAATAGCCTTTAATATTTTATTATATTGTTCTTTCCAGTGTATATGTTCAGTGTTTCTCAATCAATCATTCTGGTTTTCTTTAGAAATTCCTGAGTAAAGATCTCATTCGTTATTAAGGAAAGAGCTTTCAACTGGTGGCTGGGCCTAAAAGTTCCAGCCAGTTTCTGCTGAGAGCAAGCAGACTAAGTCAACAGTCCTGCATCAGCGTGGTGTCTGAACAAGGCCTGTTCCTGTTTGGGTATGCCACATGTTAGAAGACATTAGGAAAAATTAAGACTAACATTCAAAAAGTCAATAACTCACAGGAAGCCAGTGGACTGTTTTAAAAATACCTTATTGGAAGCCTGAGAAAATGTATGCCAACGATCAAAAATACTAGGCACTAGGGAAATAAAATATGCTGCTTGGTTAACTGGCAAAGTCAAAGAGGCTATTGTAAGAGAGAAAAAGGCGTCTTTCAAAAAATGGAAATATAGTTTCTAATGAGGAGAACAGGGAAGTCTGGAAAATATGGCAGCTCAGATCCAAAATTACATGGGCTAAAAAAGAATGATGAGTTCTCTGCCAGGGACACTAAAGCTCCTCTCTGAAATATATCTGAGAGAAAGCCAGCTAGAGAATCAATGGGATTACAAGGATTAAAAAGGGATTTGACGTGTGGCAGGAGCCTAGGAGGTGGGGGTTTCAGGTTGCTCTGGCTTAAATGAGAGGGCTTTGGCAAAGCTTTGGGCGAGGCCCTGGAGAGGTGACTGAGTAAGTTTTATCTTTCCCTCCATCAGTCTCTTCTTCCCTCTTTCTATTTCATGATCTCCCTGGTCTTTTCCTGAATTGACTTTGCCCTCCTTTTCTTTGTCTTGAATGTCCTTGTCTGTTTCTCCCTGACCTTATCTTGTTTATCTCCAAATTGGAGTAAAATCTTGCTGAAGATAATTCTGGCAGTACAACCTCAAGGAACTTCCAGAAATTCAAGCTGGATTCAGAAGAGGGTATGGAGCAAAGTATATCAATGCTGATGTCTGATGGATCTGGGCTGAAAGCAAAAAATACCTGTGTTTTATTAACTATGCAAAGACATTCGACTGTGTGGATCATTAACAAAGTATGGATA
This sequence comes from Orycteropus afer afer, assembly GCF_000298275.1. Lineage (NCBI taxonomy): Eukaryota > Metazoa > Chordata > Mammalia > Tubulidentata > Orycteropodidae > Orycteropus > Orycteropus afer. The sequence continues at coordinate 518,301 of NW_006921975.1, forward strand.
ACACTGTAAAGAATGGGAATTCCAGAACACTTAATTGTGCTCAGGAGGAACTTGTACATAGACCACGAGGCAGTTGTTCAAACAGAACAAGGGGCTACTGCATGGTTTAAAATCAGGAAGGGTGTGCATCAGGGTTGTATCCTTTCACCATACTTAATAATCTGTATGCTGAGCAGATAATCTGGGAAGCTGGACTATATGAGGAACATGGCATCAGGATTGAAGGAGGACTCATTAACAACCTGTGATATGCAGATGACACAACCTTGCTTGCTGAAAGCGAAGATGACTTGAAGTACTTACTGATGAAGGTCAGAGACTCCAGCCCTCAGAGAAGATTACATCACAACATAATGAAAACAAAAGTCCTCACAACTAGACCAATAAGCAACACCATGATAAATAGAGAAAAGACTGAAGATGTCAAAGATTTCATTTAACTTGTTTCCACAATCAATACCTTTGGAAGCACCAATCAAGAAATCAACAACAGAGATTATAGAATGCTTTGACCTGGGTTTACTCTGTAGGCAAACAAGTTCTCACCAAAAACTGGTACTTTGTAGTTTCTGCACTGGTGGCATAGTGCCTAAGGCATTTGACTGCTAACCAGAAGGCTGGAAGTTCAAACCCACCAGCCACTCCTCAGAAGGAAGGTTGGGCAATCTACTTCTGTAGAGATGCCGCCTCAGAAATCTGAGGAGGGGTCACTAGGAGTCATAGTCTACTTGATGGCAGTGAGTTTGGTTTGGTTTTGGGTTGTAATTTCTGCACCTGCTCTGACCAGCAGTGTTGCTGTTAGGTGCCTTCTAGTTGGTTCCTACTCATAGCAACCCTATGCATAGAACAAAACACTGCCTGAACCTGTGTCATCCTCACAATTGTTGCTATGTTGGAGCCCATTGTTGTAGCCACTGTGCCAATCCATCTTGTTGGGGGTCTTCCTCTTTTTTTGCTAACCCTCTGCTTTACCAAGAATTATGTCCTTCTCCAGGGACTGGTCCCTTTTTATAACGTGTTCAAAGTACATGAGATGAAGTCACACCATCCTAACTTCTAAGGAGCATTCTGGCTGTACTTCTTCCAAGACAGATCTGTTCATTCTTTTGGCAGTCGGTTTTGGTTACCCAGTGCCACTCTGACAGGAATATACCACAAATGAAATGGTTTAACAAACAGGAGTTTATTCTCTTAGAGTTTGGAGGCTTTAAGTTTGAGTTCAAAGTGCCAGGCTCTAGGAGCTGGGTAAAAGCCCCTCAACCTTGGGCTTCAGCTCTGCATCCTCCTCCCAGTCCACTGAAGCTGGAGGATTTTTCTTCACTCACAGCTGCTGGGTGCTGAGGCTGACAGGCACAAGGTTGACAAGTAAAAAGACATAGTCCCAATATTACCAACCACACTGCAGGTCATTGATTCAAGTCCATTGAAAGTCCCAAGACGGGCAGAGCGTGGCAGGCTGCTGAACAACGACTCAGCTACATATAGGGTTCAAGTGTGCCATAACCCTAGAGACCATTACCAACGCTGTTTCTTATATAGAGGAAGCAGACCACATCTCTAAAGCAGCTACTCAGCTGCTCCAATAGATTCCACCATGGAGTTAATTACAAATCTCACATGGGGAATAACTACATCCAGCTGCCTACCCACTCAACCAGGCCCAGCCAAGTTGACACACAAACTTACCTACGACACAGTCCATGGTGTATTCATTATTTTTCACGAACATCATAATTCAAAGGCATCAGTTCTTTGGTCTTCCTTATTCATTGTTCAACTTTCGCATGCACCTGCAGTGATTGAAAATACCGTGGCTTGGGTCAGGCACACCTTAATCTTCAAGTTGACATCTTTCCTTTTTAACATTTTAAAGAGGTCTTTGGCAGCAGATTTGCCCAATGCAATCTGTTTTTTTTTTTTTTTTAACTGTTGCTTCTATGGCATTGATTGTGGATCCAAGTAAAATGAAATCCTTCAACTTTAATCTTTTCTCCATTTACCATGATGTTGGTTGTTGGTCCAGTTATGAGGAGTTTTGTTTTCTTTATGTTGAGGTGTAATCCATACGGAGGGCTGGAGTCTTTGATCTTTATCAGTAAGTCCTTTAAGTCCTCATCACTTTCAGCAAGAAAGGTATCATCTGCATATTGCAGGTTGTCAATGACTCTTCCTCCAATCCTGATGCCACATTCTTCTTCATATAATCCATCTTCTCGAATTATTTGCTCAGCATATAGACTGAATGAGTATGGCAAATGGATGCAACCCTAATGCACCTTTCCTTTTTTTAAACCATGTAGTATCCCCTTGTTCTGTTTGAACAACTGCTTCTTTGTCTGTGTACAGGTTCCACATGAGCACAGTTAACTGTCCTGGAATTCTTTGTAATGTTATCCATAATTTGTTATGATGCACACAGTCAAATGCTTTTGCACAGTCAAGAACAGGGAAGGGCAAATAGTGGCAGTGATATCCTTTGCTCCTTCTAGTGTTGAGAGAGGAAGCGGCTAAACAAGAGGCTACCCAACTTAATCTCACCCTAGGTCTAGTAGGGTTAAACTAGGCAAGGCTGACACCTGGTGGTCACACTTGGAAGGTGCAGAAGTATTTTAAAAAACCCAATGCCTTTACTGTTTTACTTACCATTTATTGAACTACTCACTTTGCATAAATTATCTCATTTAAAACTCACAACTATCCATTAAAGGAAATATCATTGTTTAAATATGACACAGGAATGATTTTTATTAAATATTTTTAAATTGGTTTAAGCAATGGGGTAAAAGATTTTGGGCACAGTACATAGAACAAGGAATATTTATTGAAGGAATAAATATACCATGGACTTCCAGAATGATGAAAAAATAAGTCTTGGAAGAAGTACAACCAGAATGCTCCTTAGAAAGGAGGATGGCAAGACTTCATCTCACGTATTTTGGACATGCTTTCAGGAGGGAGCAGTCCCTGGAGAAGGACATCATGCTTGGCAAAGTAGAGGGTCAACGAGGAAGAAGAACACGCTTCATCGGATTGATTGACACGGTGGCTGCAACAATTGACTCAAACATAACAAAAATTGTGAGGATGATTTAGGACCAGGCAGTGTTTTGTTCTGTTGTACATAGTTTCGCCATGTGTCAGAACAAATGTTTTTCCTTACCATCGTGGAACTTTTATTCAGAGGGTATTCATCTGTCATCCCTTTGCAATAGACCTGATTTGAGTATGGTGCTACCAACCAGACAAGTTTAGACACAGTCTGTAGCAACTCTTGCTTAAACACCCCTACACCTGCATTTGCACAATCTCTCCTCCATCTCAGATACTTGTGGACCAAGTCTACTTCTGAGACAAATTGAAATCCATTGCAACTCTACCCATTGCAACCATCCTAGTCTCTCTATCCTGGATACCACAAGGCTGAATCTTTGTCCAAATGTAGCCATTTCACTCATGGGTAAGGAACCTCAAATTTAAATCAGCTGAGACTGTTCAAATACTTCTATCTCAGATTCTCCTACCTGGACATGAGAGGGATGACATGCTGGTAAGAACTGTGAAATTACCTGAGATGATGGCCAACTTGGTAGAGGAAGATTCTGAGTCAGGGGCAATATATTCAGTAAAAGAGCGAGAGGCTAGCCCGTAGGTTGTTAGATGACCACAATGAACAAGAGAAACTGGATGGCATGAATCTCAAAGAGGCAAGATTGAAAGAGTCATGGCTTGCTTGGAAATAGTGATGACAATGCCAGTCTTATCTCTGGGTCCTGTGATATGTGGAGAATGAACAAACTATCAGTCTCCACTGGAGGGAAATGGAAAGGGAAGTGATGTCTTGAGAAGAGAAGCAATTTCATTAAAGGGCAAAAAAAAAAAAAAAAAATAATAAAAAATTAAAAAAAAAAAAAAAAAAAAAGAGGGAGGGAGAGGAATGGTCCAAAAAAAAAAAAAAAAAGGGAGAGTTTCTACGATGGGTGCCAAAGGGAAGAGATTTTGTCTGTCTTTGAATGAGAACTTCCTATGGCCCAGATGGTTATGGTGGTTTGCTCCTGAAGCCCAAACATACCAGCAGAGAGAGGAACGGTGAAGACATGGCCACCAGGCTTGTCCAAATGACTGCCACTTCACATCTGGAATCAGCCCCCAAGTAGAACACTCTCTTCTATCTCTTCATTCACTCCTTTTCTACTGATTCCTTCCCTAACATCCTCCTTATAACCTGCTATATCTCTCTCATCCTAAAAACATAGCCAACCCTGGACCCTAAATACACTTATTTCTATTCATGTCAGAGTGAGCCTCCAGAAGAACAGTCTATAGCCTGTCTCCACCTCTCCATTTTCTGTTCACTCCTCTATCCCCCATAGGCTGGCATTTGCCATCATCATGGCTCGACTGTAAAACCACTCTACCGAGATCAAAAATTGCAAGATCCAAAGATTGCATTTCCAGCCCTCACCTACTAGACCTGGTTGGGACATTTGACACCTGGGTCCCATCCTCCTCCATGAAACATTCCTCGCCCTCAGGTCCCCTAACTCTGCTCCTAATTCACTCTACCTTTCCATACACACCTTCTGCTGTCCCAGGCCCCAGTGGATGCTGTTCTCTGGGCCCCTGAAGACCTCCCCCAAAACCACCTGCTTCATATAGGTCTCAGGTGTCCTGCGGTCTCCACTCAGGTGTCCCCCTCCCATAGAAGCCTACGTTGATCCCGCTCACAACACCTGGGCTTGCGTCTATGACAGGGGGATAGTGTGATCTCCCTCCAGACCTTACGTCCTTGTCCTCATGGGCAGGAAGCCTCTGGCCTCTGGGTCTCCAGGACAGAGTGCTGTGCCCAGCTTTGAGACAGGCCTTGATAAATGCTAGGTGCCTTTTTTTCGTAATCGATTATATTTTTCTTGTTGTTGTCGACAATATATGCTGCGGAACATACATGAATCCAACGCTCTCTATGCCTGCAACTCAGTCACATTGATTCCATTCTTCAAGTTGTGCAACCATTCTCAGCTTTTTCTGAGTTGTTCCTTCTCCATTAACATAAACTCACTGATCCTTAACGTTCCTATCTAATCTTTTGAGTTGCTATTGACAATTTGATCCCATATGGATAGAACACAGTGTTCGAGGCAGACATTCTTTCCTAGTTAAGCTAAACTATTCCCCTCCTCCCCAGGGGATTTTTTTAGCAGACTTTTTTCTTATTATTATTGTGATTTGGGTGAAGTTTACAGAGCAAATTCATTTTCCATACAGCAGTTCACATACACCTTGTCTCATGACATTGACCACAATTTACCACAATGCAACATCTCCCTTCATACTTCCTCCCAATAGTTACCTCCTCCCTGTGTCCATCCCTCCATGCACTCCTGCCCCTGAGCTCTCTCCCTGTGCATAAGCAGCCCTTCTTTCTCCCATGATTGTTCTCTCCAAGGAATGTATTTACCTCAGGTAAATGTTCAACTCATATGCCTGTCCTTCGTTTGGCTGGAAGCCACAGGCATGGGTTCAATTCTAGACCTGAAGGGCAGCTGGGGCCATAGTCTCAGTGGTTCCATCAGGCTCTATCGGACCAGCAAAACTGGTTCCCCCTTTTTTTTTCTCCAAATGATTTTGAGTTTTGTTCCACATTGCTCTCCCTCTCTATCCAGGATCTCCTACATAAGATCCCCCTCTGACTGGTTGACAGTGGTAGCCAGGCACCATCTAGTTCTTCTGGTCTCATAGTCGTATAGGCTGCAGATCGGATGGTGTACCAGTCGCTAGGACTAATTGTTTCCATGAATTTTGGTTTTCTTCATTCTTCTTTGCTCTGGATGAGGAGAGACCCATCGTTGCATCTAGATGGCACCTTGCAAACTTTTAAGATCCCAGTCACTACTTACCTAAGTAGGAGGTGGAACAATGTTTTGTGTAGCATGTTATCCCAGTTGAGCTTGATGTCCCTTGCGACTATGGTCCCGAGCCCATAGGTTCAACTATTCGGTCCCTATTGGTTAGCTGGCTGTGACCAAACAGTCACCACAACCTTGCCCCTTGTCAGCTCTACTATATACCTGGGAATTCAGATCATACACATAAATTTATAGGAACATTGTCTGCCAACCCTAAACTTGTTCTTGGGTACACTCCCCGTTTCATAGACATACCTAATAGTTCAGCCTGTCCACCCATCTATCCACTTGTACACCCATGTTTGCCTTCACTGACAATGCCGTACTATGTGTGCAAAAGGGTTCATCTTTG
>NW_006921975.1:537202-542136 GCF_000298275.1 Orycteropus afer afer
CCTCTTCACCGCTGCTTCCCTTTTTATTCCTCAGCCACCAGAACAGTCCTCTGTGCAGTCCCTGGCTAGCAGGGCTGATTTTTAGGTTAATTCTAAGGTCCTACCACCACTCGGGAATTTCCAAGCTGTCTGTGCCGTCAGGATCGCTCAGGATCACTACCAGACCGCAGCTCTGTATGTCTTCTTTTCTGGTATTTTCATGAAAATTCTTTTGCTAGTTGGGGTTTAGTCCACTTCTATATCATTCCCTTCAAGGTTCAGGGGTCCCGGATTATCCTCTGTGTCTGTGTTAATTGGTTCCCCTTCTTTTTGTTGAAGAGGGTCTGTGCATCTTTCTGTCCATTCCGCCATCTTGGAATCTCCTCTTTTTTGGCAGATTTAAAAATTATCTCAGCACAATCCTTTCAGGGGTTCATTCAGCCTTTATGGCTCCAGAAATTCTGGATTCCATGAGAATTTGAAATTCTACTCTGCATTTTCCCACTTTTGATAAGATTCTTCTACAGAATATTTGATCAAAATGTTCAGTAATGGTAGCTGGACACCATTCAGTTCTGGTCTCGTGGTAAAGGAGGCAGTTGTTTATGAAGGCAATTACCCACACATGCTGGATGCCTCTTGAGCTCTAGGGCTGTGTGTTTGGAAGCTGGGAGTGGCTAGGACTAGTATGTATACAGGATTCTCGAGCACCCACAAACAGCATGAGACAGGACACTGGCTGCATTCCACTATGGGAAAAGCTGTTGCAGAAGGCAGGAGAGGCTGTCAAACCAGGCCTGCTCCGAGCAAGTGGCAGCAAGAACCACCTCTAATAACCCCTGTAAGGGCTCCGTAAACGTGTGTTGAATCAGCTGTGACACGTGGGTGCAGGCTTAGCTATCATGAGAGGCATGAAGGGCCCTTGAATTCCTGCTGTTAGGATAATTTGGCAAGCAGAAGAGAGGGGGGTTGCATCGGCAGCTTGTAGAGAAAAGCGTCCCGCTGCAGCAGATTGGTAAGGCATGGCCCGACAATGTCAGGCCAGGCACAGGGGGTGATGGCTCCTGGGCACTGAGGGTCACCAAGCCCCCTCCCTGCCCACATTGCTCTGTCCCCCTGGTCAAGCTGGCCAAGTAGTCTTCACAGCAGTCTGTGATACACATTCCATCATGGGGTGGGTGCTGGCTTTAGGATGCCCAACCGTCCCAGCTTGCCTGGGACTAGGGCATTTTCCAGGGAGCAAGACTTTCAGTTTTCAAACCTGAACAATCCTGGGAAAACAGGGACATTTGGTCACATAGGTGATGTTGGAGGGGGTCTGTCAGTCTCCAGCAAGGCTCCCTTCTGCTGTTTGGAGCAGAGGAAATTGAGGGGGCCTTGGTCTGAGTTTTAGCCCCATCAGGATGCTTCCAGTGAGACTTGGTCAGGCCTTCAGTTCTGATGGAGGGATGCCTGGAGGAGGAGTTATCCTAAGGAATGCCCAGCAAGGGACTGGTCTAGCTATGCTTTGGGGACATTTTTTTTTGGTAGGTGTATACATAAGGCCTTTGGACTGAGCTTAGCCTATTCTGCATGTCCTGAGCTGGGGTCTGTGTGTGGCCCTAGTCTGTCTTGAGAAGTCCTTAAAACTGGGTAAGGTTATGCACTGTGGACTGAATTAGGCATGAGGGTGTTTTCAGATCTGTGTAGAGCCAGTGTCATTGTGTCTTGAGTGAGGTGGTGTTCATACCTTGTCTCAGCAAAGGCTGCCCCTCAGAGGAGACTTGAATAGGTATCTGAGGGTCAGTGTCTCACAGTGTGTCCAGGTTAGTCATAAAGCCAGGTCAGAGCAGCAGCTCCTTTGGGAGGTACTGCGTGCAAAGGCCAGTGCAATGATGTTGTGCCATGATGTCATCCTGGCTGGTGGTGTCTACTGAGGTATATGGTAAAGATAAGGGTATGGAGTGTGGCTATACCTTGGCCATGGTGGTTGTTGAATTGGCTCATCTCTAGGCATTGGTCTTCTCATGGAGTGAATCTGGCCCTTACCTAACTAGTGGCTGATTCGTGCTGTTGCCTATGATTGTTTGATGGGATATGTACCCTGAGTTCTGGGAAGGTTTTGAGTACCTCAGTTAGAAATTTCCCATGTTTCCTCAATAAACCCACTGCCATTGAATCGATTCTGACTCCTAGTGACCGTATAGGACAGAGTAGATCTGTCCTATAGGATTTCTAAGGCTGTAAATCTTTCTCCCTCAGAGAGGCTGGTAGGTTTGAATTGCAGACCTTTTAGTTAGCAGCCTAATGCTTTAACCACAGCACCACCAGAGCTCCTTGTTCCCTAGATAAGGATGGAGAATTTTTTCAAGCAATAAAGGTTTGAATGAAGAGACTGTTTTGAGCTCTTCAATGGCTAGTAAGTCCCAAATCTCAAATTCAGCTTGGAGTAATCCAACTGGATGGTCACAGATGGAATCTGCTTAGGGAATGTAGCAGTGGGAGAGATTTGGTCCCTAGCTTGTGTTGCCTGAAAAATGCTCGGTCCAGCCCTGAAGCAGTGCAGCCAATAGTCCACACCAGAGTTCAAGGAGGAGAAGGGAGTTTAATTAGGAGTTACATCAACAAGACTCAGACAGGTCTCAGTGATTTCAAAAATGTCCACTCTGCTCAGTGCTTACAATCAGGGGTTCTTATACTATAGGAAAAAGAGACAGAGCACTAGTTGTTGTTATGGGCTGTCAAGTTGTTTCTGACTCATAGTGACCTTATGTACAACAGAATGAAACACTACCTGATCCTGTGCCAGCCTCACAATCCCTATCATACCTGAGCCCATCGCTGTAGCCACTTTGTCAGTCCATCTCATTGAGGGCCTTACCCTCCTTCGTCGACCCTCCACTTTACCAGTCATGACATCCTTCTCCAGAAAATGGTCCTTTCTGACAACATGACTAAATTAGGTGAGGCAAAGTCTGCCCATTCTCACCTCCAGGGAGCTTTGCAGCTACACTTCTTCCTGGTCAGATTTGTTAGTTCTTCAAGCAGTCCACGGTACTTTCAGCATTATTTGCCAACACCACAACTCAAAAGCATCAACTCTTCTTCAGTCTTTCTTCTTCATTATCCAGCTCTCACGTGTATATGAGGCAATTGAAAATACCATGGCTTGGGTTAGGTGCATCTTTGTCTTCAAGGAGATATCTTTGCTCTTCAGCACTTGAAAGAGTCTTTTGCAACAGAGTTGCCCAATGCAATACATCTTTTGATGTCTGACTGCTGCTTCCATTGGCGTTGGTTGTAGAACCAAGTAATATGAAGTCTTTGACAACTTCAATCTTCTCCATTCATCATGATGCTGCTTATTGGTCCAGTTGTAAGGATTTTTGTATTTTTTATACTGAGGTGCAATCCATACTGCAGATTGTAATCTTTAATCTTCATCAGTAAGTGCTCCAAGTCACTCTCACTTTCAGCAAGCAAAGTTGTGTCATCTGCGTACCTCAGGTTGTTAATGAGCCTTTCTCCAATCCTGATGCCATGTTCTTCTTCATATAGTCCAGCTTCTTGGATTATTTGCTCAGCATACAGATTGAATAAGTATGGTGAAAAGAAACAACCCTGACACAGTCCCTTCTTGATTTTAAACCATGGAGTATCCCCTTGTTCCATTCAAATGACAACCTCCTGATCTATGTACAGGTTCCTCATGAGTACAATGAAGTGTTCTGGAATTCCCATTCTTCTCAATGGAATCTCAAAACAATTTGATATGATTCACACAATCAAATGCTTTTGCATAGTCAATAAAACACAAGTAAACATCTTTCTGGTATTCTTTGCTTTGAGCCAAGATCGATCTGACATCAACTATGATATCCCTCATTCCATGTCCTCTTCTGAATCCAGCTTGCATTTGTGGAAGTTCTCTGCCAATATACTGCTGCAATCGTTTTTGAATTATCTTCAGTAAGATTTAATTTGTGTGCAATATTAATGATATTGTTTGATAATTTCCACATTCTGTGGGATCACCTTTCTTTGGAATGGGTACAAATATGGATCTCTTCCAGTCAGTTGACCGTCTTCCAAATCTCTTGGCATAGCCAAGTGAGTGCCTCCAGCACAGCATCCATTTGTTGAAACATCTCAATGGGTATTCCATCAATTCCTAGAGCCTTATTTTTCACCATTTCCTTCAGTGCAGCTTCAACTTCTTCCTTCGGTACCATCGGTTCCTGATCATATGCCACCTCCTGAAATGGAGGATCATCTACCAGTTCTTTTTGGTATAGTGACTCTGTGCATTCTATCCATTTTATTTTGATGTTCCCTGCATCATTCAACATATTGCCCATTGTTTTGGTTGCCTGGTGCCACTCTGACAGGATGGCTTGAAAAAACAGGAGTTTCTTCTCTAATAGTTTGGAAGCTTTAAGTCTGAGTTCAAAGAGCCAGGCCCTAGGGGCTGGGTGAAAGCCCCCCAACCTTGGGCTTCAGCTCTGCCTCCTGCTCCTGGCCCACTGAAGCTGGAGGCTTTTCTTCACTCAGCTGCTGGCTGCTAAGGCTGACAAGCCCAAGGTTGACAAGTAAAAAGACACAGTCCCAATATTACCAAACCACACGGCAGGCCATTAATTCAAGTCCGTTGAAAGTCCCAAGATCGCCAGAGCATGGCAGGCTGCTGAACAATGACTTGGCTACATGCAGGGTTCAAGCCATAAGCTAGAGACCAGTCCCCAAAGCTCTCCTTATATAGAGGAAGCAGACCACATCACTAAGGCAGCTACTCAGCTGTTCACAGTAGATTCCACCATGGAGTTGATTACCAGTGTCATCATGGGGAATAACTACATTCTACTAATAGCTGCATCCCATGTTCAGGGACCACAGCTTCTGGCAGGAAGAAAGCAACGTTAGGTGATGTGGGGAAAAACTGTACAGTGGCACCAGCATTCTCCCCCACCCCTTCTTCC
>NW_006921975.1:542236-542820 GCF_000298275.1 Orycteropus afer afer
TGTGAGCTAGCCCTTTAGGCCTTTACCTCCCCCAGTTTTAGACAACAGATATTTCAATTGCCCATTCCAGTTCTCTATCAAACCATTACTTTGAGCATGGTATGCAACATGGTATGTCCATTTAATATGATATTTTTTGACCCATTGCTGCACCCTATGGGATGTAAAGTACATTCCTTGGTCTGAGGAAATATAATTTGGTGGCCCAAATTGGTACAGTATCTTTTGTTCCAATCCTTTAATGGTGTTTTTTGGCATTTGCATCTGTCACAGGATAAGCAAGGCCCAGTCCAGAGTAAGTATCTATTCCTATGAAGACCCATTTATAGCCACCTGGAGCCACTGGTGTCATTGGTCCTATATAATCGACTTGCCAGCTGTGTGCAGGGCCTTCCCCCCAGGGAATCTGCCACATAGCCATCCGTAACCTCTGTCTTTCCTGCTGACAGACAGAGCAGTCCTTATTGGTATTTTGTGCCTCAGAGGGTGCAAGAGGGATGTGCCTTGATTCAGTCCATCTCTGCATTGCTGCAGCACCCCCATGTCCACTCATCTCATGAACCCAATTGGCTACCTCAAGGGAG
>NW_006921975.1:546761-550359 GCF_000298275.1 Orycteropus afer afer
CCAGCCGTCTGGTTAGCAGACAAGTGTCTTAGCCATTATGCTACCAGAGCTCCCAGCCAAGTCGATACCTGACCTTAACTACCACACCACCCCAAACAGGCATGGATAATGAGATTTACAAAACATCACAGAATGGAGGACAATGGCTAGAAGGGCCACTTCAAGCAATTCACTGCAAATGGGTAATTAAGAAATGAATGTTTCCTGTGAGTCTCTGGCAGTCAGGTAATCCTTAAGATGCTACACTGGTGTTTGCTAAAATCCAGGTGGCCAGTCCTAAAGTCCAATCCAGGAGGCTTTGTTGACATAGCTTTCTTGGATCACAGGATGCAGTAGGAACTGATAACTGTATCTTAGAGAGAGAGCAAGTTAATTATAACACAAAGTTGAAGTCAGGTTTTAAAAAAATGGCATCTTAACTAAAAATATGGAGTCTTATTCTAACATTATGTAGAGTCAGGCCTAACAAAGCAAAAATCTTTATCCTCACAGTTATGCTAAGGAAACAAAATTTCTTCTTCTTTGATGGGAGGCACATATAGTTTTTGGTATGGGCCCAACCAGGGTCTAGGAAGCTATGCCACATACCCCAAATAGCCTAGGCCATCCGTCATTCTGAGAGAGAAGCCCAAGCATTTGAAATGCTAGAGCAAGGGTTGGATACCTGATGGGCCCACTGCCTGTTTTTATAAATAAAATTTTATTGGGACACAGCCATGCCCATTTGCTTATGTATTGTCTACATCTGCTTTCTCCATACAACCGCAGAGACGAGTAGTTGTGATGGAGACCTTATGGTCTGCAATGCCTCTTGTATTTACTGCAATGCTCTTTACAAAAGGTTTGCTGACTCCTGTGCTAAAGGATTGTTTCCATTAGTGCAGCTTGCCTGGGAGAGTAATAGCAGATAAACATCACAAAATTCAGTCTGTGGCCTCAAAACAAGTTTTTTTACATGGGTATTATTAGTCTGATCCACACTTTTTAGGTGAAGAAACTAGGATACAGAAAGGTGGAGTGACTTGTGCAAGATCACACAGCCAGTAACTGCCAGAACCAAGATTTGACCCCAGGCAGGCTGGCTGTACAAATTGGCTCCTAACTATGACAGGGAACTGTCTCCTTTGTGGAACAGAGCTAGGAATGCAAACGTTATAGGACCTATAACGTTATATATAGGTTATAGGACCTATAACTGCTAGTATCATCATGATTCCAGAAGCCTATGAGGCCTCAGCCTGAGGTTGGAGCACTCTCTAGAACATCACCTGGGCCCTTGAAGATAGGTAATTGCACTCTTCTTCACATCCTGTCTGTGGTCACATTTGTGATGTAGGACCCTCCGGTCTCTTGTCATCAACTATGTTCTGTGCACACGGAAAAGTATAAGAAATTTCATAAGTAACAACCTCTTCTTGTTGTATGTTATTGAGTCAATTTTGACCCATAGCAAACCATGTGACAGAGTAGAACGCCTTGTAGCGTTTCTAGGCTGTAATTTTTATGTGGGCAGGTCACCAGGTCTTTTTTCCCATGGAGCCACTGGTGGGTTCAAACTGTGGACCATTTGGTTACCAGCTGAGCACTTAACCATTGCGTCACCAGGCTTCTTAATAACACCCTACCACTAGTACACTACATTCACATAGTTCATACACTAGTATTGAACTCTAACATTTTCTCATATTTGTTTCAGCATTTCATTTATTGTTAAATAAATTACGGACCTAGTTAAAATCTCTCTGTCCTGGATCTCTTTTACTTCCCTCTGCAGAGACAACTACTGTACTGATAACTAATGTACTACAATTGGAGTTTATCTTTCCCATGCATGCTAGAAGTCTTTACTAGCCTCTGCCTTGTGTTACCCCCTTGTAAATATGTCATCATCCTGCATGGGCAAGAAATTCTAGTTCTTCGGGTTCATATAGTCTCCCCAATCATTTTCATCCCTCTTCTGATGATGTATCCTTTGAACCTGGAGTTTGGAGTCCAGTCTTTATTCGCAGTGATCTTAATCTATTCAGGGGCATGGTTGCCAGGAAAGGGAAGGGATAGAGGTAAACAGAACTGGAGTGATGACTGAGTTATTGGCCTGCCACAAATAAGTGCTTCCCATCTCACTTCGACACCGAGCCAAAGCAATTATAGCAGGGGCACTTGCTATGAGGGTATTTACTCTAATAGTGTTCCAAGGTGCATACTAAAGTGGACAGGGTTGTCCAGGGCAGATGAAAACATCATAGTCAAAGGAATAAGGGAGGAATGAAACCAGAAGTCACAAGTAAGAAACAGTGACAATGCTATCATGCTGAACAGGTTTCAGTGGAATTTCCAGACCAACAGAGACCTGAAGAAAGGCCTGGCGATCTACTTCTGAAAACTAGCCAATGAAAGCTCTATAGCTCACAATGCTCTGATCCACAACCAATCATGAGGACAGTGCAGGACCAGACACAGTTTGGTTCGGTTGTGCATGGGGTCGCCAAGAGTCAGGGGCCTACTGGACAAACAGCTAACAACAATCAGTTCCATAATAGCTTAATAATTGCAAAGAAGCAGTGACAGTCATTAGCTTCCAGGGATGATCTTCAGTTTTACATAAGTAATTAGTTAAGGGGTTAAAAGCTGGTAAGGTTGGAAATTGGTCAGGAAATCAAACATAAGATGAGTCAAAGAATTCAAGACATAGATTGTGATATGAAGAGTGCTACATATCCTCCATTGACTGGCTCTTCTAAACGTACTCTTCACTATGTCCTGTACCCTGGGAGGCTGACGTGCAGAAACAAGTCAGTGAACTCCCTTGCCTTGGGCTTTCAGTTGGGCCTGGCCAATGGGGAAGACTGGCAAGACATTGGAAGGATGGAAGAAAATGGAGTTACAGTACTTATTTCTCATTTTTTCCCCCCTGAGGGCTTTTAAAAAAAATTTTTTTTTTTTTTGGTAGGTTGGCTAGCCTTTCCCCTCAACTAACCCTTACAGTTCCTCCTGTCAGGTAGCCCTTTCCACACAGCCCTAGCTCCCTCTCCATCCAGGTTCAAGTAACCATTCCCTCTTTTTGCTGCTTGAAGCCTAGGGATAGTAACAGCCTCCTACTTTATTAGGCCTGGGTTCTGTATCACTTGTGGATTCTCTATACCTTACTCAAAATTTGTAAATAGTTGCTGTATTAAATCCTTCATTAAAAAATCTGAGTGGGTCATCTGTTCCTGCTGGACATTAACTGATTCAGTCTCATTCTTGTACTATGAATTACTGAGAAAATTCCTGAAGGTGTACTTCCATTAATGATCATTCAATAGCATTAACTTTCCATTCAAGGAGGAGAGTTATAGAAAGCCTCTCTAACTAATAATTTTGTAAAACCACAAAACACATAGGAGCTCTGGTAGCACAGTGCCTAAGGCACTTGACTGCTAACCAGAAGGCTGGCGGTTCAAACCCACCAGCCACTGCTCAGAAGGAATGTTGGGCAATCTACTTCCATAGTGATACGGCCTCAGAAACCCAAGGAGGGGTCGCTATGAGTCAGGGCCAACTTGACGGCACATAACAACAACAACAAAATTCATAGACCCAAAAGTCCTAAAGAAAT
>NW_006921975.1:550495-552841 GCF_000298275.1 Orycteropus afer afer
ATTTTTATTTTTGCAGTGGTAAAATATCATATATTTTTTGAAATGTTGAGTTTTAAAAGGTAATCTCTGATGTGCTTACTTGTCTAATGTCTGTCTCCCCTTGTAAACTATAAATTCCGTGAGAACAGGGACATTCCTGTTTTGCTCACTTCTGTGTCTTCAGTGACCAGAGTAGTATCACTCAAATAGCAGATAACAAATATTTTTTGATTGAATGAATGAATGAATTATGGTCCCTTGAAAAAAGTCAAAAGCAGTAGTAAAAAATTTAATTGTCATGAATTACTGCTGAGTCATTCTCTTAATTAGAAGCAGATATAATGAGGTAGACACACTCGTTTGGATATTTCCCTCTGTGAATCATATGACCTCTTTGTGACTTATAATCATATCTTTCTGTGAAGGTGGTATGGGAGTGTTCACAAAATTTTCAGGGTATCTGCTCAATTATAGAGATAGAGGAAGATGGTAAATTTCAACCTAGCCTGCACAAAATTGTTTGGGCTTTACTTTAGGGAGGCCTTAACATATGCAGAGCTAAGGAATCCATAGCACATGTTTTGCAGGCTTCTGGTTATAAAAACAAATGAATCCCTGAAGGGAAAAGGCAATAACATCAAGAAATCTATAAGTGCTTTTGATAGTACCATCAGCAGAGGTTCTCCGTAACTTACCTGAACCTATGACTGACACATCACCCAGGAAATAGCCCTCATCAGTACACTCTTTGTGGGGCATTCATTTGTGAATGCTTATAAGATGTAATTCATGTCTGTGATTGCTAAAGGCATTTTTTTTTAACATTTTATTGTGATTTGGGTGAAAGTTAACAGAGCAAAATAGTTTCCCATCTAACAATTTATACACATTTTGTTTCATGACATTAGTTGCAATCCCCACAATGTAACAGCAGTCTTCCCACTTCCTCCCTGGGTTCCCCATTCCCATTCGCCCATCTTTCCTACCCCTTCTTGCCTTCTGGACCTTGTTTTTTTGGCAAATGATGCCTGTTTGGTCTTATATGGTTGATTGTCCTGAGTAGTACCTTTCTCACAGGTGTTACTGTTCACTTTTTAGGCTTGTCTATTGTTTAGCTCTGGTGGCATAGTGCCTAAGGCATTTGACTGCTAGCCAGAGGGCTGGCAGTTCAAACCCACCAGCCACTCCTTGGAAGGAAGACTGGGCAATCTACTTCCATAGAGATAGCGCCTTGGAAACACAAGGAGGAGTCCCTGTGAGTTGGAACCGACTCAACGGCAGTGAGTTTGAGTGAAAGGTGATCTCTGGGAGTGGGTTCAGTTCCAAGTTTGAAGGGTGTCTAAAGGCCATAGGCTTGGGGGTTTCACCAGTCTCTTTCAGACCAGGAGGTCTGGTCTTTTTTCTGAATTTGAATTTTATTCTGTATCCTCCCACTCTGTCTAGGACTTTCTATTGTGATCTCTATCAGAGAGGTCACTAGTGTTAGAATGGCACCATCTAGTTCTTCTGGTCTCAGGCTAGTGGAGGCTGTAGTTCACATGGTCCATTAGTCCTTTGGACTAATTGTTTCCTTGAATCTTTGATTTTTTTCACCCTTCTTTGCTCCAGATGGGACAAGACCAATAGCCTTATCTTAGAAGCTTCTTGCAAGCTTTTAAGACCCTGGTCACTGCTCACCAAAGTAAGATATGGAGCATTGTCTTTATGAACTATGTTATGCCAATTGATCTAGATGGCTCTCTAGACTATAGTCCTAAGCCCTTAAGTTCTGTGACTCAGTTCTTTAAGGTATTACATTATGGCTGAGTAGTTTGCATAACTTTGCCTCCTGTATGCTCTACTACATTCCTGGATATATTTGCAGCACATACAAATACATATGTAGAAATACCCTCTGCCAAACCTGTATATGCATGTGGGTGTACTCCCATATGCCATCCCACACCTGTTCAGCTTACATATCTACCTATGTATCTACTAGTAAGTTATTGCTTATTATTATTACTGTTATTGCAGCATTGTGTACATAATACTGTTACTGTTGTTGCTTTTTACTCTTCTGTACCCCCAAGAGGCAGAAAGTGGGGGAAAGAGAAGCCAGGGGACCACAGACAGAGTAGCAGGGATCTCAGGTAAGGGGAGGGACACAGGCCTCACCCCCAAGAGTCAGGAAGCAGAGAGGTTTCGAACAGCTAAGGGAGGCAAACTTGTCTGTCAGTTTGTCATACTTTGGTGGCTTGAGTGTTGCTGTGAGGCTTGAGGCTGTGCAACTGGTGTTTCATCTCTTACCCAGTCTTTCTCAAGGAGGGTGTTGTTCAGTTTCCATGTGTTTACTCTTTTGGTGCTGATCCTCCTATTATTGATTTC
>NW_006921975.1:555768-556940 GCF_000298275.1 Orycteropus afer afer
GAGTTAGAAAACCAAAAGGGAAGAACATGCTCAGCATTTCTCAAGCTGAAAGAACTGAGTAAAAAATTTAAGCCTTGAGTTGCAGTATTGAAAGATTCTATGGGCAAAATACTGAATGATGCAGGAAGCATCAAAAGAAGATGGAAGGAATACACAGAGTTACTGTACCAAGAAGACCTGGTCGATCTTCATCCATTTCAGGAGGTGGCATATGATCAGGAACCAATGGTGTTAAAGGAAGAATTTGAAGCTGCACTGAAGGAATTGTGAAGAACAAGGCTCCAGGAATTGACAGAATACCCATTGAGATGTTTCAACAAATGGATGCCCTGCTGGAGGCACTCGCTTGGTTGTGCCAAGAGATTTGGAAGACAGCTACCTGGCCAACTGACTGGAAAGGATCCATATTTGTATCCATTTCAAAGAAAGCTGACCCCACAGAAAGTGGAAATTACCAAACAATATCATTAATATCACATGCAAGTAAAATCTTGCTGATGAGAATTAAAAAATGATTGAAGCAGTATATTGACAGAGAACTTCCAGAAATAAATGCAAGCTGGTTTCAGGAGAGGATGTGGAATAAGGGATATCATTGCTGATGTCAGAGGGATCTTGGCTCAAAGCAAAGAATACCAGAAAATGTTTACTTGTGTTTAATTGACTATGCAAAAGCATTGGATTGTATGGATCATAACAATTTATGGATAATGTTGATAATAATGGGAATTCCAGAACACTTGACTGTACTCATGAGAAACCTGTATATAGACCAGGAAGCTGTCATTCGAACAGAACAAGGTGATGGTTTAAAATCAAGAAGGGACTGTGTCAGGGTTGTATCCTTTCATCATACTTGTTCAATCTGCATGCTGAGGAGATAATCCGAGAAGCTGGACTACATGAAGAAGAACGTGGCATCAGAATTGGAGGAAGACTCATTAACAACCTGAGATACGCTGATGACACAACTTTGCTTGCTGAAAGTAAAGGTGACTTGAGGCACTTACTGATGAAGATTGAAGAATAGTCTGCAGTATGGATTATACCTCTCTAGTGGAGTGGTGCCTAAGGCATTTGACTGCTAATCACTCCTCAGAATGAACACTGACTCCTTTCCATAGCTCTTCTGTATCATATCTCTTTCCTCCTCCAACCTCTCTCTTGTAGGT
>NW_006921975.1:557583-560070 GCF_000298275.1 Orycteropus afer afer
GTCGCTCTGAGT
The DNA here is from genome assembly GCF_000298275.1 of Orycteropus afer afer. Classification (NCBI taxonomy): domain Eukaryota; kingdom Metazoa; phylum Chordata; class Mammalia; order Tubulidentata; family Orycteropodidae; genus Orycteropus; species Orycteropus afer. Next base: position 557,596 of record NW_006921975.1, read on the forward strand.
TGGGTCCGACTCGACGGCACATAACAACAACAACAACAAGAGCCAGGAGTTTATCCTATAGGCGTTAAGTAGCCCTTGAAGACATTCCTCCCATATCCTTGATTGCTTTTTTCACTCAGTTATCGTATTCTGTTAATTACACTTCCACAGTGGCTCCTCTAGAAGGGTTTTAATCAGGTGAAGTTATATGATTACAGTTTTGCTTTAATGGGAGGAAGCTGGCAACATTGTCTAAAATAGACTTGCTGGAGTGGGTGGTAAAAATGGTGGAACCAGAGGCAAGTGCGGAGGTTCAGCAGGTGACTGGTGATAAGTAACTGAATTAAGAAGGCCAGAGCAGGGAAGTTGGAAAGGAAAGTATACATTGTTATGGGATAGAATTAATAAGACTTGAGTATTGATTATATGTTGAAGATGGAGAAGAGAGAGGAGTTCAGGATGGCTTTCCAGTTTCTGGCTTGGGAGACTGGGTAAGTAGAAGGTGCTGTTCCACAGGACAAGGAATACAGGAGGAGTAAGTTTGAGAGAAAAAATAATAAGTACAGATTTGGACATGTTGAATTAAAGTTGGCAAAATTTATTCCAACTAGAAGTTTTTGTGAAAAGGTCTTTTAAAAAAGCGTCTTAGTGAAATTTAGGCAGTCTTTTCCTCTGATTGCCTTTTGCCTTCACAATCAAGATGAAACCAGGAATGTTGGGTAAAATATTTGTCTTACTGAGTATTGTTAGGGAGTCCCCAGGAAGTGTTTCTAATGTCCTGGTGAACTTGTCTGTCAACCATAGTTAATAGGTATTTTTCTTGCCTTCCATTTTCTTCTCCCGTGCTGTAGCCCCCTTCTTGATATTCATTGCTTCATAAAACACTTGAGAGGGCTTTTACCTTGCCATAGCCACTAGTGTCCAACGTCAATGTATACTTTCTAGAAAGTTAAAAATACCAGTCATACAAAATATAATGTAAGCACTTGTCAGAAATTTATTTAACTCATTAATGAGGAAGCAGCAATATGGCAAGTTGGTTCAAAGAAGAATTGGAAAGACAGCGTATGTACACACTGAAAGAAAGAATTCTAGATTAAGTTTACTAAATTAAGTAAAAAACTGGTTAATTTCCTATGATGAAATAAAACTGATATTTTGGGGGCTATCTGTTCTATTGGACTGAAATCATTTGCATCTCTAGAAACACAAGTCTGCAAGTTAATATGTAACTTCACAGAGACTAGGACTTAATAATACCTAGTAAGTGAAACAAGATCAATTTCCCTAGAAAATTAAACAATCCTTGAGATTAATTTAAGGATCCATATCCAAAAAGATAATGCTCCCATATGACATAGAAAAGACATCTTTTTTCCTTATTTCCAAGCTATGAATAATTTTTCTTACCACCACACGTGAACATCTGTGCCAAGTGTGTGACCTTCTTATTGCTGACATTGCAAATTATTGAGGTGTCAGCAGAGTGCTCGCTTTTACACTATCGCACTTCAGCTGGGAACCAGATCCATCAGCTTCTGCCATGAGCCTCTCTTCCATTGGACTCAAATATGTGTCTCTGAGGCTGGGCAGGAAAATCAATACTCAAGAAAAATAAGGTACCATCCTTTTTGTTTTCATCTTTCCCTAGGTGCCCATGCAAAGTTCTTTTATACAGGTGCCATGTGCAATTTGATACTCATGCAAATAAATAAATATCTTTGAGTTATCTGCCCCTCCAACTCATCAGCAGGCGCTCCCAGACATGGCTGAATTCCAGCCATGGAAACAATTTACAAAAACCAGGAAGCCCACAATAGTTAGGTATTTATCCAAGAGAATTGAAAACATACATGCACACAAAAACATGTACAAATGTTCATAGCACCATAACAGCCAGAAGGTGAAAACAACCCAAATGTTCATCAGCTGGTTAATGGGTAAACACAATGTAATATGTACATACAATTGAATATTATTCAGCTAGAAAGAGAAATGAAGTTCTGATACAAACTATGACACTGGTGAACCTTGAGAACATTATGCTAAGTAAGAGAAGTCAGACACAAAAGACCATATGTATGTGATCCCATTTATATGCAATGTCTGGAAGAGGCAAATCCATAGAGACAGAAAGTGGATTAATGGTTACCAGGGGCTGGGGTAGAAAGGAATTGAGAGATGGTTTTCTTGTTGAGGTGATGGAAATGTTCTGGAATTAGATAGTGGTAATGGTTTCACAGAATGGGAATTCCAGAACACTTGATTGTCCTCATGAGGAACCTGTATATAGACCAAGAGGCTGTCATTCGAACAGAACAAGGAGATGGTTTAAAATCAGGAAAGGTGTGTGTTAGGCTTGTATCATTTTACTGTACTTATTTAATCTGTATGCTGAGCAATAATTCGAGAAGCTGGACTATATGAAGAAGAACATGGCATCAGGATTGGAGGAAGACTCATTAGCAACCTGTGATATGTAGACAACACAACCTT
>NW_006921975.1:560575-568089 GCF_000298275.1 Orycteropus afer afer
CAATGCTCCTTGGAAGCGAGAATGGCCACGCTAATCATCTACTTTGGTCATATTGTCAGAAGGCACTAGTCCCCAGAGAAAGATATCATGCTGGGTAAAGTGAAGGGTCAGAGAAAAAGGGGAAGACTCTCAATGAGACGGATTGACCCAGTGGCTGCAACGACAGGCTCAAGCATAGCAAGGATTGTGAGGATGGTGCAAGACTGAGCAGTGTTTCATTCTGTTGTCCACAGGGTTGCTATGAGTCAGAATTGACTCGAGAACAACAACATGGTTACACAACACCGTGAATATGTTAAAAAAGCACTGATTTGTACATATTAAAATGATTATGGTGGATTTTATGTTATATGAATTTATTCTCAGTTTAATAAATAAATAGAACAATGCGACATTCAAACTGCCCTGAAACTCCTTGGGCCCACACAATTAATATATTTCATGCTTTGTCCAGGGACCAGTGCCAGGCTAGAACTTTGGCAAAACAGCTCAGGCTAATTGCAGGCTTACTGGAATTTATCTGCACAGCTCATCTGCCAAGCATGGTGCCCCCAAAGTATAGCTGAGACCAAATCCTTGCTGGGAATTCCTTATAGTAACCCCTCCAGAAAGAGGGTCCATAGTTATGCCTTCTCCAGGCATCCCACCATCAGAACCGAAGGCCTGACCAAGTCTCACTGGGAGCATCCTGATGGGGCTAAAACTCAGACCAAGGCCCCCTCAGTTTCCTCTGCTCAAAACAGCAGAAGGGAGCCTTGCTGGAGACTGACAGGCCCCTCCCCCCCCCAACACCACCTACGTGAGCAAATGTCCCTGTTTTCCCAGGATTGTTCAAGTTTGAAAACTGAAAATCCTGCTTCCTGGGAAATGCCCCAGTCCCGGGCAAGCTGGGACGGTTGGGCACCCTGAAGCCAGCACGCACCCCGTGATGGAATGTGTATCACAGACTGCTGTGAAGACTACTTGGCCAGCTTGACCAGGGGGACAGAGCAATGTGGGCGGGGAGGGGGCTTGGTGACCCTCCGTGCCCAGGAGCCATCACCCCTGTGCCTGGCCTGACATTGTCGGGCCATGCCTGCCCAATCTGTTGCAGCGGGATGCTTTTCTCTACAAGCTGCTGATGCAACCTCCCTCTCTTCTGCTCGCCAAATTATCTCTCCTAACAGCAGGAATCCAAGTGTCCTTCATGCCTCTCATGATGGCTAAGCCTGCACTCATGCGTCACAGCTGATGCAACATACATTTACGGAGCCCTTACAGGGGTTACTAGAGGTGGTCCTTGCTGCCACTTGCTCGGAGCAGGCCTGGTGTGACAGCCTCTCCTGCCTTCTGCAACAGCTTTTCCCACAGTGGCACGCAGCCGCTGTCCTGTCTCATGCTGATCGTGGGTGCTCCAGAATCCTGTATACAGGTCATAGACTCCCCCAGCTTCCAAACAGACAGCCCTCAAGTTCGAGGACAGCAGCTCAGAGCCAGGCACAGTACCCTGCCCTTGGGAACCAGAGGCGAGGGCAAGGCCTTTCTGCTTGTGAAGGCTTAAGGTCTGTGATAGAGGCAAGCCCAGGTGTTGGCGGGATCAGCAAATGCCCCTTGGGGAGGGGCCACCTGCGTGGAGACTGCAGGTCACCTGGGAGCTATATGAAACAGAGGGTTTTAGGGGAGGTCTTCCAGGGCCCAGAGAACAGCATTCACTGGCACCTGGGACATGAGGAGGTGTGTGTGGAAAGGCAGGGTGAGGCAGGAGCAGAGTCAGGGGACCACCTGAGGGAGGGAGTGCCCCAAGAAGGGTGGGGCTCAGGTGTCTGATGTCCTAAACCTGTACAGTAGGCGAGGGCTGGAAAAAGCAAACTTTGGTGCTGAGTAGTGGATGTTACAGAGGCCCTGATCTGAGTGAGGATTTCGTGTATGATCAGAGATGGAACAGGGAGAGAGGCTTCTGTCTACATAGGAGTGATCTCATTTTGTACTCATTCTGGGCCTGTGAATGGGCCCCTTTTCTAGCAGCTGCTGCATTTGGGTATGTTGTGCAGTGGACTGAGTGTGGGCTCCATTCTCAGCAGAGACTGTCACATGCTTTGCTGTATGATAGCAAGTGTGTGGGTTCAAGTCTTGGGCCTGACTGTCCCAACGCATGTTTGGCATATATAGAGGCACAGAGGCAGTTGGAGTGCAGATTGTCTCCTGAAGTTGCCTGTACTGTCCCCGATCTTGTCTGTGGCTGGCTCCTGTTTGCTGAGCCATGGGATGAGTATAGGCTTTAGCCTGGACACACAATGTCTCCTTGTGTTCGAACCCATTCTATGGGCACGGACTCAGGTCTGACTCCAGGCTCACTGTGTGATGTGTAAACCCTGTTGTAGGTAGAAGCTTCATTTAGGTTTGCTGTATAACTATAAACCCTCACTGGACAGATTGCGTGTGGTGTGCTGAGTGCTGCTATGTCCCAAAGGCTCTCTGTGAGGCAGTGGAAAGGTGTGTTTGACTTTAGGTGCTTTCAGGGGAAAGAAGATCTGCTTTAAAACAGGACTAGAAGTGTTTTTTCCTATTGTTCTGGTTACCTAGTGCCGCTCTGACAAGAATATACTACAAATGGGATGCTTGAACAAACAGAAGTTTATTCTCTTACAATTTGGAGACTTTAAATCCAAGTTCAAAGTGCCAGGCTCTAAGGGCTGGGTGAAACCCCTCAACCTTGGGCTGCAGCTCTGCCTCCGGCTCCTGGCCCACTGACGCTGGAGGCTGTCCTTCACTCAGCCAGCTGCTGGCTGCTGAGGCTGCCAAGCCCAAGGTTGACAAGTAAAAAGGTGCAGTCCCGATGTTACCAAAGGGCACAGCAGGCCATTAATTCAAGTCCATTGTAAGTCCCCAGGTCGGCAGAGCATGGCAGGCTGCTGCACAGCAACGAGGCTACATGCGGGGTTCAAGCATTCCATAAGCTAGAGACTGTTCCCCAAGGCTTTCTCCTCATATACAGGAAGCAGGCCACATCCCTATGGCAGCTACTCAGCTGCTCACAACAGATTCCACCACGGAACTTATTACCAGTCTCATCATGGGGAATAACTACAACCAGCTGCCCAGCCACTCAACCAGGCCCAGCCAAGTTGACATACAAACTGAACTACCACACCTATACTCATCAATGGGAAAAAACTCACCCTCCCCACTCTGCATTCCAGGAGAAACCAGACATGGGAGAAATCCATTGATGATGAGGGAAGCATGAATGGCTGATATTCTGGAATTCAAGAAGGGATTGGAGGAGCAAGGGTTAGTTATTCTGTGAGGAGAGGGGATGCATGCCAAGTACAAGGTCTGATGGGAAGTGTGGGAGGATGACTCCTGAGTGGGAAATAGCTGAAAAGGAGAGAACTGTGAGCTGAGGAGGGGAAAGAAGGGAAGAGTTTCCCAAATTGTGTGCCACTGCACACACACGTGCCCCCTGGGAATACAGGGCTTGGTGTGGCAGAGCCCCTGGGCTGATCATATCCGGCCATGAGCAGCCTGTTCATTTCCCACAGTTTGACCTAATAGGAGTACTTTCTACGTGTACCATAGAGTTAAAGACTGGAAGCACCAAATTAGAGAATGAATGCCCAAGACACCTCTTCTTTTCCTTCCAATGGTTTGACTTTGTACAGGTTGCAAACACTTGTCTGAAATCTGAAGTAAAAACTGCTTAAGGCCTCTGCTATGGTTTGAATCTTATCCCCCTGAAATGTGTTGTAAATCCTAAACCCTGTATCTGTGGTTATAATCCCATTTGTGAATGAGTTATCTTTGTTATGTTAATGATGCAGTGTTAGTGTAGACTATGGCTTAAATCAAGCTCTTTTGAGATATAAAAAGCGATTAAACAAGTAAGCTAGCAAGCTAAGATCACCACATGAACATCACTAAGGAGCTAAGGAATAGAAGCTGAAGACACAATGATCTTCCCCTACAGCTGATAGAGAAAGTCTTCCCCTAGAGCTAGCATCCTGAATTTGGACTTCTAGCCTCCTAAACTGTGAGAAAATAAATTTTTGTTTGTTAAAGCCACCGACTTGTGTGATTTCTGTTATAACAGCACTAGATAATTAAGGTGGACTCCCTCATCAGATCATCTGGCAGACCAGATAATTCAGACCAACTCCCCTTCTAAAGATGAGTATAAGAATGGTGGACAAACAATATGAAACGATATTTTTATAACCATCAAAGAGCTACTAACATAGTGAATGATTAGATATTAAGAGAATATCATGGTTAACTTTATGTTATATATTTTACATTTCAATAAAAGGGATGAATTCCCTGAAAACACAACTTACCAAAATTGATACAGAAAAAAAAACCCTAAACCTCTAGGCCCAGATGGCTTCACAGTTGAATTCTACTAAACATTTGAAGAAGAAATAGCTCCACTCTCTTCCAGAAACTAGAAATAGATGGGCTATTCCCCAACTTACTTTAGGAGGTTCCTATAACCTTGGTAACAGAATCTAACAAAGGTACTTTGGAAAAAGGCAAATGACAGGCCAGTTTCATTCATGAACATAGAAGCAAAAATCTTAAACTAAATTTTAGTCCACCAAATCCAGCAATGGATGCAAAGGATAATATATCCTGAATAAGTTGGGTTTATCTCCAGGATAAGGATGTTTTAACATTACAGAATCTATTTTAATTGGTCATATTAACACATTAAGTGGGGAAATCATATGGTAATCTCAGAAGATGCAGGAAAAGCATTTTATAAATTCAATATCCATTCATGATAAAAACTCATAGCAAAATAGGAATAGAAAGGAATGTCCTTAATTGGATAAGAATCTCCAAAAACCTTACAGCCATCACCATATTTAATGGTGAATAATTGAAAACGTTTTCTTTGAGATCAGGAACATAGAGGTCCTATCTAGAGCACTAAGGAAAAAAAAAAAAAAAAAGAATAAGGTTTTGAGAAAATAATCCAGAATTGTTAATCACATGTGATATGACTATGTATGCAAACATTCCAAAAGTATATACAGACCAATGATTAGAATTAATAAGACTATTCAACAAGGATGTTGGATAGCAGATCTGTATACAAAATTCAACTTTATTTCCACATACCAGCAAGTAAGAGTCAGAAAAATGTGTATATTAAAAAAAGGATGCCATATGGTAGTAGCATAACTGAAAAACCCAACACCCTGGAATAGCATGTTGAAAAATTTAGGGATGAGTGTACTGCTGCCTGTAATTTACTTTGAAATATATAAAAGAAAAATAAGACAGATGAATGGATGCAAAGAAAGAGAGAGAGGTGGACAGATAAATGATAAAGCAAGTATAGCAAAAAAATAAAAAGAAAGGTAAAACCTAGGTGATGGGTATATGAGTGTTCGCCATAAAATTCTTTCATCTTTTCTGTATGTTTGAAAATTTCATATTAAAATGTTGGCAAAATCTGGAAACAAATAGAACAGAAGTTTATAAATGCTAGGGATAAAAATATAAAAATTTTTGAGAGACATTAAAGAAGATCCAAATAAGAGGAGAAATACTGGATTCCTTGATTGGAAGATTAAATATTATTTTTTTTTAAAAAGGAAGAAAAAACATTTCTCCCCCAAATTATGTATAGATTTAGTGCAATCACAGTTAAACCCTTACAAGGGTTTCTTTGTGTAACTTGACAAGTTGATTAAAAAATATATATATGGAAATCCACAGGGCAAAGGATAGCCAAGACACTCTTATAGAAAAAGGTGGGAAGAATTGCTCTATCAGGTATCAAAACTTATTGTAAAGCAATATTGATTAATACGTGTGATATTCATGTAAGGAAGTATAAATAAGTCAGTAGAACAGAATAGAAAGCCCAGAAACAAGCTGTATGGACACTTTATTTATACAAAGATGGCACCACAGAGTAATGAAGGAAAGGATGATGTTTTAAAAAATGGTGCTGGTACAATTGTCTATTCATATTGAAAAAATTAAATTGGACCCCTACCTCATATCATATGCAAAAACCAATGTCATATGAATTAAAGGCCTACATGTAAAAGACTAAACAATAGAGGTCCCATAGGTAATAAAGGGGAAATTTGGAGACAAGGAAAGATTTATTGAGCAAGACATAGCAAGCACTTACCATAAAAGAAAGGACTGATGAATTTGAGTGCTCTAAGGAAATTCTCTCTATCAGAAAATACCATAAAGTAAAAAGGTAAGTCACAGATTTAGAGGAGATATTTGCAACAAATTTAATAGAAAAAAGCCAATAACTAGAATGAATTAAGAACATCTATGTTGATAAGAAAAAAGATAGACAACACAATAGAAAAATGGGTTAAAGTCTTGAACAGAAACCTCACAAACTTTTTGCTTTTATCTGTAGTTTATTCATTTTCACTGGTGTATAGTGTTCTACTGAATGAATACAACACAACTTATTTAACTGCTCTAGTCTTGATGGATAGCTGCTATAAACATATATGTATTCCTGGGGTACATAAGAATTATATACCTAAGTGTTGAGTTGCTCAATCATGAAAGATGCATATCTTCAAATTTAGTAAATAATATCAAACTATGTTCAAAGGTGGTTGCAATGATTTACAATCCCAATGTTGCTCCACTTGTAATGTCAAACTTTTCCATTTTCACCTATCTAGTGGGTATGTCATAGTATTGCATTGTGATTTTAATTAGCATTTCCCTGATTACTAATGATGTTAATCAACTCTTCACATGTTTATTATCCCTTTGGTTTTATAATCCAGAGTGTAGTAGGCTTAGTATTTACACATTTAACCCTGGAGGACTATTAATTATTTCCATAAAGAAATCAGCTCTCTCCCATTTGTTCTGAAACAAGCAACCCTCATGGAAACATGGATTCAGAAACAGTTCTCCACAATGAGAGAAAAATAAATATTATAATTGAAATGATACATGGTAACTATTCCTTGGCCTGTGTTTGGAACCAAAAGGACTAAAGGCAGCTGCTACTTTGCTCAAGCTGTGCAGGAAAGCAGGACTAGTGTTACTAGTCTTCCAATTTCCATGAGAAACTTGGGGAAAAAAAAGATTATTTTTTAAAGGTGAAATATTCTAATTTTTTAAAATATTGGCTCAATTAAAAAGTAAAAAAGAAGAACAAAACAAAAGATGAATGGAAGAGTTAGAAAACATTGTTTTGGGGAAAAACTGTGCAAGGGGGCTCTGACCTCAAGAATGCTGTATTGTAATTTCTGATATAGATGGACCCTTGTCTGAGAGGAGACAATCTCCCCTTGTGCTAAACTGGATCTTGGGTGGTTTGGTATGTGTTGCTACCTAGTGATTGTGGACAGTGATCTGTATAAAGGTCCTTAACTAAGCAGAGGGCTATCTGCCAGCTTGCTGGGTATTATGGTTAAGGACTGTGAACTATGTGAGGGCTCTATTGTGTTGGGCTGAGAAATAGTTTGTAAAGGAATCTAGGATTGAGTAAGACTACCCATGGTAGGATAAGCTGTGGTACGTATAACAGCTCC
>NW_006921975.1:568819-569628 GCF_000298275.1 Orycteropus afer afer
GTCAGAAGAGACTCTCAAAATTGCTCTTGAATGGAGAGTAGCTAAAGTGAATGGAAGAAATGATGAAGTAAAACAGCTAAGCAGAAGATTTCAAAGGGCAGATTGAGAAGACAAAGTATTATAACAAAATGTGCAAAGACCTGGAGTTAGAAAACTAAAAGGGAAGAACATGCTTGGAATTTCTCAAGCTGAAAGAATTGAAGAAATAATTCAAGTCTCAAATTGCAATATTGAAGGATTCTACAGGCAAGATATTCAATGACATAGGAAACATGTCATTGAATGTGGAAGGAATATACAAAGTCACTGTACCAAAAAGAATTGGCCAATGTTTAATCATTTCGGAAGGTAGCATATGATCAAGAACTGGTGGTATTGAAGGAAGAAGTCCAAGTTGTACTGAAGGCATTGGCGAAAAGCATGGCTCCAGGGATTGATGGAACAGGCATTGAGATCTTTCAACAAATGGAGGTGATTACTCATCAATGCCAAGGGATTTAAAAGACAGCTTCCTGCCCAACCAAATGGAAGAGATCATATTTGTGCCCGTTATAAAGAAAGGCAATCCAACAGAATGTGGAAATTATTGAATAGTATCATTAATATCAATTTTTTTAAAAAACAACTCAAAAATAGTTGCAGCAGTACATTCACAGGGAACTGCTAGAAATTCAAGCTGGATTTAGAAGAGGATACTGGATGGTTTAAAATGAGGAAAGGTGTGTATCAGAGTTGTATCCTTTCACCATACTTATTCCATCTGAATGCTGAGCAAATAATCCAAAAGCTGGGCTATATGAAGAAGAATG
>NW_006921975.1:570098-571677 GCF_000298275.1 Orycteropus afer afer
CCACAGAGGAAGTGATGCATTTGACCTGTGGTGTTGGCGAAGAATATCAACTATACCATGGACTGCCAGAAGAACAAACAAATCGGTCTTGGAAGAAGTACAACCAGAATGCTCCTTAGAAGTGTCAATGGTGAGCACCACTGACTTTCTGGTTCGCAGCCAAGCACACTTAACCATTTTGCTACGAGGGCTCCTTAGGAAAACATTTATTACTATTTAATATGTATGCCATGTATACAACTTGACCAACAAGCAACATCATGATAAATGGAGAAAAGTTTCAAGTTGTCAAAGATCTCATTTTACTTGGAATCACAAACAACACCCATGGAAGCAGAAGTCAAGAAATGGGATATTGTATCGCATGGGGCAAATCTGCTGTATAAGACCTTTTTATTTTTTTAATTTTTATTGTGATTTGGGTGAAAGTTTACAGGGCAAATTTATTTTCCATACAGCAGCTGATATACATTTGGTTCATGACATTGACTGCAATTCCCCACAATGTAACAAGTCTCTTCCCACTTCCTCCCTGTAGTGACCTCTTCCCTGTGTCCTTCTTTCCTATGCATTCCTACACACCACTCCCCCAGCTGTTTCCCTGTGCAAACACTGCCTTTCTGTTCTCCCATGATTGATCGCTCTAAGGAGTGTATCTACCTGATGTGAACGTTCACCCTATATGCCTGTCTCTTGTTTGGGTGGAAGCCAAAGGAGTGAGTTCAGTTCCAGAGCTGAGGGTCTAGGAGTCTTGGGAGTCTCCCCAGACCAGTAAACCTGTTTATTTATTTATTTTTTTAAATGATTTTGAGTTTTGTTCTCCCATTCTGTCCAGGATCTTGAAAGACTTCATTAACGTGTTAAAGAGCAAAGATGTCACTTTGAAGACAGTGCGCCTAACCCAAGCCATGGTATTTTCAATAGCCTCATATTCAGGTGAAAGCTGGACAATTAATAAGGAAGACTGAAGAAGAAATGATGCCTTTGAATTATAATTATAGTTGTTGGCAATGAATTTTGAATATACCGTGGACTGCCAGAAAACGAACGAATTTGTCTTGGAAGAAGTATAGTTAGAATGCTCCTTGGAAGCGAGAATGACAAGACTTCATCTCATGTACTTTGGTCACATTATCAGAGGGGGCCAGTCCCTGGAGAAGGACACAATGCTTAGTAAAGTAGAGGGTCAGCACAAAAGAGGAAGACCCTCAACGAGGTGGATTAACACAGAGGCTGCAACTATGGGCTCAAAGGATTGTGAGGCTAGCACAGCACCAGGCAGTTCTATTGTGCGTTGGGTTGCTATGAGTCTGAACCAACTCGATGGCACCTAACAACAACAATATAGGTAATAAAACATTTGCCATATCAACATTTTTCACATGTACATATCAGTGATATTAATTATATTTATCATGTTCAATCATCACCCTTATCTGTTTTCAAAATTTTCCATCACCCTTAATAGAAGTTGTGTCCCCTAATAGCTCTGTTCTTGAGAGAGGATGATTGGGTAGGAAAAAAAAATAAGCCAATTAAAAGATATTCTTCCAAATAAATATGATGAGCTATCACTTAA
>NW_006921975.1:572077-573657 GCF_000298275.1 Orycteropus afer afer
TTATATTAATAGGAGCTCTATATTATATTAATAGTATCACTTCCGTAGTGATACTGCCTTGGAAACCCAAGGAGGGGTCGCTCTGAGTCAGATCTGACTCAATGGCACATGACAAGAACAACAACATGATGTTAATTGGTGAAAGGTGAAGAACTGTATGACCCTCTTGTTATACACCAAAAAGGCATCTGAGAGAATTTAATATTTATGATAACATTTTTTAAAAACCTCAGAACTACTACCTTAACATGATAAAAAAATATATAGAGACCTCAAACAAAAAGCCAGCATCATCTTTTATGTTCTTTTCTTTTCTGAACTACCTCCTGTCTGCTCTTCTACCACTTGAGTAGCAAATAACTGAGTAAGCCCTAAAGCAAACTGTTATGGCTTAGAATTAAAAAACAAAACAACAACAACAAAAACCCACCTTTACATTTCAGCAGTCTCCTGCAGTGGAGAATAACCTTTCAATATCTGGTTCTGACTGAAGGCAGGGATGCTGTAAATGAAGCTGACCCGGAAGCCCTGTGGCAGGCCGAAGAGGAGCTGGATTCCCTGCCTAGAATTAGGGCAGCTGGCCCAGCAGGAAGGTAAAGTATTCCTTGTCTGTGGGCTGAGAATGTGAGAGTGTTGCCATAAGGTTACAAAACATTGAGCGAAAAGGTGTTATATAAATGGTCTGGCCTTGCAGCAATGTGTGAAAGGGAGAGAGAGAGAGAGAGATGAGGCTTGTGGGATACATGAGGTATTTAAAAGATACCACAGAGTTAGAGTATGGCAACGATGGATGAGATGGTCATACGGGAATAGATAAAGGTCTTAGCTCTTGGTTCCCATTCTTCTTCCTTGGATTTCTACTATTTGGTTTGCTAGTTTAAATATTTTGTGACTCCCACCTGCGACCTATGCAGTGAGTTTATTCTGTGTTTCCCTCTCCCTCTCTCCTTCACTCCCATTGTTGAGTTGATATTTCTACTTTGTCAGAGAACATTGGTTCTTCAACTCTTATCTTTTTCATTCACATTTCTTCATTCCTTTATTGTACTTTCAATCATATCTGTTCTCCATCTGGTACCTCATAATTTAGTCTTCTGAGATGATTTTGTCTTACTTTACTTTCTTTCCTGAGTTCAGTCAGCCCTCATTTCACGCTCTCCTATCGTTGCTTTCTATCCTGAGTCCCTGAATTCCTGATTCACAGTATTCTTTCATATTTGTGATTGCTTGTATAATAATTACTATACATTCATGTTTTTCTCTGCTTCATGTGGATGCTGCGTTCCATCTTCCAATCATTGTAAATTGTGTTGGATTTTCCTGGTTCAATAAGAAAAACATTGGGAAAGGGGTTAGGATGCCTCATTTGGCTTATTGGAGCAAGAGCACCCTCTTCTGTTGATACAATAAAGCACAGTTTCCTTAATAAATGGTACCTTTCTTGGGGAGGGATCATTGGGTTTCCTGATTCTGTGATACTACTCCAATATTGGGAACTCTGGTGGGGTAGTGCCTAAGGCAGTTGACTGCTAACCAGAAGGCTGGCGATTCAAACCCACCAGCCACTCCTCAGAAGGAAG
>NW_006921975.1:574838-579707 GCF_000298275.1 Orycteropus afer afer
TCAATGGCACATAACAACAACAACAACAACAACATGATAACTCTATGTTCAGCATTTTGAGGAACTGCCAAACTATTTTACAGCTGCTATTTTAATTGTGGCTGTACTATTTTACATTCCTACCAGTAGTGTTTGAAGGTTTCGCTTTCTCCATTTCCTTGTCAGCACTTGTTATTTTCCATTTTTTAAGTTATAGCCATCCTAGTGGGTGTGAGCTTGTATCTCATTCTGGGTTGATTTGCATTTCTGAATGTGTCTTTTGTTTTTGAATGTTTACTAGCCATTTTATGTATTTGGCAAAATGTCTACTCAAATCTTTGCCTATTCTTCAATTAGGTTTTTGTTGTCTTTTTTGTTGAATTACAAGAATTCTTTATGTGTTTTGGATACAAGTCCCTTGTCCTAAATATGATTTGCCAGTATTTTCTCCAGTTCTGTGGGTTGTCTTTTCGTTTTTCTTGAGGGTGACATTTGATGCACAAAAATTATAAATTTTGATAAAGTCCAATTTATATGTTTTTCCAATAGTCACTTTTGTGTTTGGTGTTATGTCTAAGGAACCATTCTCTAACCTGATATTTACTTCTAAAATAATTCTATAATTTATTTTTGAATAATAATTTTGTATTCAGAACCTTGATAAACTCTTTAATACTGATAACTTACTATACTTTCTTTTTTTATTTTCTATGTACATGAACATATCATGTGCAAATAATGAAAGTTTTCATGTTTTTAGTTCAATCTTTAAATCTTTTGCTTCTTATTTTTGCTTTCTGCTTAGTATAATGTTGAAAACAAATAGTGGATATCATTGTTTCATTCCTGATCCATAAAGGAAAGCTTTCAATATTTCTCCTTTAAGTTTGATACTTAACTTTATGCATTTTCTTCATAGAAATACTTCATCAGATTAAGGAATTTGCATTAGTTATTATTGTGCTCACAGTTTTTCTTTATCATGAATGGATATTTAATCTTGTCAAATGCTTTTTCTGTACATACTGATATGATCATGTAATTATCCTCCTTACATCAGTTAAAGTGGCAAATTATAGAAATTGATTTTAAAAATATTTATTGGGGTGAATGTACATAAGATAAAATATTTGCCATTTTATGGCCATTTTCAAATGTACAATTCAGTGACATTAATTATGTTCGTCGTGTTGTGCAACCATCACCAGTATATATGTTTCCTATTTTTTCCATCACCCTTAACGGAAGCTCAGTGCACCTAAGCCACAACTCCTTCTCTCCCTCCTTTCCTGTCCCTGGTAACCACTGATAAACTTTGGTCTCTATGCATTTGCTTATTCTAGATATTTCATGTAAGTGAAATCATACACTGATTGATTTTTAATGTTAATTCAAGTTTACATTCTTAGGATAAATCCAGCTTAATCACGATGCATTACCCCTTTTATATATTGCTGGATGTAGTTTGCTAACTTTTTGTCCAGAATTTTGCAACTGTGTTTATGATACACATTATCCTATAGTTTTTCCTTCTTGAATTGTCTTTTTTTGGCTTTGGTATAGAGGTTACGCTAGGCTCATAAAATTAATTGGGGAGAGTACCCCCTTTAAGTATTGTTTGAAATACTATATAAATTGCAATGTTTTTTTCACTAAATGTTTTGTGGAACTCACCTGTAATGCCATCTGTGCTTGAAGTTCCTTTATACCAAGTTTTTCTTTTTTTTAATTCCTTTATTAATATCTGTTGGTGGTTCAAACCCACCAGCCACACTGCGGAAGCAAGACTGAGTGATCTACTTCCATAAAGATTTGCTGCCTCAGAAACCCAATGGGGGTCACTGTGAGTGGGAATCGAGTCAATGGCAGTGGGTTTGGGTTTTGGTTTTATTAATATCTGGAGTCCTAATAGGTCTGTTTTTGTTGCTTGTTTTTTTCTGATTGTTCTTGCTCATACTGAGTTGTCTCTCACTGTGTGTCTGCTATCTTTCGTTATGTGTTGAATATTGTATTTGACGGATTTTTTATAAAAAAATATTTTGAAGTCTGGAGCAATATCATCTCCAGGAAAGGAGTTGTTTGCTTCTTGCCAAGTGCCTGGGTACACTAAGAAAGAGTCTGGGATTACCTTAATCCAAATTTAAGTCTTGTTATTTTCTGGGCTATCCAAATGGCAAAGCTAAACAGTAGACTCACAATGGTTGATTTACTTGGGGTTCATCCTTATTCTCAGGGTGTAGCCCCCTAGTTTCTAAGCCCAATGCAAGATAGAGTTTAACTCAGATTCTGATTTTTGTCTCTCTAGCCCTGTGAGGCCAGCAAAAGAGTAACTCAGCTTCTCAGATACCTCTTTGGAATGGGCAAACATCCTCAAATCTGCTTGCTATAGGATGAAAGCATCTCTTCATGCTTTACTAGGATCTCTGGGTTTTCAGCCTCTCGCAATGATAAGTTCAATAATGGCTGAAGACATTTTTGGTATGGGGCCAAAGCCTGAGGATTTTTTTTGTCTCCCCACTTCGAGTATAATCTTCTGAGGTCCCTCCCCAGAGTAGGATATATGTTGCACTAGGAGTGCCCCATAGGATGGTACTCATCTCCAATTGCTCTCTTTCAGCTCCTGGTGTCCAGCAAAGTACTGCTTTTTTTATTAGCTATTCCCTGGGGTAGGCAAGTGACCCCTGGCGCAAAGGCTACAGTGGGATCATCATGGTGGTGTGTATTTGTGTAAGGAGCTCCACCTCTCAGCTGTTGATTTTAGCTGTGGAAATTGCCTCTAGACAGAACAGGCTCCGGTTCACCTTTTTGTATTCCGACCACACATTCTTTTCACCACTACCACCTTGGTTCAAGTTACCAACACCTATATCCTGGCCTCAACTGATCTCCTTCCTTCCAAGTTTGCACCTCCCCCCAATTCTTCTCATAGAGGTGATGGTGATCCTTTAAAAGCATACATAAGGCTTGTCACTTCTTTGTTTGAAACATCTCAGTGGCTTTTCAACTCACTCAGAATAAAATCCAAAGTCCTTTCCATGACCTACAAGTCCTTACATAACCTGGCCCCTGGTTACCACTCAGATCTTATCATTTGAACTTCAGTCATACTAGCTTCCTTGCTGTTCCTCAAACAGGCCAATCATGTTTGAGCCTTAAGGGCTTTGTACTTACTGCCTGCATTGCTCTTTACCCTGATATTCACATGGCTGGTTCATTGTCCTTCTTCAAGCTTCTGCCCAAGGTTCACCGATCACAGAGGCTTTCCCTTTATTCTTTACCCTCTTATCCAGTTTTATTTCCTTTATAGCACTTGTCACCACCTGTCACATATTTAGATGTTTCACAAAATTTGTCTCCCTCCTCTGCTATATTATAAGCTCCATGAAAGCAGGGACTTTATTTAATTTTTTCTTGAATGTTCAGCATCTAAAACAGTGCCTTTCACATTACAGGTTCCCATTAAGTATTTTATTAATGAGGAAATTGTGTAAAACCTATATAAAGGAAACTAGAATTTTTCTAGAGGGACATCAAAGGATTGAATTCTGCAGAAGTATTAATCATCCCTAAATTTATTGGTAAATGTATTGCAATTCTGATTTTAAAATCTCACAGTAGTTTTTGGATACAGGCATACCTCATTTATTGTGCTTGGTTTTGTTATGCTTCACAGATACTGTGATTTTTTTTTAACAAATTGAAGATTTATGGCTACCCATGTCAAGAAAGTCTATCAACAGCCATTATCCAACAACCTGTGCTCACTTCATGTATCTGTGTTACATTTTGGTAATTCTCATAATATTTCACACTTTTTCCTAATGCTATTGCATCTTAATAGACCACAGTATAGTGTAAACATAACTTTCATATGCACTGGGAAAGAAAAAAATTCATGTGACTTTGCTTTATTTCAGTGGTCTGGAACTCAGCCCTCAATATCTCCAATCCCTGTAGTTGATAAAATTATTTTAAAGAGGCATCTAAATAAAAATGTGCAAGAATACATAGGAAATTCATAAATACAAATTAATAGAGGAAAATCTCATTCAGTTAGATATTAAAATATACTATAAGATGATATACTTATAAAAATATGATATGTTAATAAAAAATAGTAAGAAACAGAATAGAAGGTTCAGAAATAAACCAAGTACATATGACAGTTTAGATTTTGGCAAAGTAACATTTTGAAATCAGCATAGAAAACATAACATTATATAATAAATGTGTCTGGTAAACAAGCTAGCTGTTTGAAAAAATAGAGATGATTTGCTACCTCATTTCTTATTCCAAAATAAAATATCAAAAAAGAGATAACTCCAAATATACATAAAACACCACAAATAAAAATGAACTGGGATGTCGATAATTTCTTTGCTGTTTGTCCTACTTATATTTCAACAGCAATAATAGAGTTGTGGACTTCCTCAATCCCAGCAACTAGGAAGTCTTAGTATGGTAAAAATTATTATCTCTCCCCATAATGTGGTTGGAATGGGGATTTTAAAATGTATTCAGACCTTTTAAACATGCCGAACTGGGGTCCCTCTCTGAGGGATTGCTGTAACAAAGCTAAGCACATTTTAACAAACTCATTGTAAAAGATCACCCAATCACTACGGAAAAATATTGAACTACTAGTCAGAAGACCAATTGCACATTTATTCCAATTTGTTCATTCAGCAAATGGGTGTACATATGGTGACAAGAATACAATCATGAATAAGATGTGGCCACTGACTTAAAAATTCAAAGATTAGTGGGGCAACTGGTGTGTAAATTGCTAATTACTCAGAAGGCTGGTGGTTCAAACCCACCAGCCACTCCTCGGAAGGAAGGTTGGGCAATCCTACTTCCGTAGTGATACTGCCTCGGAAACCCAAGGAG
>NW_006921975.1:579807-581091 GCF_000298275.1 Orycteropus afer afer
TCGGAAGGAAGGTTGGGCAATCCTACTTCCGTAGTGATACTGCCTCGGAAACCCAAGGAGGGGTTGCTATGAGTCGGGGCCAACTTGACGGCAAACAACAACAACAACAACAACATGCAAGTAATTGGGAATGACAAATCAAAGAGGAATGACGTTGTAGACATTGTTAAAAGGAATGTTTCAAGATCTGTTCTGAAATACAATGCTGTCAGTAATAGGGTAACATCCATACTCCTATAAGGAAGACTAGTTAATATGACTATGATTCAAATTTACCCACAAGCCATTACTGTCAAAGGTGAAGAAATTGAAGATTTTTATCAACATCTATAGCCTGAAATTGATCAAACATGCAATGAAGATGCATAGATAATTACTGGTGATTGAATATCAAAGTTGGAAACAAAAGAAGGATGGATAGATGGAAAATATGGTTGTGGTGATAGAAATGACACCAGAGATCACCTGACGGAATTTTGCAAGACAAGTGACTTATTCATTGAAAATATCTTTTTCCAACAACACAAATAGCAGCTATGCACATGGACCTTGCCAGATGGTATACATATGCTCATGAGGAACTTGTACATAGACTGTACAGGTTTGAATGGAACAAGGGGATACTGCATGGTTTAAAATCAAGAAGGGAGTGCATCAGGGTTGTATCCTTTTACCATACTTATTCAATCTATATACCGATTAAATAATCCGAGAAGCTGGACTATATGAAGAAGAATGTGGCATCAGGATTGGAGGAAGACTCATTAACAACCTGCAATATGGAGGTGACACAACCATGCTTGCTGAAACTGAAGAAGACTTGAAGCACTTACTGATGAACAGTCTTCAGTATGGATTACACCTCAGCATAGAGAAAACAAAAATCCTCACAACTGGACCAATATTAACATCATGATAAACAAAGAAAATATTGAAGTTGCCAAGGATTTAATTTTACTTGGATCCACATGGAAGCAGTAGTCAAGAAGTCAAATGATGTACTGCATCAGGCAGATCTGCTGCAAAGACCTCTCGAAAGGGATAAAAAGCAAAGATATCACCTTGCGGAGTAAGGTATGCCTGACCCAAGCCATGGTATTTTCACTCACCTCATATGCATGCAAAAGCTGGACAATGAATAAGGAAGACTGATGAATAAATGATGGTGTTGGTGAAGAATACTAAGTATATTGTGGACTGCCAGAAAAACAAATCTGTCTTGGAAGAAGTACAGCCAGAATCTCCTTAGAATTGAGGATGGCAAGACTTTGTATCACCTATTTT
>NW_006921975.1:581191-583503 GCF_000298275.1 Orycteropus afer afer
TGTAGTTATTCCCTGTGATGAAACTGGTAATCAACTCCATGTTGGAATCTGCCGTGAGCAGCTGAGTAGCTGCATTAGGGATGGGTCTGCTTCCAGTATATAAGCAGCAGCTTTGAGAAAGGTCTCTGCAGTTTTGTGGCACACTTAGACCCTCATGTAGCCAAGTCTTCATCTCAGTGGCCTGCCATGTTGTCTGCTGATCTTGAGACTGTTTCTGGACTTGAACTAGTAGCCTGCCGTGTTGTTTGATAATCTTGGAACTGTGCTATTTTACTTGTTGACCTTGGGTTTGTCAGCCTCAGCAACAGCAGCTGCCTGACTTAAGAGAAGCCTCCGGATTCAGTGGACTGGGAACAAGAGGCTGAGCTGAAGCCCAAGGTCAAGGGGCCTTCACCCAACCCCTAGAGCTGGCACTTTAAACTCGGACTTCTAGCCTCTAAACTATAAGAGAATAAATCCCTGTTTGTTAAAGCCACCCATTTGTGGTATTTTCTGTTACAGTGGCACTAGAGAACCAAAACAGATACCATGCTTGGTAAAGTAGAGCGTTAGTAGAAAAGAGGAAGACCCTTAATGAGATAGACTGATGCATTGGTTAGAACAATGGGCTCAAAAATTTTGAGGCTAGCACAGGACTGGGCAGTGTTTCATTCTGTTTACATAGTGTTGCTGAGTTAGAACTGACTCCATTGCACCTAACAATAACAACATTGCAAGTTGTTAAGTTGCATGAGAGCTCTATGAATATATGAGCAGTTTCACTGTGTATAATTGAGTGCTGCTTCAGTGAATAAGGAAGACCAAAAAAGGATGAACACACTTGAGTTATGGTATTGGTGAAGAATATTGAAATACGTACCATGGACTGCCAGGAGAACAACCAATCTGTTTGGAAGAAGTACGGCCAGAACACTCCTTAGAAGTGAACATGTCAAGACTTTGTCTCATGTACTTTGGACATGTTATCAGAAGGGACTTGTCCCTGGAGAAGGATATCATGCTTGGTAGAGAGTCAGCAAAAAAGAGGAAGGCCCTCAATGAGATGGACTGACACAGTTACTGCAACAGTGTGCTCAAACATAGCAACTATTGTGAGGTTGGCATAGGACCAACCAGTATCTTCTGTTGTACGTCAGGTCACTACAAGGTCTAACCAACTAGACAGCACCTAAGAACAACAACAACAAAGGCTATTTATTTAGTTTTAATTTAAATTGTTGCAAAAACATAACATTTGATAATTTAATAAAAAAGAGTTGAGCATTTTTAAGAAAAAAATTTTGAAGAAATATTTACAGCACACATGACAGACAGGAGCTTATTTACTTAACACAAAATAATGCTTAAAAATCAATAGGACCAAAAACACGTTAGAAAAATAGGCGAAGGATAAGAGAATACAGTGATGACTGATAAATGTATAAAGATTCTCAACCAGATTGGTAGGTTTAAAATATTGGCAATATCCAGGGTTAGCAAGGATGGGAAGAAATAGCCACTCATTTAACAGAGTATACATTGTTACTTTGTTAACAGTGTTCAAATTGTTAACACTGTGGGGGTATACATTGGGTCAATATTATTGGAAGGCATTTTGTGAGTATCTACAAATATTTTAAAGATGTAGATCCTTTAACTTAGCAACTACACATTGGTGAATCTATACTGTAGAATATCCCTTATAGAGGGATATACAGTGATAATCATTGTCAAATTATTTATGATGAAAAATTAAAGAAAAAAAATTCCTAAATGTAGGAGACTGGTTAAATAAATCATAGTAATCCATGCAGTAGAACTTTATGCAATCATTTTAAGAATTAGATAAACTGTTATTTTTAGACTTTTCAAAGAGCAAGTACAGAAATAAAACATGTTTTGTAAATAAACTATGTTATTGTTCTGTAACCTAAAAAATCTTTTTGTAAAAAAATATTTAAATCTATCTGTGTATCTATAGTATATGTGTGTGTGTGCATGTACAACTTGAGTAGCATTTTGGATAAAGTTCAGAGCTGAGGGTAACAGGCAATATATACTCTACTTTCTAAAAAGTGAACCAAGGAACTGTCAGACACCCCCTCCAGCATGTACTAAAAGATAGAAAAATTGGTTCTTCAACCATCATCCCCATCACCTCAACATACAAAGACCAGAAATCTGAGGCAAACTCAATGAAATATAATCAAGATGCCAGACTGAAGAATTTTTTTTTTTTATTGTGATTTGGGTGAAGATTTACAGAGCAAATTCACTTTCTATACAGCAGTTCACATATACTTTGTCTCATGTCATTGACCACTGTTTACCAC
>NW_006921975.1:583848-584999 GCF_000298275.1 Orycteropus afer afer
TTGAGTTTTGTTCCACATTGTTATCCCTCTCTATCAAGGATCTCCTACATAGATCCCCTTCCAAGTGGATGACAGTGGTGCTACCATCTAGTTCTTCTGGTCTCATAGTCGTATAGGCTGCAGATCGGATGGTGTACCAGTCGCTAGGATTAATTGTTTCCATGAATTTTGGTTTTCTTCATTCTTCTTTGTTCTTGACGAGGAGAGACCCATCGTTGCATCTAGATGGCAGCTTGCTAACTTTGAAGATCCCAGAATGAAGAATTTTTAACCCAAGTGCTGTAGTTTTCCCTTTCTCTTCAAAGGTGGAGGTCCCAAAAGAACGACTCAGAAATTGGGGTGGTTACAGGGCTGCAGAAATTTGAAGGCTGTGTTAGCTTGGGTCCTCTGGGAAGCAGATGCTGAGCATGAAGTAGGAGCGTGATAGGTTCATGGGGTAGGTGATGCTGGTGAAAGATAAAGGCAGAGGAAGCAGGGAAAGCTGCAGACCATGATACAGATCTGATACCTGTGAAAAGAAGTAGGACGGAACAGAATTGGGCAGGGAGAGCTGCAGAGAATGACACAACTGTGATAGGACACCTGTGAAAGGAAAGGGGGGGGGTGAAAAGCAGGATTGGACAGAGAGAGCTTGAGACCACAAAGTAGATCTGACCAAATTTCAGCCAATCCAACTCTGGAGCAAAGATTGTCCATTAGAGGAGTCACAAGTTGGGCATAAATGGACAGGTTCTATAACCTCTGCCATGTGCAGTCTTTGGCTGGAGGCTGCACAGAAAAAGCCTTATCTTTGTTAAAATACTACAATGGATTCTGAAGGCACTGCAGCTTGAGGCTGTCAGCTATTTCACTCCTCATGGTAAATGGAAAGTTCTTTCTTGAAAGGAGATCCTAGCAGTGCTCTGTCATGCCTGCCAGAGGCTCACCCTGGTAGAGGCACCAGAGTGGAGGGTGGTGACAAACTATTGGGAGCTTGACATATATTCCCTGGAAATTGGGGTCATATATGAATATGAGGAGCTCTGGTAGCATAGTGCCTAAGGCATTGACTGATAACCAGAAGGCTGGCGGTTCAAACCCACCAGACACTCCTCAGAAGGAAGGTTGGGCAATCCTACTTCTGTAGTGATACTGCCTCGGAAACCCAAGGA
>NW_006921975.1:585795-600939 GCF_000298275.1 Orycteropus afer afer
GTTCAAACCCACCAGCCACTCCTCGGAAGGAAGATGGGACAATCTACTTCCGTAGTGATACTGCCTCGGAAACCCAAGGAGGGGTCGCTATGAGTCGGGTCTCACTTGATGGCATATAACAACAAAAATAACCACCTATATTCGACGGCACATAACAACAACAACAAGAGAATGTTGGAAGAAAAATACAGTGATCTAAAAATCCCATACCCAGCTGTAGTAGCCATTCTAAAATGACTGTCAGTAATCCTCACTTCCTGCGATTCTTATGTAATCCTCTCCCCTTACATATGCCTGTGTTGGACCTGCTAACTCGATTCTAACAAGCAGATTATGGCAAAAGTAATGGAATGTCCCCAGTTAATTGGCCTAATGATGTGTTTAGTGCTTCTGTTCCACCTCCAAGGAGCTCTGGTGGTGTAATGCCTAAGGCATTTGACTGCTAACCAGAAGGCGAGCAGTTCAAACCCACCAGCCACTCATCTGGAGGAAGACTGGGGAATCTACTTCCGTAGTGATACTGCCTCAGAAACCCAAGGAGGGGTTGCTATGAGTTAGGTCCGACTTGATGGCACATAACAACAAACAACAACCAGTAATAATCCCCGAAGTCTTCTTAAAACCAAACAACAGTTTAGCTTAACCAGTAAAAAAAAAAAAAAAAAAAGGTCTGCCTTTAGCAGTCTGCTCTTTTAAGAACTGTCTATATGAGCTCAAATGGAAAACAACTAGAAATATTAGATAGGAACCTTAGGGGGCAGTGAGTTTATGTTAATGTTCTGAAAGTAGAGTATATGTGCACCGAGTTTGCAAAGAGAGGCCATTGAGGATGTGATGAATGATATATGAGGGAAAAACAAGTAGCATTCAAAGGAATGTCTGCCATGGTGGAACCTTTAAATCTCATCTTTCTCAATCAAAATATTTTGATGCCACCCTTTCTTCTATTCATCTAAATGAGAAATTAATTTTCTTTTTCTTTTCCCCTCTTGGTAATTCTCTTAATATTATTACTTTTTTAAATGCATTTTATTGAAATATAATTTATGTAAAGTGAAATACACAAAACTAAAGTGACATGGGTCAATGCATTTTTTTTTTGCAGTATTGCCCCCTTCCCCTCCCACCCTTGGCAACCAACAAAGAAAATTTCCCTCCATATATAAACCTTTCCTTGACCCTCCACAACAACAAACTAATACTATATTTGTCCTTCTGTGATTGACTTATGTCACTCAGTATAAAGTCCTCCAAGTTCATCCATATTATGCAGCGTTTTGCAGACTACATTATTCTTTAGCGCTGCATAGCATTCCATTATGTGTGTGTACCATAGTTTGGTCATCCACTCTTCCTTTATAAATCTTAGAGATAAGTCCCTTGGCAGATATGTAATTATTGGCAAATATGAATTTGTTGCTGTCATTTTTGTTATGTGCTTTTTTGTGGTGTTGATTTTTTTGTTCCATATAATTTTTTATTCTGAGCTTGTTTCGTTTATGAATTGTGTTATCATGTCCTTTAAATGAGGAAGTAAGTTTCAATGAATTAAAATTAAGAAGGTGCTACCCCTCCTAGAAAAAAAAAATAATAACCTGCTATATGAGATTTCGACGGCACATAACAACAACAACAACATTTGAGATTTCTTGTCCCTCGAGCTCGGGAGAGGAGTCTCTGAGTGGTGCAAATGGTTAAATGTTGGACTACTAACTGAGAGGCTGGCAGTTTGAACCCAGCCAGAGGCACCTTAAGGAGCTCTGGTGGCATAGTGCCTAAGGCATTTGACTGCTAACCAGAAGGTTGGCGGTTCAAACCCACCAGCCACTCCTCAGAAGGAAGACTGGGCAATCTACTTCTGTAAAGATTTACCACCTCAGAAACCCAAAGGGGGTGGCTATGAGTCAGAATAGACTCGATGGGAGTGAGTTGGAGTTTGGTAGAGGCACCTTGGAAGTAAGGTAAGGCCTTGTGATTTGTTTCTGAAAGGTCGCAGCCTTGAAAACCCTGTGCAGCTGACCTACACGTAGGTCACCATGAGTTGGAATCAACTAGACAGCAATTAAGAACAACAAGATCAGGAACGATATCTTGGGATGGGGCTGGTCTGGGACCCCGGACAGAGTATGTGGACATGCAGTGGCATCCCTGAGGATCTAGAGGTCCAGTGGACCAAGAGTGTTCCAGCTGCCCAACTCACTGAACTTCCTTGCCAGTTTCTATACTGGCTTGACTATGCAAAAAGGAAAAGTTCTCAGTCATTCAAATCTTCTGAATCTCTTTGATAGTACTTAATGACATTCAATGGGACATACTCCATATATTATATCAGGGTATTTCTTCAAGTAAATGCTAAAATACATGGGATCCAATTGTTCTACAGAGCTCCTACTTGTTTTATCTAGGTTAGATTCTAGATAGTCAATAAACCTATAAATCTCCCCCAGAGATTCATCAGACTAACTGTTCAGAACTTTTGACCATCTTATAGATTGAACTGTGTCCTCCAAAAATTGTGAATCCTAACCTCTGCACTTGTGAATGTAATCCCATTTGGGAAAAGGATTTTCTTTCATTGTTTATAAGGCCATGTCAGAGTAGGATGTGTTTTAAGCCAGTCATTCTTTTTATTTTTTTTAAATTGTGATTTGGGTGAAGGATTAAAGAGCAAATTCATTTTCCATACAACAGTTCATACACATTTTGTTTCATGAAACTGATTGCAATCCCCATAATCTATCAGCTCTCTTCCTACTTCCTCCCTGTGGTTACCTTGTCCATGTGTCCTTCTTTCCTATACGTTCCTGCCCTCTGAGCTATCTCCCTGTGCAGATGCTGCCCTTGTGATCTCCCGTGGTTGATTGTTCTAAAGAGTGTGCCTACCTGGTATAATTGTTCATCTTGGGGGCTTGTCTGTTGTTTGGCTGGAAGCTGTGGAAGTGAGTTCAATTCCAAGCCTGAAGGGTGACTAGGGCCATAGTCTTGGGGGTTTCACCAATTTCTATCAGACCAGTAAGCCTAGTCTTTTTATGAGTTTTGTTCTGCATTTTCCTCCCAATCTATCCAGGATCTCCTACACTGATCCCTTTTAAAGTGGCTGACAGTGGTGGCTAGGTACCATCTAGTTCTTCTGGTCTCATAGTCATATAGGCTGAGGATCGTATGGTGTACCAGTCTCTTTGACTAATTGTTTCCA
Source organism: Orycteropus afer afer (assembly GCF_000298275.1). Taxonomy (NCBI): domain Eukaryota; kingdom Metazoa; phylum Chordata; class Mammalia; order Tubulidentata; family Orycteropodidae; genus Orycteropus; species Orycteropus afer. The sequence goes on from NW_006921975.1 coordinate 588,992, forward strand.
TGGGTCTTTTGTTTTCTTCATTCTTCTTTGCTCGGCCGAGGAGAAACCAATTGTTACATCTTTGATGGCTACTTGCAAGCTTTTAAGACCCCAGTCACTACTCACCAAAGTAGGATGTAGAACCATGTTTTGTGTATTATATTTGGCCAATTGAACTTGATGTTCCCTACAATCATGGACCTGAGCCCATGGGTCCAACAACTCACTCCCTCAGAGTGAGAGGTTGTGGTTAAAAGTTATCATAACTTTGCTCCCTGTTATGAGCCAGTCAGTCTTGAGATATAAAATAGCAGATTAGAAACAGAAGCTGTTAAAAGCTGTAGATGGGGGAAGATAGATGCCAAACCCTGTGCAGATCACCAAGGAATTGAGGAAGTGAAGCTGAAAAGAGGCATGAAAAGAGACAAGGACCTTTTTGCCAGAGCCAACAGAGAGAGAAAGCCTTCTCCTAGAGCTGCTGCCCTGAATCCAGATTCCTGGCCTCCTAAACTGTGAGAAAATAACAGTCTGTTTAGAAAAGTCACCTGCTTATGGTATTTCTGTTACAGCAGCACTAGATAACAAGACAGACTCCAGCCACAGAAATCAGAAGAAACTACGCTGTCCAATATGGTAGCTACTAGCCACATGTGGGTTTTGAGCACTTGAAATGTGACTGATCAATTTGAGATGTGCTGGAAGTGTAAATACACACAGCATTTCAAAGACATGCTATGAAAAACTGTAAAATACCTCATTAACAATTTTTATATTGATTACATGTTGAAATATGTATGGCATATAGAAGGAAATAAATTAAGATGAATTTCACCTGCTTCTTTCCACTTTTTAAAATGTGGCTACTCAGCATTTAAAATTACTCATGCAGCAGTTGGGCACCATCCAGTTCTTCTGGTCTCATGGTAGAAGTGACAGTTGTTCTATAGAGGAATCCTGATCAAAAGGGGGGAAAATGCAGAATGTTGTTGTTATGTGCCATCGAGTCAGACCCGACTCATAGCAACCCCTCCTTGGGTTTCCGAGGCAGTGTCACTACAGAAGTAGATGGCCTAGTCTTTCTTCTGAGGAATGAGTGGCTGGTGGGTTTGAACCGCCAGCCTTCTTCTTAGTAGGCAAGTGCCTTAGGTACTATGCTACCAGAGCTCCCAAAATGCAGAATAGAATTTCAAATTCTTGTGGATGCCACACTTTCTGGAGCCATGGAGGCTAGATGAACTCCTGAAACTATTGCCCTGAGATAATGTTTAAACCTAAAACCAAAAATGTCCCCCGAAGGCTTCTTAAAACCAAGCAGTAGTTTAGCTGAACTAGTAAAGATTGTCTGCCTTGAGCATTATTCTCTTTTAAGAGCTATGTATATGGAATCCAATTGACAACAGCAACTGGAAAGATTAGATGGGAACTTTAGGGGGCAGTGAGTTTATGTCCATAGGCGAGGAACAGAAAAGGAGGATGAGAATGGTTGCACAACTTGAAGAATGTGATCAACGTCACTGAATTGTACACATAGAAACTGTTGAATTGGTGTGTTCTTCTGTGTATATTCTCAACAACAACAAAAATAAAATTTTAAAAAATTACATGTGCACCTCACATCTGTGACGAACATTATATTTCTATTGGAGAGCATTGCGCAGGATATTTACTGCAGAATTTCCTGAACGCCTGTTCTTTTCAGTCGTTTGGAGTTCTAACCAGTACAGAAAACCCATCTGTGGTAGTTCAGTTTATGTGTCAACTTGGCTAGGCCCGGTTGAGTGGCTGGGCAGCTGGTGGTAGTTATTACCCATGAGGAGACTGGCAATGAACTCCCTGGTGGGATCTACCGCAAGCAGATGGGTAGCTGCTTTAGAGATGTGGTCTGCTTCCCGTATATAAGAAGCAGCTTTAGGAATGGTCTCTAGCTTATGGCATGCTTGGACCCTGCATGTAGCTATGTCGTTGTTGAACAGCCTGCCATGCTCTGCCGACCTGGGGACTTATAATGGTCTTAAATTAATGGCCTGCTGTACGGTTTGGTAATATCAGGACTGTGCCTTGTTCCTTGTTGACCTTAGGTCTGTCAGCCTCAGCAGCCAGCAGCTGAGTGAAGAAAAGCCTCCAGCTTCAGTGGGCCACAAGTAGGAGGCAGAGCTGAAGCCCAGGGTTGAGGGGCTTTCACCTAGAACCTGGCACTTTGAACTTGGACTTAAAGCCTCCAAATTCTAAGAATAAACCCCTGTTTGTTCAAGCCATCCCATTTGTGGTATATTCTTGTCAGAGTAGCACTAGGTAATCAGAACAAGATCCTATGGCTTTAACAGTTTAAGGCCAGTGTATTTCAGTACTGTGTCCATCTTCACTTCTGCATATTTTTTTTGATCCTACAGAGAGGTATCCTATATGCATCCACAGTGGCAAGTGCACATGAAGAGAGGGGCACATGATGGAAAGGCCGTTAAGCATAGACAACACAAGACCCACAGTGTGTATATTCTGCAAGGGACGTGATATAACAGCTCTCGGGAGTCTTTTTATTGGCGGTCTCTGTGACCGCCAACCTCCTAGCTGTGCATTCAACTGGGAGCCATTGTGTACTGGCTGATCACTAAGGTTGGACATCTGGTGCAGGAAGATGAATCGAGCGAGCGGAGGCGGCGGCAGGAGCGGCTCCAGGAGAAACCAGGCTCTGTGAGCCCCGCCAGGGAGGAGGAGGCGGCGACAAAGGAGGAGTAGATGGTATCCAGGGCGGCGACACCGGAAGACGGGGCTGGCAGAAGCTTCCTCTAAACCCAAAGAACTCTGGTTCTGCCCCTAGAGTTGCCACTTGTCCCTGGCCAGGCTGAGGCCGCTGGACAGCCCCACCGCCCCTCTCTCTCCGCTCGGGCGCCTGCCAGGGGCGGGCGGTGACCTCATCCTCAGGCCTCCGCGCCTGCCGCGCCTGCCGCGCCTGCCGCGCCCCCGCCTTACCTCTGGCCCAGCGCTCTCATCCCCTTCCCCCTCCTTAGAGCCAGATTGTTTTTTCCCAGAAAAGACCAATAAAATAAACTCCTGGTTACCCTAACGTGGGGAGGCAGGCAAAAAGAAAGGATGGGAAGGGAGCAAGGAGGGGGAAAGTATTAGCAATGAGAAAGTAGATAAAGACATAGATATGCAAGATATTAAAAGAATTTTAAGAGAATGTCATGTGTAAAAGGAGCCCTGGTGGCGCAATGCTTAAGCGCTCAGCTGCTAACAGAAAGGTCAGGGATTGGAACCCACCAGCTGCTCTGCGGGAGAAAGATGTGGCAGTCTGCTTCGGTAAAGATTTACAGCCTTGGAAACTCTATGGGGCAGTCCTGTTCTGTCCTGTAGGGTTGCTGTGAGTCAGGATCGACTGGATGGCAAAAGGCTTGGCTTTTTGGTTTATGTGTCAGCCACTGTTTTAAGTGCTTTAAAAACAAAACAAACAAACAAACAAAAACCTATGGGAATATGGCAAAGATTACATACTAAATTTCAAGAGCAAACGTATTACATGGTGAACTAGTAAAGTCATTTTTGTTAAAGATCAGGAATAAGAGAAGGATGTTATCTATCAGCACTATTAGTCAATACTTTTGGTGAGCTAATTAATGCAATAAAACTAGAAATTGAATATGTGTAGCAGACCATTAGTTGTCCCCTCAAATCTGTTCTCTTCTCCTTTAGAAATAGCTTGAACTAAGCATATGACTGAGAGACTGCATTTGCCAGTTTCTCTCCAAGCTAAGTGAGGCCGTTTACTGCATTTGTTTGGACCAACAGAATGTGGACAGAAGTGATCAATTCAAATGATCCCTCAGTTGCTTATAAGGAAGTTGCTCATCCTGAACTTTTCTTCCATCCTACTTCCCGCGGGTAGACAGCAGGGCAATAAGATGGAAAGGACATGGGCCACTGAATAACCTTTTGGAACAGGGGTGTTCCACTTGGAATGGCCAGACTCCTACCATAGAACAGTCTGTGAATCCTTTGCATTTGCTGTGAGACTTGGGCCAGGCAGGACTCTATTTCTTACCAGGTCTCCATAACTTCCACTCTAACAGGGTCCCCCAGTGGTGCTTTGTGTCCCTTGGTGTCAGCCCCCTACATTATAGGTATTTCTTTTAACCTGGTAGTACAGTTAAGGAGTCCTGGTGATGCAGTGGTTAAGTGCTTGGCTACTCCACAAGAGAAAGACCTGGCTATCTGCTTCGGTAAAGATTGCAGCCTAGGAAACCCTATGGAGCATTTCCACTCTGTCACGTGTGGTCACTCTGAGTTGAAAATCAACTTGACAGAACCCAACAACATCATAACAGTTATACTGATAGATGAAGTATCTAGATCTTGTTAGGGAAGAATTGATGGACTTATAACTCTATATATTTATGGTGGCATTGTAGAGTCCTTCCTCAAGGAGAACTGGCCTCCTCTTCACTTGCTCAGCAGCTCTGGATCTGAGAACTTGCTCAGGGATGGAAACTGGTCAAAGATCATGATTTTTCCATTGTGGCAACTGGCATCAGGCTACTGCTCACCTATTCTTTAGTTTTTCTTTCTTTCTTTCTTTCTTTCTTTTTTTGATATAAGCAATATCCTCATTGGCTTTCTATCTATCTTGTTCCTAGTGATGCTATAGTTTAGAGGCCATCTCTACAGATCCCAGCAGTCAAAGCCTCATTTTTGCCATTTCAAACTTAGCACCCATTGTGGTTGTTACAACACTCAAATTGACTCTGACAGTTGGCCTCTGTTGTTCTAGAATCCTATCAGCTCCATTGACCCCAAGGAGTCCTAAATCTACCATCAACTCTAGACCATAGATGACAGCCACTACCAAGCTTTTAAACCATGCCAGAGTACATTTCTTATTGCCTTAACAAAAGATGTGTTTTCCAGCCCCTCCCACAGGGCGTAGTTAGTCGGTATGTTTTCTGATCTTATATAAGAAAGTCATTCTGATTTGCCCAGCTCTTTGAGCCTTTTGACCTTTTCCTCTATACTCTGTCAAGACAGTTCCAACAACTCCACTATACAGATATTGTTGTTTGCAAGCTTTAAGGAGCCATTCCAGCAGCATATTAGAGCTGGCTCCAGGTGCCCTTGCCAGACTGTTAAATCCTGAGTCATGGGAGAGTGTTCCAATATCAACAAACTCTCCCACACCCTGCTTTATGTTCCTTACTTGCTGGTCCAGCATCCTCAAGATCCATTCCCAGGTTTCTTCTTCTGATTCTTACCAATATACATTAGCCAAGTCCTACAACTATTTCAGGAGCCCTTACGGTGCAGTAGGAGCCCTGGTAGTGCAGTGGTTAAAGTGTTTGTGTGCTAACCGAAAAGTCATGGTTCGAACTCATCAGCAGCTTTGCTCTCATAAAGATTACAGCCTTAGAAATGTCTGGGGGCAGTTCTACTGTGTCCTGTAGCATCACTGTGAGTCAGAATCGACTCAACAGCAACAGGTCACAACTCTTTCAGTGAATAATATCTCTTATAGTAGAAGCAGGAGCTCTGGTGGTGTAGTGCCTAAGGCAATTGACTGTTAACTAGAAGGCTGGCAGTTCAAACTCACCAGCGACTCCTCAGAAGGAAAATTGGGCAATCTACTTCCATAGAGATACCACCTTGGAAACTCAGTGAGGGGTAGCTATGAGTCAGAAACGACTCGACAGCAGTGAGTGAATGAGTTAGTGATAGTAGAAGCAGTACTTCCCTGCTTGGGTCATGCTAATAATTGCCCCTAGTTATTTGTCTATAGAAGAAATGAGCTGAGATGGGGCAGAGCTTGAGGAAGACAAGCATCATCCTCTGTGTAAGTCTACTAGTCTTGCAATCAAATCTTGGACCTGATTTTCAACATAAGCTCCCCACCCTTTTTTCTCAAGAGATGAAACAAGATAAAAGTTCCCATGTGCAAACAATGTCATGAAACAAAATGTATATAAATTATTGAATGGAAAACTAATTCGCTCTGTAAAATTTCACCCAAACTACGATAAAAAGTTCAAAAGAAAGAAAGAAAGCCCGGAGCAAAGAGGGGGGAAAAATAGTACCTGCCCTGCACTTGTTTAGCAGAGTCTGGTATGAGAGAAAAGTGGGAATAAAGTCTAAGATTTAAATAAATAAATAAACAAAAGTTCCTATGAAGGCCTTCTGCTATCACACTGTTCCTTGACCTATTCTTTTCTTCTTTCAGGGTTTCTATGGTCACTGACAACAGCGAACCAACTCCATAATTCTTCAAATTTCCATTACCCCTTATCTTTCAAGCGCTAGAACTATCGCATAAGCCAGTGCATAATATATGCCAGGGATTATCAACATCCCATTCAATGAGTAAGGAGGCTTTTGTCATATGGTCTACAAGTGACATGGTTCCTATCCTAAGGGTGTTTTTTAAAGGATAATTCCTCGTACAAACTGTCTTACTTTGGGTGAAACAGACTCTGAGATTAATATTTGCATGCAGTTGTTTTCTTGGGATAATCCCAGGAAGCATGGAGGTAGTACGGAAATGAGATACGGAAGAGATGACAAACAATACAAGGTCTGTTAATGAGCAAGTTAGTGCTGTGAGCAACTGGGACTCAATTCCACTGGGACCTCAGCAGGAAGGCTATGCAGAACAGTCCTCAGAGTTTTTTCACTCAGGGAACAAAGAAACCGGGTATTTTCCCTCAACTCCTGTCCATCATAATTGAGGGTTGCTCCTATCTATGGGTGTTAACTCCCTGACATTTCTGGCTTGCTTTGTACACTGGCTGAGCACACTCCTGTGGCCAGAAAGTCCTCAGGCAGAGAGTCACAGGTACTTTCAGTAAGAAGCAATTGACCTGTACAGAAACAAGAAGTACCTAGAGGATATTGGGAGGGGCACCAACAGAGTTGGCTGCAAAGGGGAGGGGGGATTATTAACTTTTTCTTTGTACTTGTGTCCTTTTCTTCCACCACTTGTCTGTCAGTTTGTTGTATTGTGGTGCTTGCATGTTGCTATGTTGCTGGAGATGGTGCCATGGTATTTCAGATACCAGCAGGGTCACTCATGGCGGACATGTTTCAGTGGAGCTTCCAGACTAAGACAGACTCAGAAGAAGGGACTGGTGATCTACTTTTGAAAATTAGTCAATGAAAACGCCATGGATCACAACAGAATATTGTCCAACTGGACTCAAACATGCCAATGACTTTGAGGCTGGCACAGGACTGGGCAACATTTCGTTCTGTTATACATAGGGTTGCCATGAGTTGGAGCCAACTCAACAACAGCTAGTAAGAACTAACAACAATACTTTGTCTCGCTCTGGCTATAAAGGGACAAGGAGATGGAAGATTTCTTCCTTTAGATCCTGAAGTAGGAGTTTGGTACCACAATTCAAATGATAGGTTTGGTCAACTATTACCTTACTATTATGTTGTTGTTTTTGTTAGGTGCCATCAAGTCGTCTTTGACTCATAGTGACATTATACACAGCAGAATGAAACACTGCCCGGTCGTGTGCCAGCCTCACGATCCTTGCTATACCTGAGCCCATTGTTGCAGCCACTGTGTCGATCCATCTCATTGAGGGCCTTTGCCTTCTTTGTTGACCCTCCACTTTACCAAGCATGATAACCTTCTCCAGGGAATGGTTCCTTCGGACAACATGACCAAAGTAGGTGAGACGACGTCTGGCCATTCTCGCTTCCAAGGAGCATTCTGGCTGCACTTCCTTCCAGGACAGATTTGTTAGTCCTTTTAGCAGACCATGGTACTCTTAGCATTATTCTCCAACACCATAACTCAAAAGCATCAACTCTTTTTCAGTCTTCCGTACTCACATGCATGAGAGGAGATTGAAAATACCATGGCTTGCATTAGGCACACCTTAGTCTTCAAGGAGACATCTTTGCTCTTAATAACTTGAAAGAGGTCTTTTGCAGCACATTTGCCCAATGCGATACGTCATGTGATGTCTTGACTGCTGCTTCTATTGGTATTGATTATAGTACCAAGTAATATGAAGTCCTTGACAGCTTCAATCTTTTCTCCATTTATCATGAAGCTGTTTATTGGACCAGTTGTGGGGATTTTTGTTTTCTTTATTTTGAGGTGTAATTCATACTGCGGACTGTAGTCTTTAAACTTCATCAGTAAGTGCTTCAAGTCATCCTCACTTTCAGCAAGCAAAGTTGTGCCATCTGTGTATCGCAGGTTGCTAATGAGTCTTCCTTCAATCCTGATGCCATGTTCTTCTTCATATAATCCAACTTCTCAAATCATTTGCTCAGCATCCAAGTTGAATAAGTATGGTGAAAGGATACATCCTTGACACACTCCCTTCTTGATTTTGAGCCATGCAGTATCCCCTTGTTCTGTTTGAATGGCATCCTCCTGCTCTATGTATATGTTCCTCATGAGTACAATCAAGTGTTCTGGAGTTCCCATTCTTCTCAATGTTATCCATACTTACTTATGACCCACACAATCAAATGCTTTTGCATAGTAAAGAAAAAACAAGTAAACATCTTTCTTACCAGAAAGATGCTTTCAGCTAAGATCCATCTGACATCAGCAATAGTATTCCTCGTTCCACATCCTCTTCTGAATCCAGCTTGCATTTCTGGAAGCTCTTTGTCAATATATTGCTGCAACCATTTTTGAATTATCTTCAGTAAGATTTTACTTGCATGTGATATTATTGATATTGTTCGATAATTTCCACATTCTGTGGGATCACCTTTCTTTGGAATGGGTACAAATATGGATCTCTTCCAGTAGCCAGGTAGCTGTATTCCAAATCTCTTGGCATAGCCAATTGAGTGACTCCAGTGGAGCATCCATTTGTTGAAACATCTCAATGGATATTCCTCTAATTCCTGGAGCCTTGTTCTTTGCCAATTCCTTCAGTGAAGCTCCTACTTCTTCCTTCAGTACCACTGGTTCTTGATCATATGCCACCTCCTGAAATGGATGAACATCAACCAATTCTTTTGGGTATGGTGACTCTGTGTATTCCTTCCATCATCTTTTGATGTTTCCTGCATCATTCGATATATTGCCCATAGAATCTTTCAATACTGTAACTCAAGACTTAAATTTTTCTTCAGTTCTTTCAGCTTGAGAAATGCTGAGCATGTTCTTCCCTTTTGTTTTTCTAACTCCAGGTCTTTGCACATTTCATTATAGTAATTGGCTTTGTCTTCTTGAGCTGCTCTTTGAAATCTTCTGTTCAGCTCTTTTATCTTGTCATTTCTTCCATTTGCTTTAGCTACTCTCCACTCAAGGGCAAGTTTCAGTCTCTTCTGACATCCATTTTGGTCTTTTCTTCCTTTCTTGTCTTTTAATGACCTCTTGCTTTCTTCATGGATGATGTTCTTGATGTCATCCCACAATTCCTCTGGTTTTCTCTCGTTGGTGTTTAATGCATCAAATCTATCTTTAAATGGTCTCTAAATTCAGGAGGGATATTATCAAGGTCATATTTTGGCTCTTGTGGACTTGTTTTAATTGTTTTCAACTTCAATTTGAACATGCATATGAGCAGTTGATGGTCTGTTCCACAGTCAGCTCCTGGCCTTTTTTGGCCAAAGATATTGAACTTCTCCATCACCTCTGGCCACAAATTTAGTCAATCTGATTCCTATGTATTCCATCTGATGAAGTCCACATGTAAAGCCATCACTTATGTTGTTGAAAAAAAGGTATTTGCAATGATAAGTCATTGATCTTGTAAAATTCTATCATGCGATCTCCACTGTCATTTCTGTTACCAAGGCCATATTTTCCAACTACTGGTCACTCTTGTTTGTTTCCAACTTTTGCATTCCAGTCACCAGTGATAATCAACACATCTTGATTGTGTGTTCAATCAATTTCAGACTGCAAAAGTTGGTAGAAATCTTCAATTTCCTCACCTTTGGCTTTGGTGGTTGGTGCATAGATTTGAATAATAGTAATATTAACTGGTCTTCCTTGTAAGCATATGGATATTATCCTATCAGTGACAGCATTGTACTTCAGGACAGATCTTGAAACACTCTTTGTGATGATGAATGCCACACCATTCCTCTTTAATTTGTTATTCCCAGCATAGTACATCATATGGTTGTCTGATTCAAAATGGCCCAAACCAGTCCATTTCAGCTCACTAATGCCTAAGATATCAATCTTTATGCAGTCCATTTCATGTTGGACAACTTCCAATTTTCCTAGATTCATACTTCATACATTCTATGTTCCAATTATTAATGGATGTTTGCAGCTGTTTCTACTCCTTTTGAGTTGTGCCACATTAGCCAATGGAGGTCCTGAAAGCTTTACTCCATCCATATCATTAAGGTTGTCTCTACTCTGAGGAATCAGCTCTTCCCCAGTCAAATTTTTAGGTTTGTTTTCCGACACTATATCGGACAATGTTTCAGGGCTATTCATAAAGTTTTCCAATAATATATCAGACATGTTTCACTGCTATTCATAAAGTTTTCACTGGCCAATTCTTTGAGAAGTGGATGGCCTCTTCCTTCTTCTGTGTCTGTCTTACCTGGAAGCCCCACTGAAATCTGTCCACCATGGGTGACCCTGCTGACATTTTGCAACACCAGTGGCATAGCCTCCAGCTTCACAGCAAAATGTAAGCCACCACAGGACAACAAACTGACAGACAAGTTCATCTCCCTTAGATGTTCCTAATCCTTCTGCGCCCGCCAACCTTGGGCCCTGGCCTTAAAATAGAGCCACTTTCAAGTGAAAATCAGCACCTGAGCCCCGTGCCAGCCCCAGCCTTTAAAAACTCACTGTTATACACTGGGAAATTTATCCCAAAGAGGAAGGGAAATTGAATATTGGACAGAAAAAAAAGTTCACTCCATACACCTTTCGTGACCAGGTTGGATCTCTTTGTTATATATATTCTCTCATAGCTTCTTATACTTTTATATTCTTATCACCTAGAAATTTTTTATCTGCAAGTAATAGAATATCCAACTATCCAGAACCCCCCAAATATGGATTTACAGATTTATTTTTCTCATAGAACATGAGGTTGGAGATCAGGGACTGCTGGCCTAGGTACAGCAGCTCAACAATGCCAGGGATGATGGTTTTGCAGTTCTCTTGGCCTTTCCTTCAACATCACTAGACAACTTTTACAGTTCCACATTCAAGACAAGGATACTGAAGAAGAAAGGATAGCATCTGTATCAGGAAAGCAAAAGTTTTCACAAAGAACCCATATATTAGTTCCTGTAGCTGTTGTAACGAATTCCCTCAAACATAGGGGCTTGGAACACAAACTTATTATCTTACAATTCTGGAGGTCAGAAGTCCAAAATGGGTGTTACTGATCGAACATCACAGAGTCAGCAGGGTTGTGTTCCTTCTGGAGACTCTAAGGGAGAATCCTTGCCTTTCCAGCTTCTAGAGACTGCCTGGATTCCTTGACTGGTTGGCCCCCTTCCACCTTCACAGCAAGCAATCACATCAGTCTGATTTCTGCTTTCGTTGTCACACCTCCTTCTCTGACTCTGATTCTTCTGCTTCCATCTTTCACATTTTAAGGACCCTTGTGATGACAGTGGGTCCACCCAAATAATCCAGGATAATCTCCCTGTCTTAAAGTTACCAGACTGTTGTTGTTAGGTGCTGTTCACTCAGTTGGTTTCAACCCATAGCAACCCTAAGTATAACATGACAAGGTACTGCCTGATCTTGTACCAAAGTTAGCGGATTAGCAACTTTAAAGCCATCTGCAACCTCAATTCCTCCTTGTCATGTAACATAACATATTCACAGGTTTTGGGGAGTAGGACATGGATATCTTTGGAGAACCATTATTCTACCTGCCACAACCCACTTATGTCTCATTGGTCAAACATGACATTGATCTCTTTGGCCAAAATTATAGCTGGGAGGAGGCTGGATAGAATAGGATTGGGAGGTGGGTTAGCTCAACAACAGCATCTGCCATAACTCGCTAGCTCTTCTC
>NW_006921975.1:602279-603456 GCF_000298275.1 Orycteropus afer afer
CCAACCTTCCTTCCGAGGAGTGGCTGGTGGGTTTGAACCTCCAGCTTCTGGTTAGCAGTCAAGTGCCTTAGGCACTACGCTACCAGAGCTCCATGTAAAACATAGGTGATGGAAATTTTGGCAATGATTCTTGATAATGATTGTAGAGCATGATTAATGTAATTTATATCACTAAATTTTACGTGTGAAAAGGGCAAATTTTGTTATATATGTATATGTATATGTAATATATATATATTCGGAAGAAAGGTTGGGCAATCCTACTTCCGTAGTGATACTGCCTCGGAAGCCCAAGGAGGGGTCGCTATGAGTCAGGTTTGACTTGACGGCACATAACAACAACAACAACAACAATATATATATATATATGTGATGAAAATAAAATATGCATCATATAAAATTTACCATTTTAACCATTTCAAGTATACAATTCAGTGATATTAAGTACGTTCACAATTTTGTGTAGCCATCACTACTATCCATTTCTAGATTTTTTTTTATCATCCCAAACAGAATCTCTGTACTGTTAAATAATAACTTTCCATTACCCACCTCTCACCAACAGTGAATAATGCTACTATGAACTTTTGATGTTCTCACACTCCCTGCTTTCAAGTCCTCTGGGTATATACCTGTCATTGATTGAATTGTGTCCTCCCAAAATATGTGTTGTAAATCCTAAACCCCTATACCTGTGGATGTAATCCTATTTGGGATTTGCTCTATTAATGAGATCTGTTAATGAGATCATATCAACGTAGGGTGGGTCTTAAGCCAATCACCTAGAAGGAAGCACCAACAGAGAGTAAAATAAATGTCATATGAAGGTCACCAAGGAACTGAGGAACAGAAGCTGAAAAGAGACAAAGATTTCCCCTAGAGCTGACAAAGAGCCTTCCCCTAGAGCTGGTGCCCTGAATTCAGACTTCTGGCCTCCTAAACTGTGAAAAAAGAAATTTCTAGTTGTTAAAGCCACTCACTTGTTGTATTTTTGTTATAGCAGCACTAGGAAATTAAGACAATACCTAAGAGTGGAATTGCTGGGTGCGGTGTAGTAAATTACTTAGTGTGGCTTTTCTACCCATAAGTCTTTGTAAACTCCAAGGTGGGACTTTCTATGAGCAACTGAGGAGCTCCTGATTGCTGAAGTTGTCCACCTGGGTTATTTCTGTTGGGC
>NW_006921975.1:603781-609791 GCF_000298275.1 Orycteropus afer afer
AAACTTCATAATCTGTGAGTTCTGTGTGGCCACTGCAGTGAATTATCGAACCCAGGAGAGAGGTGGTGGGTGCTTTGGGAGGAACGGTTGGAGAAAGGGCTGGAGGAAGGCAGCATGTCTGGCCTTGTAGGAATAGGCCTTGGGTTACTGCTGGTAATCCTGTCTTCCTCTTACAGGGTTAGAGGAGGTCAGAATATGTGGTCTCCTTGTCGTTTTTGCACTGGGTCATAAGGTAATTCTATTTATTTTTGTTTTGTTTTGTTTTTTGGGGTACCACTGAACTGTTTTCCACAGTGGCTCCACCATCCACCATTTTACATTTCCACCATCAATGCATAAGACTTCCAATTTTTCCACATCCTTGACAACACTTAATATTTTCTTTTTTTTTTATGATAGCCATCCAAGTAGGTGTGAAATGGTATCTTACTGTGGTTTTGATTCATATTTTCCTAATGATTAAAGACATTTGAGCATCTTTTCATGTGCTTCTTGGTCATTTGTATATTTTCTTTGGAGAAACGTATACTCAAATCCTTTGCCCATGTTTTGATTGGATTGTTTTCTTTTGGTTGTTGAGTTATAAGAGTTCTTTATATATCCTGGATATTAAACTCTTATCAGATATATGGTTACCATGTTTTTTCATTCATTCTGTAATTGTCTCTTCAGTTTCTTGGTAAAGTCTTTTGATGAAGCCCATTTAATCATTTTGTGTTCTGTTGCTCATACTTGTGGTGTCATATCTAAAAATGTATTATAGAAAACATTACCAGAGCATTATCCCTATGTTTTAAGAGTTACATGATTTTAGTTCTTATGTTTAGATCCTAGACCCATTTTGAGTTAATTTTCATATATAGTGTGAGGTATAGGCCCACCTTACTCTTTTACTTGTGAAAATCCAGTTGTTCCAGCACCATTTATTGAAGAAACTATTCCTGTTCCATTAAATGGACTTGTCACTCTTACTGACCCTAGATATATGAGTTTATTTCTCAACATTTACTTCTATTCCATTGATCTAGATATGTCTACCATTGTACTAGTACAGACTGGTTTCATTATTGTAGCTTTATTTTAAGCTTTGAAATCAGAAAGTGTGAGTCCTACTTTGTTCTTTTTTCCCAAGATTGTTTTGGCTATGTGGGGCCCCTTGTAATTCCATATACATTTGAGGATTGGCTTTTCCATTTCAGTAAAGAAGGTTGTTGGATTTTTGACAGGGATTGCATTGACTTTGTGGATTGCTTTGGGTAGTGTTGACATCATAGCAATATTAAATCTTCTGATCTGTGAACATGGGATGTTTCCATTTATTTAAGTCTTCTTTAATTTATTTCAACAATGGTTTACAGTTTTCAGTGTATATGCCTTTAACCTCTGTGGTGCAGTGAATTAATTGGTTTGGCTTTTTTAGTCATGGTCTTTGTGACTCCCACCAGATGACTGGGTGGAACTATGCAAATGTGAGGTGCTTATGGTCCACCAAAAGGATTGGATAGTGTGTTAGTAATATAAATAAGTACATGGCACACTTGTGGGGCTGGGACTGAAAATAAGGTGTATGGAACCCTAATGTGGGAATTGGTCAGTTTTGTCATCCCGCTAGGCTTAAAACAAGCCCTCCCAGATGAATAAGATGGGATCTCATTGCCATCAAGACAAAAAAGAGCCAGGGGTAGAGTGTGTCCTTGCATTGAGATGACAGCAGAGAGATGGCAGAGACACGGTGGCAGCAGAACCAAGAGACCAACAAGAGACAGAGAAAGAAAGCTGAGTGCCTTTGGGTAGGAGGCTTGCTGGCAGACTGGGGCACACCTATCCGCAGAGCTAAAAGAGCTTTGTGTCACTTCCCCAGCAGGGAAAAGGCCAGGCTGAGAAGTTGAGGGCCGAAGACAGGCACGCCTATAGGCATGGCCATAGGAGAGGCTGTCCTGATCAAAGAATTGTATTCTGAGCGTTCCTGAGCCCAAATTGTAACCTGTTATGTTACTTCCCTTATAAACCCCATAATCTTGAGTATTGTCTGTGAGTTCTGTGTAGCCATTACAATGAATTATCGAACCCAGCAGAGAAGTAGTGAGTCCTGTGGGTGGAACCGCTGGTGTCAGAATTGGTTAAAAGGCTGGAGGGTGGCGGAATGTCTGACCTCTGTTTTGTGGGGATCAGCCATGGGCTGACACTGCTGATGGTGATTCTCTCACCCACTCATGAAGTTAGAGGAGATCAGATGATGCTGCCCCCATGCTCTTTTGCAACCTCTCTGATTAACCTTATTCTTAAATATTTTATCCTTTTTGATGCTATTACAAATGGAATTATTTTCTAGATTTTCTCTTTGGTTTTCTCATTGCTGATGTACAGAATTTCTGTTTGTGTGTTGACTTCATATCTTGCAATTTTACTGCATTCATTTATCAGCTCTAATATTTTCTTGTGGATTCTTTGGGGTTTTCTATGTATAGGATCATGTCATGTGCAAAAAAGGACAGCTTTACTTCCTCTTTTGTGATTTGGATACCTTTTATTTCCTTTTCTTGTCTAAATTGCTCTGGCTAGAAATTCCATTACTGTGTTGAGTAGTCGTGGTGAAAGTGGACATGTTTCTCTTGTTTCTGATTTTAGGGGGAAAGCTTTTAATTTTTTACCTTTAAGTATGATGTTAACTGTGGGTTTTACATATATGGCCTTCATCATGTTAAGGAGGTTTCCTTCTATTCCTACTTTACTGCATGCTTTTAATCATGAAATAATTGATTTTTGAAAGGTAAATCTCTAATACATTTATAAAATGGAGTATTATGCAGCCTTTATAAATAAGGAGGCAAATATAAAATGTAATGACATGAAAGAATGCCCACGACTTACCATTAAAGGTAAATTAAAGTTGCAGAACAGCATGTATAGTATGACCCTTTTGTGTAATAGAATAATAAATTGAAGCTGATTACTCTGGAGAAGGAAGAACACAAAGAACCAGAAAGAACAAAGAGTCAAATTCTTGGCTTTGAGTTGTTCCATGAACACACACCAAGCATGTTCCTGTCTCATGGCCTTTGTACTGACTGTTCTTTCTGCCTAAAATGTTCACATGATTAACTCACTCTTTCTTCTTTCATTACAGTGTCTCTGTTCAATATTAGCTCCTTAGATTGTCAATAATTCAAATTGCACTTAATCTCTATGGTGACAACGATGATTATGAAGGATGTGGCAATGGTTAACTGCTTCTGATGACTCTAGAGAGCTTACACAGAAAACAGGATAAATTGAAAGCCTTGAAGGTCCAACTCAAAGAGCCTCAATGCCAGCATCGAAGTAGTCTTGATTCTCCTGAAGCTGTAGGACAGATATGCCTGAAGAGCACACTCAGGGAAAAAGAATAGGACCCAAAGACATTGGATGGAAATATTTGGGCATAAACAGATGAGGCTGAGAAGAGTTTAACCCCCAACCCCCTCAAACCTTCCTTGATAGTAGAAGCAGCCCTTCATCCGTTACTTAAAGGAGCCAGACTTCCTCTGCATAAAAACCTTTCAGTGACTTCACCTGGGCATTTGTGTCACAAGAAATGCTGATTCTCCTCAGGACTGGCCACCAACATACCACATTGCCTCCATGCCCATAAAAATTGTTAGATCCCAGGATAGCCAGGTACCCAATTGCCCAAGGGGATGAAGATGCTGAAGTGTATCTATTATGTATAACCTGCTCAGTGTCGACTCTCAACAATACTCTTAGGAAGACGGGGCAATAGGGTGACCAACCATCATGGTTTGCCTAGAACTTAGGGATATCCGAAGTCATGGGATTTTCCCTTTTAAAACTAGGGCAGTCCCAGGACAATCAGGGCAACTTGGTCACCCTACTGGAAGGACACCCTTTTCAGTAAGGCATTAGGAAATACATTTTTTAAAAAAGAAAAGAAAACCAAACTCACTGCTGTCCAGTTGGATCCGACTCATAGCGACCCTTCCTTGGGTTTCTGAGGTGGTATCACTATGGAAGTAGGTTGCCCAACCTGCCTTCCAAGGAGTGGCTGGTGGGTTTGAACCATCAGCCTTCTGGTTATCAGTCAAATGCCTTAGGCACCATGCCACCAGAACTCCTAGGAAATACATAGGTTTAGATAAAAAGAAAGAAATACATTGGTGAGAAGAGTGCCAACATTTTGAAAAGTTCTGTGAAATATCCTCTATCAGCCAGAGATGATGGCAGGAGATGCCAACCCAAAGGGGGTCGCTATGAGTCAGAATCGACTTGATGGCAGTGAGTTTTTTTTTGGGGGGGGAGGGGTAAATTAAGGAACTGTGTTGGCACAGTGGTTAAAGAACTTGGCTGCTAATTGAAAGGTCAGTAGTTCAAAGTCACCAGCTGCTCCTTGGGAGAAAAAATGTGGCAATCTGCTTCAGTAAAGATTAACCAAGAAAACAAAGCTCACTGCCACTGAGTCAGCTCCGACTCATAGCGACCCCCTTTGGGTTTCCAATGTGGTAAATCTTTATGGAAGTATATTGCCCAGTCTTCCTTCTGTGGAGTTGCTGGTGAGTTTGAACCACCAACTTTCTGGTTAGCAGTCAAATGCCTTAGGCACTATGCCACCAGAGCTCCTTTCAGTAAAGATTACACTTGGAAAACCTATAGTGTAGTTCTGCTGTGTCCTATAGGGTTGCTGTGAGTCAGAATTGACTCAGTGGCGATGGGTTTGGTTTTGGTTAAAAGGGGTAGAGTCCAGATGATGGTACTTAACCATTAGGAGTAAGGTGAGTTCAATTAACAAAACAGGGACAGAATGGTAATCTGAATGTTTTGATCTCCATCTGTTGCAATGGGAGACTGTTTATGCAATTTCCTAGGAATGAAATGGACTTGACATATAGGAGCAATAACATTCTAGATCTGATAACCAGAAACTTTACAAACTCCTGTACTCTTATGCTGCTCTCACATCTACTAAGAAAGTTCACAGATCTGGTGCCTCTTGATTAAGGGGGAGGTTGGGTCCCTTTGAGAAAGAACCTTGTTGCAATGCTATCAGAAAAGTATACTGCAAGTCTTCTTCCAAGTCTTCCTCAGACTGTGTGGGACCTGTGGTCATTGACCAGCAAAAAGGAAATATCAGAACCTTCTGAGGGTTATCAGATTCTGGCTTTGAATTGAGGCTATTGGATGAATGGATGCTATTTCTAGAGGCCCTATGATCTGGGGCGTGTAATGATATCTCCTTTAAACTAAGAGACAAAATGTTTTTCCTTGTACCACTGGTCACAAAGAAGGCAATACTTGGTGGGCATAAGGATTTAGGAGACAGCATATACCATATTTGGGCATGCTGCTGTGACTCATTTATTGAGTAACCTGTAAGGCTGCCAGTTTTGAATGGGGCCTGAAGCAAGAAAAGGCTCTGCAGCAAATCTGGACTGCAGTGCATCCTGCACTGTTGCTTTGGCCTTATGACCCAGAAGACCCAATGGTTTTGGAAAAAGTCTATGTTGTGTCACATCCCAATAGAAGTTTCACAGCACAGACCTCTATGGGGTCAAAATAAGGCCATGCTTTTCTTATTTGACAACTATCCTCTATTTGAAAGGTCACTCCTGGATTGTTACTAACCCATCAAAACCAAACCCACTGCCACTGAGTCAATTCTGACTCATAGCAGCCCTACAGGACAGAATAGAACTGCCCCATAGGGTTTCCAAGGCTGTATATCTTTACAGAAGCCAACTGCCACATCTTTTTCCCATGGAGTGGCTGGTAAGGTAGAACTGCTGACCTTTTGATTGGCAGCCAAGCACTTAACGACTGTGCCGCCAGAGCTCCTTGGCTTGCTACTCACTCACTGCCATCAAGTTGGATCTGACTCATAGTGACCCCTGTTTGGGTTTCTGAGGTGGTATCACTACAGAAGTGGATTGCCCAACCTTCCTTCCAAGGAGTGGCTGGTGGGTTTGAACCACCAGCCTTCTGGTTAGCAGTCAAATACCTTAGGTACTACGCCACCAGA
>NW_006921975.1:610221-610693 GCF_000298275.1 Orycteropus afer afer
CAAAAGAGACCTACATAAATGGAAGAGTATATGATGCTCATGGATAGGAAAGGAGCTCTGGTGGCGTACTGCCTGTCATTTGACTGCTAACCAGAAGGCTGGCGATTCAAACCCACCAGATATTGTGCAAAAGGAAGACTGGGCAATCTAACTTTTGTAAAGATGTACTGCCTTGGAAATCCGAAGGGGGTTGCATGGGTAGGAAGTCTTAACATTGTGAAAATGTCAATACCCAAAGCAATCTACAGATACAATGTAATCCTGATGCAGACTCCATCATCTTTCTTTAAGAAGATGGACAAACTAATCACCAACTTTATATGGAAAGGAAAGAGACCCTGGATAAGTAAAGCAGTACTAAAGAAGAACAAAGTAGGAGGTCTCACACTCCCAGATCTCAAAACCTACTCTACAGCCACAGTTGTCAAAACAGCCTGGTATTGGTACAATGACAGACATACAGATAAGTGGA
>NW_006921975.1:614671-615774 GCF_000298275.1 Orycteropus afer afer
AGTTGGCCAGGTGGCTATCTTCCAAATTTCTTGGTATAGACAAGTGAGTGCCTCCAGCAGGACATCCGTTTGTTGAAACATCTCAGTGGGTATTCCATTAATTCCTTCAGTGCAGCTTCTACTTCTTCATTCAATACCATTGGTTCTTGATCATATGCCACCTCCTGAGATGGATGAACATGGATCAATTCTTTTTGCTATAGTGACTCTGTGTACTCCTTCCATCTTTTGATGTTTCCTGTATCATTCAATGTATTGGCCACAGAATCTTTCAATATTGCAACTCAAGGCTTGAATTTTTTCTTCAGTTTTTCAGCTTGAGAAATGCTGAGCCTGTTCTTCCCTTTTGGCTTTCCAACTCCAGGTCTTTGCCCATTTCATTATAATAATTGACTTTGTCTTCTTGAGCTACTCTTTGAAATCTTCTGTTTAGCTCTTTTATCTTGTCATTTCTTCCATTTGCTTTAGTTACTCTCCATTCATGGGCAAGTTTCAGAGTCTCTGCTGACAACCATTTTGGTCTTTTCTTCCTTTCCTGTCTTTTTAATGACCTTTTGCTTTCTTCATGGATGATGATCTTGATGTCATATCAGAATTCCTCTGGTTTTTGGTCATTGGTGTTCAATGCATCAAATCTATTCTTTAGATGATCTCTAAATTCACTTCCAACTCAAAGCGATCCATTTGGATTTCTGAGGTGGTAAATTTTACAGAAGAAGATTGCTATATATATATATATATATATATATATATATATATGGCACTTGCACACTCATGCTCACCACGGCACTAGTCATAATAGCAAAGAGATGGAAACAACCTAAGTGCACATCAACAGAGGAATGGATCAACAAACTATGGTATATACAGGCAATGGAATACTATGTAAAATTAAAAAACAATGATGAATTTGTGAAACACCTCATAGTATGGATGAACTTAGAGCCCATTATGCTCGCTGAAATTAGTCAATAAGAAAAGGAAAAATACTGTTGTAAAAAGTCTAGAAAAGAGTTTCACAAAAAAAGAAATATTTTTTGATGATTACTGGGGTGGATGAGGAAGGGAGGTTAAACTCCTAACTAGAGGGTAGACATATATTA
>NW_006921975.1:616574-617849 GCF_000298275.1 Orycteropus afer afer
AGAGGTGCCTCAGAAGAAAGGCTTGTGATCTGCTTCTGAAAGGTCACAGCCTCGAATACCCTATGGAGCAGTTCCACTCTATATACATGGGGTCAGCATTAGTTGGAATCAACTCACTAGCAACTAACAACACCAACAATATTAGATTAGATTATGGAAGGTAATCTGCTCTACCCCAGGCCAACTGATTTAATCCCGTGTCAATAGTCCATGTAACTAGTCCTAGTAACTAGACTAGATTTTGGCAAAACAATTATGAACCGTAGCCTAGCCAAGTTTATACATAATATTAACTACCACAGAGGTGTCCACATATTGGGAAGGTAAAAATAAACTGAATGAGTAAATAGCTCAGACCCTCATGGTACTTGCTCCTACTACATCACTGCCTCTCCATCAGCCCATGCATATGGCATCAAGGAGAGTTTTCTACGACCATTTAACAAAGCAAGTAAATGCAGGCCTAGTTTATGGTCTGCATGGTAGGCTGACACCAGGTAGAAGTGGGTGGTAGCTGCCTACAGCCTCACTCAAGGATGGTCTCTAATGATCATAATTTTCCTAAGTAGTACATCTTATTGTCTACTTTGGCTGAAGGAGAAATGGCCTGCCATACTGATCTATATTGATTCATTGCAAAGGCTAACGAGTTGGCTGGTTGGTGAAGAGTTTGGAAAATATAAGATAGGCTAAGGGGAATGGTAAATAGATGGGTCTCCTGTAATGAGCCAGAATGTGAAGATATTTGTATTCTACATAGACCTGAAGGCATCTGCTGTATGGGAGGCTCTCATTCAAAAGGGGGTTTATTGGTTTTCTAGAACTACTGCAACAAATTGCTACAAACTGGATAGCTTAAAACAATGGAAATTTATTCTGTTACAGTTCTAGAGGCTAGAAGTGCTAATCAAAGGACCACACTTCCTCTGAAATCTTGGGAAGACTCCTTCCTTGCCTCTTCCTAACTTTTGGTAGTTGTTGGCAATCCTTGGCATTCCTTTGCTTGTGGCAGTATAACTCCAATCTCTGCCTCCATCTCCATGTGGCTATTTCCCTATATATGTCTCTTTGTTTCTTTTTTTTTTTCCCCCCTCATATAAGAACAATCAAACCAAACTCACTGCCATTAAGTCGATTCTGACTCATAGCAAATGCCATTTGGTTTCCAAGGCTGTAAATCTTTACAGAAGCAGACTCCCTCATCTTTCTTCCACAGAGTGGTGGGTGAGTTCAAACTACTGACCTTTTGCTTAGCAGCTAAATGCCTTAACCACT
>NW_006921975.1:618333-620763 GCF_000298275.1 Orycteropus afer afer
TCTGCTGTGCATGGGGTCGCTATGAGTCGGAAACAACTCAACGGCACCTAACAACAACAACACCAAAAACCAAACTCATTGCTGTGGAGTCGGATCTGACTCATGGCGACCCCTCCATGGGTTTCCAAGGTGGTATCACTATGAAAGTAGATTGCCCAACCTCCCTTCTGAGCAGTGGCTGGTGGATTTGAACCGCCAACCCTGTGGTTAGTAGTCAAATGCCTTAGGCACTATGCCACCAGAGCTCCTGTAAGGATACTAATCATATTGAATATAAGGATCACCCTAATCCATTATGACCTCATCTTAATTGCATCTGCAAAGGCTCTATTTAAGGAATTCACATTCTTTGGTTCTAGGTGGACATGAACTTTTTTGGGACATTCTTCACTGCAGTACAGGTGGACAAGATGGCCTATTCTATTGGTGTCAGTCTGATTCTTTCCTCAGCCACCATAGTACATGCTCAGTAGGCCCATGCACAAAATGGCCATGGCAGCAGGGATGTTGTTGTTATGTGCTGAGTGGGATCCAACTGAGTCTTCTCCTCACTGAAGCTGATCTGGCTACCACCACTGTTAAATGGGCTACTTGCTTATCAGCAGAGACCAGACGCTGAGGCATCACTATGGCACTGTTCCCCAGGTGACCAGATAGTCATCTGGTGGCAGGTTGGTTACACAGAACCCTTTCCATCATGGAGGAGGCAATGATTGTCCTCACAGGAATAGATGCATTTTTTTAAATATGGATATTTTCTCCCTTGCTTGCAATGCTTTTGCCAGCACCACCACGTGGACTCACAGAATGTCTTTTTCATCACCATGGTATCGCACTCAACATTGCCACAACAAAGGTATTTATTTTAGGATGATGAGTGTGTATGATGTGCTCATCTCCATGGAATTCATTGGTGTTACCAAGTGCTCCATAACCCAGAAGCAACTGACTTGATACAATGGTGAATTGTTCAGCTAAAAGCTCTGTTATGTCATTAGCTGGGAGACAACATCCTGCAAGTTTAGGTACTGTCCTACGGAGCCTAGTGTATTTTTTAAAAATATAAATTATTTGTACATATTATATGTATGAATTATATTTATTTGACATAATTTTTATTTTATCATTGTTGTTGAGAATATACTTAGCATACATGTACAACTTAGTGACATTGATTACATTCTTTGAATTGTGTAACCATTCTCATCCTCATTTGCTGAGTAGTTCCTCCCTCATTAACATAAATTCACTGCCCTCTAAGGTTCCTATCTAATATTTTGAGCTGTGGTTGTCAGTTTGATCCCATACATATCTTAAAAGAGCATAATCCTCAAGGAAGACAATTTTCACTAGTTAAGTTAAACTACTGTTTAGTTTTAAGAAGACTTCATGGGATATTTTTGGTTGAAGGTTAAATGATTACCTTAGGGCAATAATTTCAGGGAATCATGCAGCCTTCATGGCTTCACCTAGTACATGTTTTAAGCTAGTGGACAATAGACCATATGACTCCCCTTGTAGCCAGAAAAGGAGCTCTGGTGGCCTAGTGCCTAAGGCATTTGATGGTTAACCAGAAGTCTGGTGGTTCAAACCCACCAGCCACTCTGTGGAAGGAAGACTGGGCAATCTACTTCTGTAAAGATTTACCACCTCAGAAACCCAATAGTGGTCTCTATGAGTTGGAATTGACTCGATGGCAGTGAGTTTTTTTCTTTTTTGGTTTTGTAGCCAGAATGTATTGGTTCAGAATTGAAGGGGTAGAAGTGACAGTGTGACAGTGACCCCTCTCATTGAAGGAATATTTGTTCCCATTCCAATAACTTATACTCAGTGGGTTAGGAGGTTCTAGTATCCAAGGTAGAAATGTTCCCTTCCTCCAGGAACATATTCATGATTCTGATGTTTTGGAAGCTGAAACTGCCCTCTATGCTGTTGAACTAATAGACAGATCAAGGGGTCACTGTACAGACCAGGGTTATCTATTCGGATTACCAAAAGCAAATTAAGTTGCTACTATACAATGGAGACAAGGAGGACTATCTCTAGATCTCAGAGGCTTCACTTGAGTGTTACTTAATATCCCTTGCTCAATAGTACTGGTTAATGAAAACTGGTAACCTAATCAAGGTAAGATTATAAGGGCTGAGATCATGAGAGAAGGGGGATTTAGGTCACCCCACCAAGTAATGTACTCTGGCTTGCTGAGATGCTGGCAGAGGGTAAGGGAACATGGAGTGGGTAGTAGAATAAGGAAGGTATGGTTATCAATTTAGGGCTTGTGTAGCTGGAAGCTACACAGGAACTGTAGCAGCTATGTTTTATGTTCATTGTTCCGTCCTTTCCCTTCCACTTTACATGAAAATTACTGGCACTGGTAGTGGCTAATATTTTAGGTTTTACATCAGAGTATGAATGAATAGTAACTGATGA
>NW_006921975.1:621199-622352 GCF_000298275.1 Orycteropus afer afer
TCTATAAGTGTGTAAGCCATTTTCTTAAGATAAATTTCTCTCTCTTTCTCTCTCCCTCTCTCTCTCTCTAAGCTTTACTGGTTTTGCTTCTCTAGAGAACCCAGTCTAACACATTTGGTACTGGGAGTGGTTCTAGAGAGATAAAATCATAAGGACGGGCTTCCTAAATTGGTTCTCCAATTTGATTAATCATAAAGGCACTGGTGACCCTGCCTTCATTACTAAAGAGGGCACTGCTAATCCATGGCGTGAGGTGGCAACATTAATATGCAAAATAGCACCACCAATAGATCAAATACTTGTGAGAAGTGAGGCTCTGGGTGATCACGTATTGGATACTTTTCTGCAATTTTCTCAGCATGAGGAGTATAAGGAAGCTGGTTGGTTAGTCCTACTTACACTACACAAAGTGGTGAAAGAGTGAGGTGAGCTGAGGGCTGCTGAGTCACAGCTTAAGAGCTTCATAAAAGACCTCAATGTTTCCAGTTGTGTTCTGAAAGAAAGCCTCTTTTCTTCTAGTAACAGAGATGATATTGTTGAAAACCAAACCCAGAGTCTGATGGTAAAGGTGGCTGAATTACAATGCCAATTAAGTTACCAACTCAGAATGGTGTCTGACGTTAAAGTGAGGGCATTGATTGGGAAAAAATGGGATCCTGAAACCTGGAATGGGGACATATGGGCAGATAGTCAGGAAGATCAGGATATGGAACCTGTGAATTCTGTTGAATCCCTCCTATCTGAAGGGATTACTGTAAAACCATTATCTCCTCCACCTCAGTTTGATGGGATTAACCCAACTGTTCCTGCTGGGTCATTGCCTCAGGCAGAGGCCATGGAAGACATTGATGAATGTTCTCAGGAACTGCCCCAACCACCCATTGTTGCTGCTAGACCTATAACTAAAGTTAAGTCCAAGCGAGCCCCAAAATGGGAAATACAAAGTGTGATGGAGGAGGTGGTACACTACACCTTAAAAGACCTACTCGATTTTGCTAACATATACAGACAGAAACCTGGAGAATATGTGTGGGAATGGCTACTGAGGGTGTGGGATAATGGTGCAAGGAATGTAAGATTGGATCAGTCTGAGTTTATTGATTTAGGCCCACTAAGTACGGATTCTTCATTCAATGTTTCAGCTCAAGAGGTT
>NW_006921975.1:649639-656083 GCF_000298275.1 Orycteropus afer afer
ATTCTCAGGTCCCAACACCACTTCGAAATATTCAGGCTGTTGGTCTCGTCAGAGTAGCTGACAGTTTGCAGCTCCAACTGTCTCTGTACTCACTGTTTTCGTTCAGATTTTTCCACCAGTTGGTGCCTAATCCACTTCTGTATGGTTCCTTTCAAAGCTCAGGGTTCCGGGATTAGCTTCTGTATCTCTGTCAATTGGTTTTTCTTTTCTTTGTTGAAGAGGATCTGTGTCGCTTGTCTGCCTGTTCTTCCATCTTACTGGAAGTCCCCAAAGCTGCTTCTTATATATGGAAAGCAGACCACATACCCAAAGCAGCTACTCAGCTGCTTGTGGGTAGATCCCACCATGGAGCTGATTGCTAGTCTCATCATGGAATGTAACTACCACCAGCTGCCCAGACACTCAACCAGGCCCAGCCAAGTTGACACACAAACATAACCACCACAGCCAACTAACAACATGGGAGCTCTGGTGGTGTAGTGCCTAAGGTATTTGACTGCTTACCAAAAGGCTGGCAGTTCAACCCCACCAGCCCCTCCTTAGATGATTGGGCAATCTACTTCTGTAGTGAGACTCACTGCCTTAGAGTTGGTCCTGATGCATAGCGACCCTTCCTTGGGTTTCCGAGGAGGTATCTCTACGGAAGTAGATTGCCCATCTTTCCTTCCCAGGAGTGGCTGGTGGGTTTGAACCGCCAGCCTTCTGGTCAGCAGTCAAATGCCTTTGGCACTGGGTAGTGATACTGCCCAGAAAACCCAAAGGGGGGTCGCTATGAATCAGAAGTGAGTTTGTGTTTTTTTTGGTTCTCTTGAATTAGCAGTAATGCCTGGCACACAGTAAATGCCTGCCCCCTCCCTAACTAGGGAGGGGATTTTTTAATCTCTCATCTCAGCCATTAGGAGAGTGTCTTGTAAATTTATCTGCTTAGACGTCTGTCTTTCCCACCAACTGTGAGCTCGTGGATGATAGGCATCATGGCTTATTTCTCAATACCAATGTCTAGCACACATACAACATGTGCTAGACACTGGAGATGTAAGCAGATAAATTACAACCGATTTTGAATTAATGGTCAGCTGTAGAATATCACAGAACATTAAGTGCTACAGTCAGGCTGGGGATGGCATTTTTCTTGTTCTAAAGAAAAGCGACGGTGGCCGCAGGCGCGGCTGGCACGGTCACTTTGAGAATGGGCCCAAGGCTCGTGGCCACATCCTTGGCAACCAGGCCTCGGGTTTCTGTGGGGTTAGGAAGAAGGTGGGGCGGGAAATCAAAAACCGAACTCTCAGCTCCCGGCATTCTCCGTGGGCGGTGCTCCCCTTTGACCCTTCGTTCGCGTGCTACGCATCCGGGCCTCTGCTACTAGAGAGGGGAAGATGGCGGCCGCAACCGTGTTAGTTCCCGCAGAGTGGATAAAGAACTGGGAGAAATCAGGGAGAGGCGAATTGTGAGTGTCCAGGCCGGAGGCAGGCGCCCATCTCAGGCCGGGCCCGGGCAGCGGCCACCTTGTCTTGTGTGGCGGGAGGCTGGGGGGAACGATGCGCCCCCTCCCCCACCTGGGCGGCGGGTGTGGATGGTTGGCTAGGAGTTTCGAACTCGGAGAGGAGAGGTGCTTGTAACCGCCGCCGACCTCCTTCCTTCCCTGGCCTCCCTAAAATCCCTGCTTCCTGCGGTAGCTCGGCTTCCTGTAGCCTCTTCGGAGAACTCTGTTGCGCCTCCCCCCCCCCCGCCCCCGCGGGTCCCCGCGCTCCTGTTCGGTCTCTTTTTGTCCCCCTCTTCGCTTGTGCTCACTTGGCTCCTTTTTCTTTACGGGGCCACAGGGGAGGGGTAGGGGGGTTCGGACTCTCCATCTCTCTCTGTACTATTTCTTCACTCTGCACCCGTTCGACTCCGCAGTTTGGAGCCCGGAGCCTCCTCTGCCCGAAGTCCGAGGAGGGTGAACCGTCCCGGACTCCCTCCCCTCCTCTCCGCCCGCCGCCGCGAAGCCCCGGGCGTCGCGAAGAGCCCCGCTGGGCACCTCGTCCTCCCGGGGAGCGGTCTCGGATTGTGCCGGCCTGCCGCGGGCTGTGGGGAAGCGTGGCAGGGATTGCCGCTCGCCTAGAAGACCTACCGGCATTTCTTTGCTCCGTCTTTTCACCTTAGAGCCTTTTCGGGTTGGATTCAACTTTCGTCATTAAATGTTTCCTAAACCCCATTTTGTCTTGGGCCGCCAACTAATTTTGGCAACTTTCCAAGCGGCTCGAGTACCTAGGATAACGCATTTTCTTTAGCCATGAAACTTACTATTATTTTTTTTTTCAGTAACACAGAAAACAGTAATTTGTCGTACCTGCGGTTTCATCACCTAGCTTTTCAGTTCTCTCGTTCTCCTTTCCTCCCTCCCCCTCTCTGGCTCGGGAGAAAATGAAAATCTTTTAAAAAGCAAAAGAAACAGCAGATTTCAAAACAAATAACTTTTATTTCCATTATTGAACTGTTTTAGAGGCTAAACTGAACCCTGTATGAGCTTAATGCTTGTTAAGCCATTTCTGCCCTGGTTGCCCCCATCCCCCCTTCCAATAACCAGTTTAAGGTTGCTGGTGGGAAAGATACAAATCTTTGGAACTTTGTTTCTTGTAACAAAACGCGAGTAACATTGCCAGCCTATATGCTCTATCTCCGCCCCCTCCCTCCATTGCACTAGGCAGGGCTTCACTAGGTCTTACAGTGGGAGCGTCAGAACTGGATTGCCTGAGTAAGCAGCCTTTTTAGCCACTTGACTGGCTGAGTGACCTTGGTTAAATTCCTTTAACCACTTTGTTTCCCCTTGAGTAAATTGGGAATAATAGTACTCTCTTCAGAAGAGTGTTGTGAAGACTAAATGATAATCCTTGTAAAGTACTTGGCATATAGTAAGTGCTCTAGTGATAGCTATTAATAGTAATATTATTATTCCAACCTGTAGATATTTAAACTTATCAGGACAGCTCTTGCACTTTGTCTGTAGCACTCAGGTTCACAATTACCAATTGGTCTTTGACTCTTTCATGTGTATTTACTTCTTTAATGAATTGAGAGGCTCTTGAAGAGTAGGAACTATCTCATATTTCTTTTGATTCGTCCCCTCCTCTCCTGCTAGCCCCTCTAGCACATGCATGCTTAGAGTGTTTATTGGTTTATTAACGGATAGAGAAGTCTTTTTGATGAACATTCGTGTTTAACTGTCAGGAACTTTTTCCAGATTGTCATATAGCAGTCAACAAGTAACTGTTAAGTTCCCCGTGTGCTGGGAAGACAGGATGGGAAGTTACCAACCTAAACCATCATCATCTATATTAAATTCCAAAAACCAAACCAAACTCACTGCCATGGAGTAGATTCTGACTCATAGCGACCCCCATTGGGTGTCCAAGTCTAAATCTTTACAGAAGCAGATAAATAGTCAAACTTTTCACTGTCCAGTACTTTTCATTTATTTGAGTTCTTTTCTCTCTATGAAAATTTTGTTGCATATAGCCTAATTTGGGAGGTTTGTCATCTTGCTAAAGATAGATGTTAGCGTTTTCATTTCATTTGACAGAACAAGTGGTGTTGTAAATATATTACAAAAAATCCTTTTCTTTGTCTGAAAACAGCCTCTTTTAAGTATGAAGCAGCAAGTGGAAATGCTAAAAATGAAGGTAGTATGTCATCAAGTTATGAGTGAATCCGTTTATAGTTTTGGTTTTTAGAGTATGACCAGCATTTAAAATTATATCGTTGGTGGATCTTTCCTTTTTAAGGAGCTTAACAGATGAGCTTTAACATCACTGGAAATAACCTTTTAGAAAGGTATGATGTAGTTCATGATATTGTTAGTTCATTTCTTCTCTGTCACTTCTTACCATCCTAAGTCTGTGTTCTGGGAGTTGTACTTAACTTCAGCATCATAGTGTTAAAAAGCAACATACGAGATATGTTATTGTTATGTGCCATTGAGTCAGACCTGACTCATAGTGACCCCTCCTTGGGTTTCCGAGGCAGTATCATTACGGAAGTAGATTGCCCAACCTTCCTTCCGAGATATGAGATACGGGTATCTAAAAACTTCCAAAGTGCAAAATTCTTTATAACGTAAAATTTGTAACTGTGCCCTGTGAAAAGCCACTGTCTATTAGGTGGAAGGGAGCTCAGGTGACGTAATGCCTAAGGCATTTGACTGCTAACCAGGAGGCTGGCGGTTCAAACCCACCAGCCATTCCTTGGAAGGAAGATTGGGCAATCTACTTTTGTACTGATACTGCCTAGGAAACCGAGGAGGGGTTGGATCCGACTCGATGGCAATGAGTTTTTTTTTTTTTTATTATTATTAGATGGAAGGTCTTGGCTTTGAAAAACAAGTTTTGTTAAGTAATCGGGAAAATTAAAACTGTATTTTGCCTAACTGTATAGTCTACCACATACCTATTTTTACCAGAGATACTGATTTTTTTTTTTCATACTGATTGTTTTTAACAATGAATTATAGAACTCTTAAAATGAACTTTTTCAAATGGTTACAAAAAGGTAAAGGAGGACTTCCAAAAGGTAATTAAGTATCTTTTCCAGTAACACTTAACTAGTCTTTGAAGTGTCACAATGCAAACTCTTTGAAATTCTGCAACCTATGGAAGATAGGAATTTAATTACTTTAATTTTAGAATTAAGAGTCTTAGTGCCTTTGTGATTTTTATGGTAACATATGACTTGCCTTGATAAAGCAGTTAAACTCTCCTGTAGTGGTAGATCCAGTAGAGAATTCTGTTTTTAGTAGAAATCATTAACACAGTGTGCATTTCTGTCTGTCACAGGCAACCTTAATGAAGACTTCCGTGCCAAGTTTTTAAACTAAAGATGCTAGCCTCATTTAAATACTTTAGTTTTGAAATACATACTTATATTTGTTGAATATCATCAATTTGTCTGGCTGAAGAACTACTTTTTCTTTTAAAATGTCTACCTATCCCAATTAAAAGTTTTGTTAGGTTTTACCTTATTAATTAATCTTTGATAGTTATAATAAAGTTTTGAAATTTAATTGCTAAATGTTTTGGTCGCTGTTCTTTTTCTTCTGCTACTAAATGACTTTAAACATTCCAGAACTTATCTAAATATACTTGGATGCTCAATAAGTGTCTGGATTTTTTGGAGGGAAGTATTTTAGTTTTGAGTATGTCGTTTTGTTTTTTGGAGGGACGTATAACAATTGCAGCAAATAATTGTTCAAAGAAATCTTAATCTTGGTGGCTGAAGATTTTTTTTTCTCAAAAAATGTGCTGTAAATTCAGCTTAAGAAATCTTTTGTTGCTTTTTTAGCCTTCAGGCATCTGGCATTTAATTTCTCATTTCGACCTGTAGTTATAAATCTTGATCTGTTTTCCTGGTAAGAGAAATGAATTCTTCAGAAAATGTTAAAGCAATATTAGGAGATTATCTAGGCTACTTTTTTCTTTCTTTGTTAAAAAAATAAAATAGTGTATAATGGTAGATTAAGGTAGATTGAGTGCTATCAATGTGTTTGTGCTTTTTCCTACTGGAAGTACAGGAACTTGTCTTTTTTAACATTTCCTGTTCCCTTTCCTCATAAATGCATATTTTCACAAGATAAAACTACTTTGTCCTGATTCTCATTTTTGTGTGTCATGCCTGTGTTCTGACACAGCAAATAGAGTAGCAGTTTGCTTAACCAAAGTGAGCCTTTTTTATTGTTTTGTTTTTAAGAACTAACTGAAGCACAAATGGACATCAGCCTTCTATATATGAAGCCAGCTTTGAAGTATTAAGCATAATCAAGTAGTTCAGGCTTGTGCTGTGTTTCCTTTTTACTGGGAGATGGGAGCAAGTAAGGTGACATGCTAAATACTCATGCTAAAGAAATATTCACAAAATACTCCTGAAGTCCTTGGGAGAACGTAAGGCATTTTATTCAGTTTAAGTTTCACAGATCTTTGACAGAAAGTAAATTCTGTCCTTGTTCTCAGGCATCTAAGACAGCGTCTCCACAATAACATTAAAATGTAGAAAATGGTAAACTTAATTATTTGGAGGTCATTAAGGGACTAAAATAATCATTTGGATTTGAACTAAGGTGGAAGGTTTGGTTATTTTTCAAGTCACAATAAAATGGGCAGCCATTGGAGGTAGTTTTGTTTTTCCCCTATAATTTAGACTAAGATGCTACAACTGTTTACCAAGGATAAAGTATAGTAAGACAGATGCAACATTCAGAAACAATTGCTTCTTTAAGGATACTTGATCTTCTATGAGTGGATTAGGGAGAAGAGCACAGATAAATCCACTGATTGGGGGTGAAATTCTTAGTGATTGGTTTTAGTTTTCCTCCAGCTAAGGGGGGAAAAACCAAAAAACCAAACTCACTGCTGTCGAGTCGGATTCAACTCATAGCGACCCCTCCTTGGGTTTCTGAGGCGGTATCACTACAGAAGT
>NW_006921975.1:656398-658161 GCF_000298275.1 Orycteropus afer afer
CAGTATTGTCTGCATACTAATGAATATGAGGCCTTGTGACTGACAAGATAGAATGATCTTTCAATTATTTCTTTAATAGAATGATCTTTGAATTATTTCTTTAAATTACATAACGATGACTCTATCATTAGATTAGGTAGGGCTTTGGAATATTCACACTATCCCTACTACCCTCTTTGGAAGGCTTATCACAAAAGACATGTATTAAGCTTATTAAAACATAGAAAACTGAAGTTACTGAAAGTAGGGAGAAAGCAAATACATTCATCATAAGAAGGAATATTTGACCTTTCATTTTATAGCCTGGGTACAAAAGGGAAAGATGAGTTACTTGATTCTGTTAAATTCTTCTGACAAAAGCAGTGTTTCCTGCTACTGCGTTCTAAAAGCAAATGAACCTGTGGGGCCGGTGAGAACCACGGAGGGGGGGCCCTCTTAAATATTATAGCAAATAGTGGCTCAATCTTAATGCATATTTTTACTCTCAACATAAAGGAACTAGATAGGCATTTTTAGGTTATATTCTCTGATGCTAGTCTAAAGCAAATGATATTTCTTTGTTGACTATTGGAAGGAAAATTGATTTTAGTTTATATTGCAAATAAGGTTTAACATATTTTGAGAAACTAGAAGCTCAACCCATTGGTCTGTCTCATCCTCCAAAGGAGTAAGTGAAAGCACTTGGAATCAAACTTAAACCAGTTTATCATTTGTAAGTTACTCTCTAGAGTTTTTCTTTAGTTTTAAATGAGGTGACTGAAAACTAGTAACTAAAAAATGAGATTTTCAAACTATTCACATTTAGTGTTAACTTTCCATTGGCAAGGCGTTTTTATTCTTTCGTTTTGAAAATAATTTTGTGAGACCTACATGTGAACTGTTGACCAGAAAAGTGTAGTTTGTTGTCTTTTAACAACCTTATGTACATTCATCCTGATGATACCACATTGAAATAATCAGGACACAGGTGAGCTGCAAGGGCATGGATAGTCTACAAAGTAAACACATGATCTCTCTCTAGATGATTGTGATATTTACTCTTAAATGTGATATATAAGTAAATTGTCTTACAATTGTTCCTTTTACTATAGAAAAAAGATTGCTAGATATAAACGAATTAAGAAACTCATCTGTGCATTGGCTCTCTTCATTTACTTTAAAGCCTTGTACAACTTGAAAAAATAATGTATTTTAAAATTGTGAAATTTACCAAAAATACAGAAAAGTGTATAAAACAAATGTAGAGCTTAAAGAATGATTGTAAAATACACACCTGCGTAACTCACACTGAGGTCAGTGAGATAGACCAGTATTGCAGAAAGCCTCCACATGGCATACTCCTTCCTTATGGACACCTTCCCCCTTGGTAACCATATCCTTGTTAACCATTTGTTCCCTGCTTTTCCTTACAGTTGTAGTACCCAATTAATTTATGTTTATTCTTAAAGTTCGTATAATGGAATCAAAGAGTATGTATTGTATCTGGCTGCTTTTGCTCAACATTATGTGTTTAGGATCTATCTGTGTTATTGCACATATTTGTAGTTCTTTTGTTTTCATAGAGGCAAAATATGCTATATAACTGTACTCCAATTTGTTTATCTCTTATGCTTTTGGCTATTGACAATAGTGCCAATAGAAACGTATTTGTACAATTACTTTGTATACACAAAAATATGTTTTCATTGAGTATATACTTAAGAGTAGAATCTCTAGGTTATAGATTATGTTTAACTTCAGCTCTACTAGATAATGCTAAATTA
>NW_006921975.1:658891-661061 GCF_000298275.1 Orycteropus afer afer
TTATTCCTTGTCTAGCTCTCACATGCATATGAGGTGATTGAAAATACCATGGCTTAGGTCAGTTGCACCTTGGTCTTCAAAGTCATATCTTTGCTCTTGCACACTTTAAAGAGGTCTTTGGCAGCAGATTTGCTCAGTGTAATACATCAGCTGATTTTTTTTTTTTAATCATCTGATTTCTTGATTGCTGGTTCCATGGCCATTGATTGTGGATCCAACTGAAATAACCCCTGATAACTTTAGTCTTTTCTCTATTGATCATCATAATGTTTAATGGTCCATTAACGAGGATTTTTGTTTTCTTTGTGTTGAGGTATAATCCATATTGAAGACTATTCTTTAATCTTCATCAGTAAGCGCTTCAAATCACCTTCACTTTCAGCAAGGAATGATGTCATCAGCATATGACAGGTTGTTAAAGAGTCTTCCTCAAATCTTGATGCCACATCATAACAACATATAATCCACCACTGACAGACGGATGGATGGTAGCTGCACATGTAGTGTAGTAACTGGAAATTGAAGCCAGGTCTCCGTCATGGAAGGTGAGAATTCTACCACTGAACCATCAACCATTTGATCCACAGCTGATCATGGGAATGGTACCGGGCAGGGTAGCGTTTCCTTCTGTTGTGCATGGGGTTGCCATGAGTTGGGGCCTGACTCCATGGCAGCTAACAATAATGTGGTCTGTATTTGAGCCCTTTGTTATACTATTTGTGTTGCAAATATCTTTTGTTATTTGACTTGTCTTTTCCCTCTAGTGACTTTTAATGAACAGAAATTACTCATTTTAACGTAGTCAAATTTATCAATATTTTCCTTTATTATTAGTACTTTTGTGTTTGAGCAGTCTTTCGCAATTTTAAGGTAATGAAGCTTTTTGCCTGTAATCTGGAAATTTTATTATTTTGCTTTTTATTTTTAGATCTTACTTAACTGGTACTGATTTCTGAGTATACTGTGGGTTAGGGGTTTGCAGTATGTTGTGGTTTACATGAAGTGATGGTTAAGATATGAAGTACAAGAAGAACATTTCGTCTCAAACAGATAAGTAGTTGACATAGGGAGAAGAATTACAGGTTTTTAGATAATTGGAAAGAAACTCTGGTAGCGTAGTGCCTAAGGCACTTGGCTGCTAAGCAGAAGGCTGGTGGTTCAAATCCACCAGCCACTCCTCGGAAGGAAGGCTGGGCAATCTACTTCTGTAGTGATACTGCCTCGGAAACCAAGGAGGGGTCGCTATGAGTCAGGTCCGACTCGATGGCACATAACAACAAAAACAACAACAACAGATAATTGGATATTTTTTGATACCACACCAAAATTTGACAGGTCAAGTTTGTTAGAATGTGGGATCTGAAGCCATATCAGTAAACTTTTTATACTTTGTTAAAGTCCATTTCTGTCTCCTCCATTTGGAATGGATCTTTTACCCATACATCACTTTGCACCATCATCTGCCTTAGTTATCTAGTGCTGCCATAACAGAAATAATAGAAGTGGATGGCTTTAACAGACAGACATTTTCTTTCACGGTTTAGGAGGCTAAATTAGGAGGTCTGAATTCAGGACACCAGCCCTAGAGGAAGGCTCACTCTCTGTGGTTGGCTCTGGAGCAAGATCCTTGTCTCCATTCAACATCTGTGGGTCTGGCATTTCTTGGAGACTTTCATATATCTTGTCATCAGTCTTCCCCTGGGTCTTGGAAAGTCTCAGCACAGGGACCCTGGGTCCAAAGGATGCACTTCGCTCCCAGCTCTTCTTTCTTGGTGGTAGTAGGTCCCTCTGAGACTCATGGCCCAGCCAAGTTGACACACAAGCTTAACCATCACATTATCCACAGTCAGTTGGAAAACATTGGTTCACTGACTTACTGCACATCTTCCAAATATAGTCATTCCTTGGTATCCATGGGGCACTGGTTCCAGGACCTCCCATCATATCAAAATCTGCAGATGCTCAAATTTCTTATATAAAATGGTGTAGTATTTGCATATAACCCACACACATCCTCCTCTGTACTTAAATCATCTCTAGATTACTTGTAATACATTGTTATTGTTACGTGCCGTCAAGTCGGACCTGACTCATAGCGACCCCTCCTTGGGTTTCCGTGGCATATCACTATGGAAGTAGATTGCCCCATCTTCCTTCCGAGGAGTGGCTG
>NW_006921975.1:661182-667180 GCF_000298275.1 Orycteropus afer afer
TTACTGCTTTTATTTTTTTCTTTTTGAATATTTTTGGTTTGCAGTTGGTTGAATTCAAGGATGTGGAACCCACATGTATGGAGGGCCAACTGTATTGACACACTTCATTGTAGAATATGAAGAACCACATTTTTAATACCATCACTGAGTTAATTAGGAAAATGGCCTATCGTGGCAGATACAAGTTTTCCAAAATTTTAATTTTTGCTTGAATGTTTACATTTTATCACTGGCAACGAATACTCTCATTTGCCTTCCTTGAAGTGACAGACTTATTTGGTTCAATTTTGAAAAAATGTCAAAGACCCAAGTTTGAATAGCCATAGTTTGTCAGTTGTTCTTTCAAGTAAAAAAGGTGTTCCATGAAAAGTGGTTCAGTTCACAGTTCCAACAGTTGCACAAATGCTTTTCCTGGAGATGACCAAAGCATTTTGGTGTGTGGTACAAATTTTTTATGCACACTTTCCATTTTATCACATAGAATATTAAAAAATGTTCTTAGAAAATGTTGTCAAGAGTTGAGGTTTAATAAAATTAGTAATTTTTACTGCTTCATCAAGGAAATTCTTAACTGGGACTGGGTTTTGTTTACTGAGAGTGCATAGCCATGAAGATACAATTTGGTGATATCATAAGTGAGACTTTTTTTTTTTTTTTGAGTTCATGGTCATGAAGAGTAGGATGAGATAGTTTGGTGCTATTGCCTTGCTCTATATGGTATGATGCCAGCGTTTTAACCTTCTGCTGCTTTTGCACTTTTAGTGCAAATGTCATTACAGTGAAAAAGAGAAATGAAGTCAGTATTACTGTGTATAAATATAGTTTTGACCTTGCAGATCCCCTGAAAGAATCTCAAGGACTAAGGGTTTATGAACCACATGCCCAGAGCTGTTACTTTATTGAATTAAAGATGCTTCCTAAGCATTTATTTGTTTGTCTGCTGGTGGTGAACTCTCAATATTTATTTGAGATTCATTTTTTATTTTGCCTTTTCTTGGAACTATTTTATTTGGGTGTAGAATTTTAGATTAGCATGTATCTTTAGCATGTACCTTGAATGTATCTTTCAGCTCTTTCTGGAAGTCAGTGTTCTTGTTGAGAAGTCATGTGACTTTATGAAGCTAATCTTGCATTTTATGAAGCTAATCTTGTCTTTTTTGGAAAGGCTGTATTTTTCATTTTCTGTAGCTTAACTACAATGTTCCCAAATAGGGATTTCACTTCAGTTCTGGAAAACTAGATCTTTGGATATTATCTCTTCAAATACTGCTTTTGTCCTGTTCTCTTTTTTTGGCAGTTCCAATTAAGCATATATCTTCTCACTGTATCCTTTGTATCTTCTTGCCATATTTAAATTAATCTAGTGAAGAAATACAGGATTGTGTCAGTTAACAGCCATGATAAGTTCTGTGAAATAGGACGTCATGTGATTTGGATGTTAATGTGCACACCATATTAAAATGTTACTGCAGCCCGTTCCAGTTGTCCTTGTGGTGGGAGGTGGAGCTGCTGGAGCGGGCCAGAGGAACTGGCAGTGGGGGAGGCCACTGGAGGGGAGTGAGAGGAAGTGAGTGGGGAGGGAATGGAGCATGCCTTGCCCTGCTGTTACTGCCCTGCTTGAGCTGCTAGAGCAGCCACTGCTGCCTGCCTGCTCGACAAAGCATGAGAGCCTGCATCCAGAGCCATGTCCTTTGCCTCAGGTGCGTGTATCCTCTCCGTGGTCCAGTGCTGATGGAGTCTGGGTTTGGGGTGTTAAAGAAACCATCAGGGGGAAATAATAAACTAAGAGAGAGCTGCTTTCCCTTAAAAAAATAAAAAAACTTATGGCACCACAGACGTGTATACGCAGTAGGATTTCTTCTGAATATACTTTAACTGATACATATCTGTAGTCAAAATATAAAAGTGTACTTTCAGTGTTCAATTTTTTAAAGTTTGATTTTAGGGGAGAAAATTTCAAACACATTAAAAAGTAGACAGAATAGTAGAATAGCCTCCCATTGAAATCATTAGCCAGCTTCAGCAATTATCTACTCCTGGGTAATCTTGTTTCATCTATAATCCCACCTATTTTTCCATTCTTTTGTATTATTTTGAAGCAAATCCCAGACATTGTCATTTCATCTGTGAATATTTTAGTCTGTCTTTCAAAGATAAAGACACTTTAATTTCTTAAATAGTTGTTTGAAACAGGATTCAAATAAGGATTCATACATGGTGATTGATAGATCTCTTAAGCCTCTTTTAGCCTCATGATTCCCCACTGCCTTTTATTTTTTCTTATAATTTATTTGTTGATGAAACTGGGTAATTTGTCCTGAAGAAATTGCCACAGTCTGAATTTTGCTGGTTGTATTCCCATGGTGTCACTTAATATGTTCATCTGTCTTGTATTTTCTGTAAATTGATAGTTGGATCTAGATGGCTTGATCAGATTTAGTTTTTTTTTTTTTTTAAAGACAACTTCATAGATGTGTAGTGTATTCTTTCATCAGGATCAAGAGGCATATGATGTCTAATTGTCTCTTGTGATGCAGACAGCCACTGATGATCATTGCCTAGTTGATCTTTAATCCATTAGAGATCTTAAATTAGTGACTTTCTAATTCTATCATTATTAGCTGAAATACTTCAACGCAGAGAAATATCTTATCTACTATAGGTTACACAGTCATATATATAGTTCATATACAAAAGACAGAATAAATACTTGATTTTTTCTATTATTTACCAGTTTTTAAAATAATAAATGTGTTCACTAGCATCCTTCAGTGCTGACCAGTTAGGAATTTTAGATTTGTTTTAGTGTCATTGTAAACTAATGGATTTAAATACATCTGACACATTTCCAGATATTGTTTAATTGATATGATTTGCTCTGTAACAATCATCTAGTGTTAGGATCAGAAGTTAATACAGATTATTTCTATTTTATTCTAGTTTGCATTTATGCCGAATCCTCAGTGAAAATAAAAGCCATGATAGTTCAACTTATAGAGGTAAGACTTTTAAAGTATAATAGCTGTCATTTTTAGCTTGATTGAAAGTTAATAAATATCCTGTTTCCCATTCACTGTTATGGTTGAAAGCAAAAGGTGTAAGATAAATTCATATTACATAATATATACCTATATATCTCTCTATATAGGTATTACTTGACCTGCATTATAGTTAGAGAATATTGTTTGACTTTTATAATTGGGACTTGGTATAGCTAGCTGAATTTCAGCAGTTGCTACTTACATTAAAAATTATACAGGATAGTTATCAATAAGGAACTCTGGTGGCACAGTGGTTAAGTCATTCAGCTGCTAACCAAAAGGTCAACAGTTCAAACCCACCAGCCACTCTATGGGAAAAAGTTAAGGGAGTCTGCTTCCCTAAAGATTAACAGCCTTGGAAAACTTATGGGTCAGTTCTACTCTGTCCTATAGGGTCACTGAGTCAGAACTGACTCGATGGCAGTGGGTTGGCTATTAGTCATGCACAGAAAAGTGAAACTAGCACAAAAAAGACAACTGTTCTGATCTTGTTTGCACTAGAAAATTTCCAGAAACTGAGGTTCAGTGTTTTTCCTAAAGCTGGTTATGTTTAGTTGGTATCTGGGGATCTTATTAAGGCAGTTGTCATGGAAAACATTAAAAGCAAAGCAGTTGTTTACTACATATCACAAATACGATTTATTAAGTAAAATGTATAATTAAACAGGATATCAACTTCCACTTATTTTAAGAGATTTTAGTATTTAACATTCATTTATTTAAAATTGAGTGTATAGATTTGGAAAAAGGGGAGGTTAAAAAAAAATGAGACCAATGATGTTAAAAGTAAGTTTAAAGCGTTTTCATGTTGTTTTCATTGAGGGTAGGACTCGACATATTTTTCAGTCTTGAAAAGTAGATTTTTATAACCAGTATTCTATTTTAAACCAAACATTATTAGATAAAATTTATTATAATTATTTAAATTACACCTTTGTGAATAGAAGATTAAGAACAGGATGTTTTTCTGTAAATAAGTTTTGTTTTATCAAAAATTGAATAGTACCTTGCTTATGAGAGGTTGTGCTTTTTAAGGGACGTTTCAATATTTGAGTGGAAAGCATTTTTCAACAAATGAAAGAGCAGTCTTTTCTGCCATTTCGAAGACCTGTGTTAAGACTCAATGTCCCCAGCTACTTGCCCCCAAAGATAATTCCTTACAAATCCTGCTTATAAAATTGTGTGATAATTCATAAAGATTTTTGAGGTTACTATAATGCCTTATTGTTTGAATAAGTCAGCTGACTGTTACAAGTGTAACAAAAAAGACCCCTTTCTAGAAACACTTAGATACTTAAGGTTTTTTTTTTTCTTCTCCACATTTAAAACACATTCTTAACTACTTAGTTAACTTTGATAGTTAGCTATTGAAACCTTGAGTGGCTCCAATGAGGAAAAGAATGCTCAGAAAAACTAAATAGCAAAACACAGGGTGACTGTTCGTTCTTTCGGTTTTAAATGAAATTGTGTAGAGCTTTAATTAGGTTATTGTCTATTTGCCTGGTTGTTCTGATGACCATCTGAAGTCAAAAATAGTTCTCAGTGTGGCTGAATTGCCAGTGTTCTCCCTCTCTTGCCGCTACCTGCTTCCTCAGCACATACACCCTTTGCCTGATCCCTGCCAACAATCAAGCTTTGATCTAGGGCCCCAGTTAATAGTCCATACAGAAAATTAAGTGTCATTTTTTCCCCTGAATCTCCTTTGTTTTATCTTAAGGGGATTGAGTTTGGGTAGTGTTTCTTTTGCCTTTTCCTTTTCTGCCCCTTCTTTGAGCTAATTGCATTTCAGATGGGCAGTTTCCCTCTTTCTGTGGATTAAACACAAAAGGAGTTTTTAACCCTAGACTTTTAAATGGACGTTTAGAAAACTTTACTTGTGTGAATTGGGGACTTTTGTTTGCTACTTTGTAGATTATAGTATGACTCTTTTGTATGTCACTGTAGTGTCAGCAAAATGAGCCTGGCCATTCGTTTTCTATTTTTAATCTTCTGTGATTAAGACTAGAATTCCCTTAGCCCCAATGAGCACTAGAGAACATATTCTTACGGGAATTTAGGTTACACTGATCAACTGTTTTGTCCTTCTAAAAGTGATTGCTTTTTTTAATAACACCTTAGTTATCTGGATAATTTAAAATATGTATTATTTATTATATGTACTTTATTAATGGAAATAGAAAGCATGAAATTGAAAATTGACCTCGTATTTTTACCATCCCAACAAATAGAACTTTTTACTTTGCATTTTACTGTATATACATATACAAAATTTTTCATAAGCATAATGAAGGCATAGTTGTGAGAAAGACAGAATATATTTAATAATGAATTCTTCATAAGGAATTGGGATCATCTGGCACATGATTTAATGGACAAATTTATTTTATTGCACAATACTACTTTCATTGGTTAAAGGGTGATTGATATAAATTTTTATTTCTATTTGATTTCTATTATGTTTTTTTTTGTGGCTACTCAAACAAACCAGGGGAAATTTTGGAAAAAAAGTTTTTTTGCCTGCTATTTTACCCTCAAAGATTTTTGATTCCCCTCCAAAGGTTATTCTAAAGAGATGATTTTATAATAGCAATTTTAGATTTACTCATTTTCCCGCTTTTAATGAGAGAAAGGAGGTAAAGTTTTTAATTTTGGGAACTAAAGAAAAAGATGGCTGGAAGGAGGTGTTTACTTTATCATTAACCCCTCACCCCCAAAAATAGTTCTCTCCAGAAAAGGGAGATATGGGGATATAGTACATGGGGCTACTTGTGGTTATCAGTTCTCATAGAACTGCTATTTGATGTAGTATGTGTGTGTGTATGTGTTTATTTTAGTTTGAATGCTGAAGGAAATTACTTTTGTCATAGTACTGAGGGACACCAGACTCAATTGGCACAACAAAATACATAAAAGCCTTGCTCCACATCCTACATTGGTGAATAGCGACTGAGGTCTTA
>NW_006921975.1:667280-674096 GCF_000298275.1 Orycteropus afer afer
GTTTATTTTAGTTTGAATGCTGAAGGAAATAGA
Source organism: Orycteropus afer afer (assembly GCF_000298275.1). Taxonomy (NCBI): domain Eukaryota; kingdom Metazoa; phylum Chordata; class Mammalia; order Tubulidentata; family Orycteropodidae; genus Orycteropus; species Orycteropus afer. The sequence goes on from NW_006921975.1 coordinate 667,314, forward strand.
GATTTGGGAAAATTTCTCTGATGCTAGGATATGGAGAAAACTCGATTTTATATTTACTTTTGTCATTGTAGCCCTGAGATTGAATTAACTATAATCTGAATAAATTTAGGGAAAAAAAAACCTGTGAAATCTGCTGGTGACGGAAATGGTTAGTTTATATCCAAGTTGCTGGAGTTCTACATACCAAAACCCACTGCCGTCGAGTCGGATCCGACTCATAGCAACCCCTCCTTGGGCTTCTACTATGGAAGTAGATTGTCCAATCTTCCTTCCGAGGAGTTTTAAAAATAATTGTAGAGACTTAGGTTTCATGAAAACAAATGCTTTTAAAAGTGTTTGTGGGGGAATCAGAATACCAGATGATGTGCACTGTGATACACATATGTAAAAGATGCAGACATGGAAAACAACTGGAAAGGGATGTTCAAGTAGTAGCTACAGTAGTGGGATCATGGTTGACTTTACCTCAAGTTTCTAGTGGGTTTTTTTGTGAATATAAAAGAAAATATGCTAGGGGAAGGCATTAGAAGTCTTTTTTTTTCTTAACATTATTGATGTTTATAATAATTCTGAGAAGTAGGAAATACATAGATTTTTTTTTTCCCCAAAAGAGTCTACCTTTCACTATTTCTTTTATATTCAACAGATTTCCAGCAAGCTCTCTATGAGTTATCATATCATGTCATTAAGGGAAATTTAAAGCATGAACAGGCATCTAATGTTCTTAATGACATTAGTGTAAGTATATATAAATAATTATTACATATCTCTTAATTGCCTTAAAGTACATCACTTGCATTTCATTGTATTTGAAATTATAGTAGTGAATGTTTTAAGGTAATGTTGGTAAGCCATTTTGGCTAGGCAGATAAAGATATTTTTGTCTGTTTTGTGAGTAAAGCAGAAAATATTAGGTAAGCTGGGAGGGTGGACAAAGTCTATATTGTAATGAAATTAAGGTAGCCTTAAATGCTACCTTGACGAGTAAGTTGGCTAGAATATTTTTCTCCCAATATAACATATTAAGGTTATTTTCTTCTGTTTGTGCTTATATTTGAAAATTAAATATATTTAAAAATTTGAGGATTATTTTATTTAAAATTGAGGTTTCACAGCTCTAATATTCACCTGCTGCCAGTTTTTATCTGTTTGCTGTTTGTTCTAGAAATAAGTAGATTTTTAAAAAGCCATAAGTGATTACTCAGTTTTCTTTATTTTAAATTTTTTTAAAACTTATTAGAGAATTTAACTTAGATTCAGACCAGATACTTTTCATGGTTACTTGGTGTTTCAATTAGAAGATGGGCTCCCAAATTTGAGTGTTTATTGTGAAACAATGGTTAAATTTGAGTTTTTACTGTGCCTTTAAAAAAAAAAAAAGTTCAAACCTGTTAGTAGGCTGGTTTTTGAACTGGTAATTGAAAGAATTATCTGCCTACTTGAGAACAACTTTCATAATAAGTACAATTGAGGTGGGATCTGGGGCTTGAAGTGAAAATCTGATTGACAGTTAAGATTCTTTCATTCTATAAATTGGGTCCCAAAACTCTAAAACCAAACTCACTGCTGTGGAGTCGAATCTGACTCATAGCGACCCCTCCTTGGGTTTCTAAGGTGATATTTCTACAGAAGTAGATGGCTCAGTCTTCCTTCTGAGGAGCATCTAGTGGGTTTGAACTGCCAGCCTTCTGGTTGGCAGTCAAATGCCTTAGGTACTATGCCACCAGACCTCCCAGTATAGGTTTTAGTGTGTTTATAAAATCTAATTATTTTCCCATTTTCTGAAAGTGGCTCATAGTCCAGACCTTGATGTGTGTCTGTTCAGTTCTTAGTTAGCTTCCCTTTTCCTTTGAGTCCTTGGTGCTGTTATAGCTAATTGCCTTTGTCATGGCTTTCTCATAGTACTATATACTGTCCCTTATCTTAACCACAGAAGCACATCTTGGGTGTCTCCTTGCAGCTGCTTTTTTTTTTTCCTTAAGAGTTAACCTTCTTTTAATCCCTGAAAATAGGCTAATTTTATGGTTGCTGTAGTACCAGAAAGGAGCTCAGGTGGTGCAGTGGTTAAAGCGTTTGGCTGCTAACCAAAAGGTCAGTGGTTTGAACTTACCAGCTGCTCTGCAAAAGAAAGATGTGGCAATCTGCTTCCATAAAGATTTATAGCCTTGGAAATCCTAGTGGACAGTTCTGTTCTGTCCTACAGGGTCACTGTGAGTTGGAATCACCTCGATGGCAGTGGGTTTTTGGTTTGGTTACAGTGCCAGAAAACTACGAGTTGTAGTGATTGAAGTGTGTATGATCTTTACTAGAGGAAAATGGCTTTACATTGGGAATTGGGTTGGGAAGTCAGGAGAAAAATCTAGAATAAATGCTGGAGTTTTCATAAATCAGGGGAGAATATTGGGTCAACTTCTTCACAGAATATAAGCATTAATGAATAAGGAAAATAAGAGTTATCTTTTAAGGAAAATAAGTGTTATCTTTTATGAGACAACAATTTATGATTTACTTGGTATTTCTTTTCTTCATATACCACTATGCTTTTTTTTTTTGTTTGGTTGTTTTTATTTCTGTTGCATAGATCAGTGTTGATTCAGACATGAGTACAAATTTCAAAGTTCGATGAAAAATGTGCCATTTTTTAACAGTCTTGCTTTAGGATAGATGTGAGGTACTCTGAATTCACTGGGGGAAAATGTTATTTGTGCCCTTTTAATATTTCCTGAGATGATCTTTAGGTTTCCATTTTTAATCAGGATTTTTCATGGTAGATAATTTAAATATTTTTTTCAACATTTATCTCCTTTTTTTTCCTTTGTGTTATGAAGCTTTTCTCAAAGAATTTTAACGTTTGTCAGCATAATAGTGTTGGATTTTTGTTTAAGTTTTACTTTTGAAACCATAATAATACTTAATACTTGCTTGCTGGTGTGCTATTCTATTTACTATGAATGATTATATTTTTAAAATTAGGAATTTCGTGAGGATATGCCCTCCATTCTTGCTGATGTATTCTGCATATTAGGTAGGTATTAGCCTTATTTCATCTGTAAAAGTGCTATTTGATAAATTAATGTACTATGTTAAACAAAATGCTTTTTTCTAAACTAAGTATTTTACAAATGTACAAATGGTTCTGCAGATTTGGAAGTATATATTTATAATGTATATATTTGTACATTATAGTGTATATAGTATTGTAAATCTAATGTCAGTACAAACACTTTATTAACTAGCTATAGAGTATAATTCAAGTGGTTTGATTATATAAAGTTGAGCTAAATTAAATCATTTCAAGTAAAGAAGCTAGGTTTTTTGATGATAGGTTAGTCTGATTTACCAAGACTGTAAAAACAAAATCTTGTTCCATGCAGGTTATCAATGAGTGATGTCAGAATCTTAAATGTAGGACACTCGAGATTATCACTTTACTCTTGTACTGTTTTGATTCTTTTTTAATTTTAGAAAGAGCAATAAGAACCAACATAATCAAAAATACTTTTGTTTTGAGGATGAGACACCATCATTGAAGATAGCAACCTCTCCATTTGTCCAGAATAAATAACAATTTATGCAAGATAAAAAAGGAGTATTTCTTTTTAAAAAAAACAAACCCGCAACTTTGACTTAGAACGAAAAGGTGGTGCTCATGGGAAGCATGGAATTTTTAAAAATTGTATATTACAAACTTATTCCTTTAATTTTAGATCTGGGTTAAAATGAGCAGTTTTTCCCATCAGTCTTATACTTTCTATAACTTTGAGTCTAATAGAAAACATTGTGAGACATTATAATGTTCACTTTAAAATAAGATTTATCCTCTGAGGATTTGTCAAGATGAAATGAATTATTTTAGCTCATTAATCCTAATTCTTAGAATTGCATAGATTACTTAAATGTCTTACAGAGAGTCTGGAATTTGATCTCAACAAATACAAATACCTGGTGCTTGATCCTTTAGGACATTTAAGATTTCATAACAGCAGTAATGTTAGGAACAGGTGAAATTGTTTTTGGGCTGTGAGTAATAAAGGAAAAAGATAGGGTTGATATGTCCCAGTTTGTCTTGCTTCCCCTGGCAGAATTATTGAAAGTGCTCTTTTTACTATCAAAATTGTATATGATCATGCTACCTGTTGGATTGATTGATTTATGCCAGCAGCAAAAAAAACTTTTAAGCTTAATTTTTTAAAAAAACATTTTATGGTTTGGGTGAAAGTTTGTAGATTAAATTACTTTCCCATTCAAGAATTTGTACATGTTTTGTTCTGTGACATCAGTTGCAATCCCTCAGTGTAATAAATAGCACTCTTCCCGCTTCCTCCCTGGGATCCCCGTTTCCATTTGTCTGTCTTTCCTACCTTCTGAATTTCGTTTTTAGTCAAATGCTGCTCTTTGGTGTTATGTGGTTGATTGTTCTGAGGAGCACATTCCTCATGGGTGTTGTTATTCACTTTATAGGCCTGTCTATTATTTGGCTGAAAGGTGATCTTTGGGAGTGGCTACAGTATCAGGTTTGAAGGGCATGTAAGAGATACAGTGTTGGAGATTCCACCAGTCTCAGTCAGACCACTAAGCCTGGTCTTTTTTATGAATTTGAATTTTGTTTTACATTTTTCTCCTATTCTATTCTGATCCTGATCAGAACAGTTGGTAATGGTAGCCAGGCAACCAGTTCTTATCTCAGGGAGGCTGTGGTTTGTGTGGTCCATTAGTCCTTTGGACTAATTGTTTCCTTTAGTTTTTTGTTTACTTCACTCTTCTTTGCTCTGTAGAGAATATAATATTATAAATCTAATGTCAGTACAAGCACTTTACTAACTAGCTAGAGTATAATTTAAGTGGTTTGATTTATATAAAGTTGAACTAAATTAAATCATTTCAAGTAAAGAAGCGAGGTTTTTTGATGATGGGTTAGTCATGAGAAGAGACCATTAGTTATATCTTAGCTATAACTTGAGAGGTTTTAAGATCCCATTCTCTACTCATCTAAGTAGGATGTAAAACATTGTCTTTATGGATACGTTATGCCATAACGTAGATATCCTTTGAGACTATGGTCCTAAGTCCCTAGGCTCAGTGACTCATTATCTCAAGGTATTTGGTTATGACTAAAAAGTTTACATAACTTTGACCCCTGAATGCTGTAATATCAAGCTGGATATATCTGCAGCACATATAAATACTACGTAGAAATATCATCTGCCAAACATATATGGTCAGTATTGCATACTTATATATGTATATAAGTGTGTGTATATATATATATATATTCATAGATATTAAGTATATAGGCACACATATACTTAATAATATGATCAGATTATAGTGAATTATTATTACAAGTTGTTGGTTTTTACTAGTAGTAACATGAACTCATGAAGGTGATGTTTGATTGCTCTTGGGAAATTTCTTTTAGCCTGTCCAGTCCATATTTACAAGCCAGATTACAATGGTAAACTTGGAAAGAGAATTTCTCTCATCTGCCCCCTCACTCACTTAACCCTTGCCTTGGCCGGAGAAAAAAAAAAAAAAAAAAGATCCAAGGGTGACCCTAGACTGAGGTAGGAGAATAGGAGTGAGAATGCAAGCTATCAATAATAATGATGATAGTAATGTACGTGGTGTTTTTGGAATACCTTTTATGTTCTAGGCATTGTGTCAAGCATTTAATTTCTTTTCTTGAAAAGAAAGTGTTCATTTTATTGTTGAGTATATACACAGGAAAATGTACACCAATTCAACAGTTCTACATATATCATTTAGCAGCATTGTTTACATTCTTTGAGTTGTGCAACTGTTCTCATCTTCCTTTTCTGATTTGTTTCACCCCTATTAACATAAATTCACTGCCCCCAAGGTTCTATCTAATGTTTCAAGTTGCTGTTAATCAATTTCATCCTATATAGATAGTTCTTAAAAGACCATAATGCTCAAGGCAGACATTTTATACTAGTTAAATTTACTACTGTTTGCTTTTAAGAAGACTTCAGGGGATATTTTTGGTTTAAGGTTTAAAGATTATCTTGGGACAATAGTTTCAGGGGTTCATCTACCCTCATGGCTTCAGAAAGTCTGAAGTCCAAGAGAATTTTAAATTCTGGTCTGTATTTCCCCCCCTTTGATCAGGACTCCTCTACAGAATCTTTGATCAAAATGTTCAGAAATGATAGCTGAGCACCATCCAGTTCTTCTGGTCTCATAGCAAAGGAGACAGATGTTCAATGGAGGCAATTAGCCACACATTCCATATCCTCCTCCTATATTTAACTCTCCTTCCTCTATTGATCCAGGTGAATAGAGACTAACTGTTGTTCCTTGGATGGCTACTTGCAAGCTTTGAAGACCCCAGGCACACAGTGAACTAGTGGGCAGAACAGAAGCACCAAACATGTTATTAAGCCACTTAACCTGGATGTCCCATGTAACCATGACCCTAAACCTCCAGAACAAGAAACTAAATTCTATGAGGTTTTTGTTTGTACCTAAGCAGCATTTAATTTCATTTTAATTCTCACAGAAATTTCTGTAAGGTAGATTGGAAAAATGAAGCTCAGAGAAGTAGTGATTTTTCAGTAGCATGTTGCTTATAAGCCAGAATTTGAACCTTGGTCTCCTTGGACCCGGATCCCGGACAGAAGAGCAGTCAGCCCCAGGGGCAACTCAGGGACGCACAAAACAGCAGGGCAGAAGAGCAGGAGAAAGGGGTTAAAAGCCAGGAAGCCAGACAGAGGTACAGTCAGCCACAGGGACCCAGTTGGGGGTGTATGAGAGGTCTCCAAC
>NW_006921975.1:677391-687468 GCF_000298275.1 Orycteropus afer afer
ATTTTGGTCATGTTGTCAGAAGGGACCATTCCCTGGAGAAGGATGTCATGCTTGGTAGGGTGGAGGGTCGACGAAAGAGAGGGAGGCCTTCAACGAGATGGATTGACATGGTGGCTGCGATGATGGGTTCAAGTATAGCAGGGATTGTGGTGCTGGTGCGGGATCGGGCAGTGTTTCATTCTGCTGTGCATGGGGTCGCTATGAGTCGGAAACGACTTGATGGCACTTAACAACAACAACAACTCCTTCGTTTCAGAGCCCATGATCTTTTTACTACATCATGTTGTCTTTCTAATATTTTACATAATAAGGGAAATAATTGCTGTGCTTTTTTTAGCTTAACATAACAACTTTCTGTAAAAGACTAATCATGTATGTGGGAGACCTGAGAGCTATATTAACCTGAAATAGGAATCTGAGGTAACTTGATGTGCTGATAGGACCTCTGAGCTAGGTTTGGTAGTTGCTGATACTGGGGACTAGAGTTGGAAATGGCTGAGAGCTTTTTAGTAAATTGATAGGAGAAAGTAAAAAGAACTTAATTGTGGATTCAGGATAGAGGAGTCTGGGATAATAAATCTATTAGAATGATTTTATAAGTTAGAATAAAAAGAATAAAGAAAACAGGCAAAGCACCGTTGGGTTAATAAAATCCTGTATTGATTGTTGAGATGACTCAGCTAGGACATTTACTGAGATCCTTCTTATTAAGCATTTCCTATTATGGTCAGAACCTAGCGATGAACATCTTTATCAAGTCACATGGCTGAAATAAGAGCAGACTTGACTTGAAACAGAAGAGGATGAATCTGGTACCCAGGTCCCTTGATCATTGGGACCTACAATGTAGATCTTAGGGTTTAGGTCCATAGAGGATAGATAGATGCTGGTTAAAGAAATGAGCACAGCATAGCCCTAACCCATAGAGATGAGTATCTTTGAAGTTCAAGAATGAGGAAGGACCCGAAGACTAGATAGCAAAGTGGCAACATGGAAGGGATTGATTAGATACAAATAAAAAGCCTTAATGAGTAATTGAAATTGTACTGCAATTTCTGTTGCATACAATTACATCATAAATTTCTCTTCATACACTTGAGCTGACTGTGTATTTAGGTATAGTGGCCAGGATAAGGAGAAATGGCACTGTCCAAGAAGGGAAAGAGAAGGGCCAGGAAAATGTGGACATGTTTGAGGATAAATCATCTCTTTCATGTCTCAGTGATGGCAGTAGAAGGTAAACTAAAAGCAAAAGCAGTGGTAGGACAGCTTTTGTTTGGGGATGAGCCCTTAGAGGACAGTTTTTATTACTTCATTAAAATCGGTACCTCTTTCTATAAAAACAAACAAAATCATTGCTATTAAGTCAGTTCTAACTCATGGTGACCCCATGTGCTACAGAATAGAACTGCTCCGTATGGTTTTCTTGGCTGTTATTGTTACAGAAGCAGATCACGAGGTCTTTCTTCTGTGGTGCCACTGGGTGGGTTCGAGTTGACCATGCTACCCTGGGAGCTCTTTCTATGTTGCTGTTGTGTGCCATTGACTCGATTCCAACTCATGACCTTATATGACAGAGTAGAACTGCCCCATGGGGTTTCGTAGGCTGTAAACCTTGACAGGAGCAGATCCCCAGGTCTTTTCTTGTATGATGTTATTGGTGAGTTTGAACCACTGACCTTTCAGTTAGCAGCCGAGCTCTTAACTATTACATCATCAGGGCTCCTCCTTCATTTTCTGTAGTACATTCTAAATTATCAGTTGACTTTTTAAATAAGGTAGTAGTATGTAATCAGTAAAAGCAACAGTGGAGATCAGCCTTGTAATGCTGCTAATCATGGTTGAAATTTCTGATGCTTGACATTTACAGCTAGTTGATCCTTCACATCTCAGATCAGAAATTTGTTTGACAAACTTTCTGAATAATTTATTGAAATTCAAGGAGGTCTCAGTTTTTTTTTTCCTTTTAACATTTCAGTAGGAAGAAAATTACAATCGTGAATAAATTTATTTACTGAATAGAATTGTAATTTAAAATAGGATGTTAAAAATATCTTTTAATACTGCCTTTTCATAGTATTGTGGCCAGGTGGCTTAGTTAGAAAATGGCATTTGGAACCCTTGGCCAACATCAAAGGTTTGATCTTTAGATAAAGGAGATCTTTGTTGTCCTTCAGTTCAGCTTTTCATCCAAGGAAGGAATCTCTTCAGCATCTCTGACAAGTGGTAATTTAAACTTAGCTTGAAATTTCCATTTTGAGAACAGTCCTCTTTTTGAAGCTTTAGTGCATCCAGTGTCAAAGCAGGTATCTCCTGTACAATTGACTTACATGGATATGCCACAGGTCAGAGGGAGCTAGGATAGAGAGCATGGGCCAATCTCTGTTACCAAGGGAATTCAGTTCAAGCATTCATGTGCATATGAAGGATAGCTCATGCTAATCATAGTTTTAAATTTTTGCAAATTCAGAATGAGGCATTTAAAAATAACCTACTTTTAAAGAAAACAAGTAGCTGCTCATAGTGCTAGAGAGAGTTTAGCAAAAAAAAAATCAAACTTTCATTTGTCTTTCTTTGTCATTATAGATATTGAAACAAATTGTTTAGAAGAAAAAAGCAAGAGAGACTATTTTACACAATTGGTATTAGCATGTTTGGTAAGTATTAATTATTTTTCTTTTCTAAGTTTTGTATTGAACAATTGTTACCACAGTTAATCATGTTAATGGAGAAGGATGTTGACATTCAGTTGACTATTCAGCTATAAAGGGAGGTTTGGATTTTGAAATGGAATGTTTTGTGAAATTAGACATACTGATTATTTCCATGAAAAAGCCATGTTACCATGTTCTTTAAACTATTTATAAATGTATTTCTTATTTAGTATTTTAGTAAGTTCTTAACTAAGAAAAAGGTGAGCAATTATAAAATGAATAGGAATGATTTGGAGAGCTTTTAAACTGAAAAATTTCATAATATCTTTATTAGGCAAGGGGGAAAATAATAGAAATAGTTTAAAAATAATAAATTCAAGAATGTGTCATAATCATTGTAGAATAAACCATTTCATGTTAATAAATTTAGAACCAAGGAGAAATGCCATTACTCAGATCTGGAAGAATGTCCTTGTCTTCTACTGTCAGAATTTGACTTACAGTAGAAACTGAAGGAGGCTGAAGTGCTGTATTTAGTGAAAATTCAGTTAAAACAGACTCAGTTTTAATCAAAATTTCATCTGTAGTTCTTGGCATTTGTGGGTAGTATAGAATGTGTGTATGTGTGTGTGTAATTTTTTTTTTTAAAGAGCCATATGTTACAGATTTCAATATTTGGAGAATCATCATTTTTGTTAAATTGAGGTTTCAGGCCCTTTTATAAATTGCAAATTTGTTGATATATATAGGATGTGATTTTTGTGTTCTTATTTGGTAAAATTATTTTAAATTTATTTAAGATTGTGGATGCACAGTTGGGATGCTGAGGAGTAAATGGCCTTTAATATTTTTAAATACAGAATTTAGTTTCAGACACAGTTCTAAAGGAACGCCTGGATCCAGAAACCTTGGAATCATTGGGCCTTATCAAACAATCACAGCAATTCAATCAAAAATCTGTTAAAATCAAGACAAAACTTTTGTAAGTACATGTATCTTATGTTACTGATCTTGTAGCTGAGTGTGTTTTCTAGTTCTCAATTTGAATACTAGCAGTTTTAAAGATTTTTTTTGTTGTTGTTGCTATTAGCATGTGCCTTGTGTTTTTTTTGCTTTTTGAAAGTAGCCTAAGATTACTGATTTGGCAGTAAACTTTACCTTTGTGAAACTGATGTTAATTTTATCCATATTAGAAGTTAAAGTAACATTCAGTGCTTTCATTACTATCCATAAAGTAATTTATAGCTAAGGCTGTGTACTTTTACGTATATTTTTAGTTTGTGGAAATAGTGGTCCTTGCTATTAGCTATCTCCTCTTAGCGTAGTACTCGTTTTCCTATGTAATTAAAACTGGAGTGTCTCTTACCAATCATTGTGTCTAAAAGATACACACAAAGAGGTAAATTTTCAGTGCCTATTCTAATGATTGTTGTAAGTTAGAGAGAGAAGGTAATTCAGAATAGAATACACTGCTGTTAATTGAAATTAATTTTATCAAGCTTGTTAATTGAAGTTAATTTTATCCCCTTAATCTATTTTTCTGATTTCAGTTATAAGCAGCAAAAATTCAATTTGTTAAGAGAAGAGAATGAAGGTTATGCCAAGCTGATTGCTGAATTGGGGCAAGATTTATCTGGAAATATTACTAGTGATTTAATCTTGGAAAATATCAAATCTTTAATAGGTAAGAGTTATCTATCTACTATGTGTTATTATTAAGTTTTTTATATTAAAACTACTGGAGAATATCCATGAAGACAAAATGAGTGCATTGAATATAGTCATTTTTCTCTTAAGAAATGAGAGACGTTTCTAGCTTGTACTTTTAACATTTTTATTCGCAATAATGGGGTGACATTAGAAATCTTCTTGTTGCTATTACCTATGTATTTGTATTTGTTCCTGCACTCTTTTAGTATTTCTGTCTTTAGTTTTTTTTTTTAGTATTTCTCAGTCATTTTATAGAGGGCAGAAAATAAATAGGCAAATGTGAACTTTTAAATAAAATCTTCATTGAGATTGTGAAATTTGGAGATAAATAGTTCTTTTGAACTTTTTAAAAAATTACTATTAAAATGGACTTGGACACACATTTTATCTTTCTAGCCCTGTAAGGTAAGTACAGCAGATGTTGTAAAAGTATGTAACTGATAGGAATGTGTTATTATATCTACCTTTTAAAATACAATTTTTTAGCAATATTTTTTTCTTTTTATTTCCATTGAGTATTTGGAGAAAATACTTGGAATGACTGTAGAAAAATATAGTAATCCTAATTTTTCAAGGATGGAAGGGGTTTTGCTATTTATTATTTATTAGGTGGTGTGCTATCCTAGGGAAAAATTTGCAATACCTAGGTGTCTTAGATTTGAGAACTGTCATACAAGCCATATTCCCTGCCTTACAGGTTATATTTTAAAGGATGCTTGTGCTCAGTTTCTCAGTTTGTTCTTTCTGTTTTGGGACTTTATATATGGCTAAGGAAGAGAGAGAAGGTGACTCAGTCTTTATCTCCTATCTGCAGTGCTCTGTGTAAGACCCAAATAAAACTATTTACTAGTCATCCTGTTTTTAGCTTAGGATTTTGGTGACCAGCAAGTAAAGAACGCAAGGAACTTTCAGTTTAAATTTACTTTTGGAGTAAGATTAATTCTGGTAGCTGATCTTTACTACTTCTTCCTGCTGTTAATTTAACACCAAGAGTAGTGCAAACTCCCCCTCCCCCGCAGCGCTCTTGCTTGCTTGTATGACAGTGACTCATTTTAATAATCTTTCTGTTGGAGTTCCTTTCCATTCTTTCCAGGGTAGGCTCTGTACTTTTCCTACAGCATTTTGGTTTTGCTTCAGAAGCATGGCAGTACTACTTTACTATAGACTTGCTTTTCCTTGTATCCTGTTATGTACTTAGTTAAGATAGTATTCCCCATATATTGGTCTAGGCTAGATGTTATATGGCTGGTTTGCCTTTTTTCTTTAAGAGCCAGCTATTGCTGTAAGAGTAAATACTTTTTACATCTCGCTCTTATGATAGAGGAGCCCCTTAGATGAACAGGAAATCCTCATTAGTATTACACCAGAAGTACTCTCTGTGTGTGGAGTGAGTGGTCACTTAACTGCCTTAGTTTTCCCAGGTTTCCACCTGGGTTGTATATATGGGTTACTCTATGTATTATACCTATACTGATCTCCTATGGCTTTTTACATAGACTGAGAGATAGGTGGATACCTTGCTGAGAAGCTTAAGGAAAACAAAATAGAGGTATAAAGTAAAAGAAAAAAATTGAGCCGCTTACATAGTACAAAATTTTTATTTCAAGAAACTAGTTTGGTTGCAGAATTTTTAGGCTGCAACCTAAAAATTACAGGAGGCACAGAAGCTGGTTCTTTTCCTGACGCCATCTTCTGATACACAAAAGGATTTGTTCACATCTGGGCTAGCACTAGACTTCTGACAGGAGTCAGCAAACTCTTTTTGTAAACAGTCAGATAGTAAATATTTTGGGATTTATAGGCCATGTGGTCTCTGTCCCAGCTACTCAGCTTTGCCACTGTGGTATGTGAGCAGCCATAGACAATACAAAAACGAACAGCTGTGTTGCAGTAAAACTTCATTTATGGACACGGAAATTTGAATTTCATATAATTTTCATATGTTTTCCAACCTTTAAAATGTAAAAACCATTCTTAGCTAATGGGCTATAGAAAACAGGCAGCAGGCCATATCTGGCCTGTGGGTCCTAGTTTGCCAGCCCCTTGTTTTTTGTGCTAGGTGTCATGGTGGCAGTCTCATCTGGAGACTTGGGGGAAAATTGGTGTAGCTGGAACAATTAAAGAAATGATCTTGCGAAGTAAGTTTAAGATAGCATGGATTACCGATTCCTCTCTGTATGAGGGTGATTTCTGTATACCTTTTAAATTCATGAAAATGACTTGAAATCCCAAAAGAAACGTAGACCACTAGAGTGTTTAAGTAACTCTTCCCTAGTGAAGGGATCATGGAAGGGCATTTCTGTAAACCTCATTTGAAGTTTATCATTAGCTTAACATCTTGCTGGTAACACCGCCCCTCTACACAGAATCTGTACTTCTTTGCTTCCTTTTCTATCCATTTTTTAAAAAAATAAAAATTATTTGTTATCAGGTAATACATGAGCATGACTAAAGAAACTAGGCTGTACTAAAAGACTTATAATAAAGAAAAGATAACCTGTTTTCTAGAGGAATCCATTTTCTTCTGCTATTTCTCCTGGCATTTATTTCCATAACTCAAAGTGACATGCCTTTATTGCTGTTGTTTGATGGTTTAGTTTTAAATGCTATCTATTGACTTCCTACTATGTGCAGTATCAGGATTTATCTCTTATACCATGTCCCACTCATACTTCCCCATTTCCCATCCTTTCAGTGTATTAAGAGTTATATTATGATTTGTTAAATCGCTACTTACTGTTTATATTTTTACAACTATATAATATGCACATGAACTGCATAGTTTTCTGTGAGTATATTTTCTTTTTTGTATAACTTTTTGTTTTTCTTAGAATTAACAAATCCTTGATTTTTTTTCCCCTGTATTTTCTGTGGAATCTATGGCTAATTTATTTCCTAATTCAGAAATCTCTAAGATCAGTACATCATGTTTCAATCAGTTCCATTTTTTCCCCCTTGGTGATACCCCTTCTGGCACCCTGCAGCCTCTTCCTCTAATCTATATTTGCTCAACTGTTGGGGTTCTAGAACTTCCCTTCACCATCATCTTGGGAAATCATTCTTTTCTTTCCTGTGTTGTATCTCTTGTTTGCCAAATCATGTTTTTCTGTTTCTTTGTTTACTTTCTTGGTTTGAAGGAGCATATCTTCCAGTAGCTTTCAGAGAATGGGTATATGACAAATATAAATTGATGCCTAACATCTTTGAAAATACCTTTATTTTACCCTTTCACTCGAACAACACTTTGACGAGTATCATTTTCCTTCAGAATTTTTGAAGACATTGCTTTGTTTCTGGTTGCCAGTGTTGTTAAGCAGCCTGAGGTCATTCTGGTTCTTGGTCCTTTGTAGGTGGTCTTGTAACTTCTCGAGGTTTTTTAGGATCTTATCTTTGGCCTTGGTTTTCTTTGATGGGGGTCTTTTAATACATTATGCTGGGCACTCAGTGGGCCCTTTTAATCTGTTAACAAATGTTCTTCACTTCTGGAAAATTTTCTTGGGTTGGGAGACGAATAGCCGCCTAAATATATATGCAGAGGTAGGGGACCTGGGATGGCCAACTCAACAGTTCTCAAACATTTTTGTGTGTTGCCCCTTAATCTTATTGATCACTGCACAGAGCTTTTAGTTCTGTATGTTATGACACCCTTCCTCTCATCTGAGGCAGGAATTTTTCATTGAAATGAAGATTGAGGTTAAGACTTAACTTCTGATACTAGAATTTATTGGATTCCTTCTCAATGCAAGCTCGATCTGGGCCTTACCTCATTTGGCCAGAACAGCTCACTGGTACAGCTATCCTCTCTTTAAGAGCAAGTTCAGAGCCTCTTCTGACATCCATTTTGGTCTTTTCTTCCTTTCCTGTCTTTTTAACGACCTTTTGCCTTCTTCATGCATGATGTTCTTGATATAATCCCACAACTCATCTGGTCTCCGGTCACAGGTGTTCAGTGCATCAAATCTTTTCTTAAAATGGTCTATAAATTCAGGTAGGATATACTCAAGGTCGTACTTTGGCTATTATGTACTTGTTTTAATTCTCTTCAATTTCAACTTAAATTTGTGTATGTGCAGTTGATGATCTGATCCACAGTCAGCCCCTGGCCTTGTTCATGACTGAGGGATGATGTTGAGCTTCTCCATCACTTCTTTCCACATATGTGGTCGATTTGATTCCTGTGTACTCCATCTAGTAAGATGTTTGTATAGCCACTGTTTATGTTTTAAAATGGTATTTGCAATGAATAAGTCGTTGGTCATGCAAAATTCTGTCATGCGATTTCCAGCATCATTTCTGTCACCAAGGCTATATTTTCTTGCTGCCATTGCTTCATCCTTGTTTCCAACCTTCCCATTCCAATCACTGGTAATTATCAATACATCTTGGTTGAATTTCTTGGTCAATTTCAGACTGCAGAAGTTGGTAAAATTCTTCAGTTTCTTCATCTTTGGCTTTAGTAGTTGATGCATAAATTTGAGTAATAGTTATATTAAGTGGTTTTCCTTGTAGGCATATGGGTATTATCCTATCACTGACAGCATTGTACCTCAGGACGTATCTTGAAATACTCTTTTGATGATAAGTGTGGCTCCATTCCTCTTTAATTTGTCATTGCAGGCATAGTAGACTGTATGATTTTTCTGATTCAAAATGGCCAATACCAGTCCATTTCTGTTCACTAATGCCTAGGATATCTACCTTTATGTGTTCCATTTCATTTTTGACAACTTACAGTTTTCCTAGATTCATACTCTGTACATTCCACGTTCTAATTATTAATGGATGTTTACAACTGTTTCTTCCTATTTTGAGTCGTGCTCCATCAGCAGATGAAGGTCCTGAAAGCTTTACTCCATCTACGTCTTTAAGGTCAACTCTACTTTGAGGAGGCTTCTCTTTCCCCAGTTGTATATTGAGTATCTTCCAGCCTACCAACCTATATTGCTCATCTTTCAGCAATATATTAGACAGTGTTTTCCTGCTAGCCATAAAGGTAATTGCTTGATATTTCCCTCTCTTCTGGATCAGTGATCAGCAAACTTTTTCTGTAAAGTGCAGGATAGTAAATATTTTCTGGCTTTGTGGGTCAAGCTGTCTTTGTTGCAGCTACTCAGTGCTGCCATTATGGCGTGACAGCAAATGAGTGTGTCTGCGTTCCAGGAAAACTTTATTTACGAAAATAGACAGTTGACTGGATTTGACCCACAAGCTGTAATTTGCTGATTGATCCCTGCTCTAAATCAAAAGTTTTGGCTAAAAACTAGTCATGGAGCTAGCTCACTTGGTGTGATTTTTTTTTTCTTTGTGTATAGAACTCATTTTTATTTTTTTGCATCTGATCTTGTTAAAAACAGCTTCATTGATGTATAATTTACATTCCATAAATTTCACCGATTTTAGTATACAATTAAGTAATCTTTAGTAAATGTATAGAGTTGTACAAATGTCACCACAGTCTAATTTTAAAACATTTCCCTTACCTTCAAAAGATTTCTCATGCCCATTTGCCCTTCTATTCCTGGATAACCACTAATCTACTTTCTGTCTCCATAAGTTTGCCTGTTCGTTCTGCTGGGCATAGGGTCGCTGTGAGTCAGAGATGATTTGACAGCACCTAACAAAGCTCTGGTAGCATAGTGGCTAAAGCACTTGACTGCTAACCAGAAGGCTGGCGGTTCAAACCCACCAGCCACTCCTCGGAAGGAAGGTTGGG
>NW_006921975.1:688337-690389 GCF_000298275.1 Orycteropus afer afer
CAAGTGCCTTAGGCACTATGCCACCAGAGCTCCTTCAGCGAAATAGTAGTATTTTAATTTTCTATTTATTATTTTTTTTTAAATTGTATTTTGTTGTTGTTGAACATGTCCAGCAAAACAGACAGCAGTTCAACAGTTTCTACATGTATCACTTAGTGACATTGATTTCATTCTTCCAGTTGTGTAACCATTCTCACCCTCCTTTTCTGAGGTCCTTCCCTGTTAATATAAACTCACTGCCCCTTAAGGTTCCTATCTGATCTTTAGAGTTGCTGTTGTCACTTTGATCCCTTATGCATAGTTCTTAAATGTGTATAATGTTCAAGCCAGACATGATGGGTATCTCCCTTTTAAGTTCCTACATATGTCCCTTTTAAGTTCCTCCATTTTGTATGTCCCTTTAAGTTCCTCCATCTCATTCTGGTCACTAACCCATTTCAAGGAAACAGGAACTTAAACCTCTCTGTTCCCCGGACACCGCTCCCACAGCCGACCCTAACCACAAAAGAACAGTTTGTCAGCACATGTAGGTTGCCACCTGTGCATGACTAAGTTTTCATCCCCAACTAGTTCCTGGTTTTGAGATATATAAACCTGCCTTTCTGCTGCCTTGGCTGCTGTACCAGTTCCATGGGCAGCCTGGCAGATTATTTCTGTCAATAAACTTTATTCTTTGAACATGAGACTTGGTCTCGTGAGATTTTTTCTGGGTGTCTAAATCCTAACAAGACATGTTATACTAGTTAAGCTAAACTACTGTTTGGTTTTAAGAAGACTTCGGAATATGTCCGTGAGAATTTAAAATTCTGTTTGGCATCCCCCCACCTTTTGATCAGGATTCTTCCATAGAAAATCTTTGATTAAAATGTTCAGTAATAGTAACAGTATACCATCCAGTTTCGGTTTCATGACAAAGGAGGCAGTTGTATATGGAGGCAATTAGCCACATATTCCATTTCCTCCTCCTGTTCCTGACTCTCCTTCTTGTTCTGTTGCTCCAGGTGAATAGAGACTAATTGCTTTGCCTGAATGGCCACTTGGAAGCTTTTATGACGCCAAGTACTATGCTGTGAACTAAGAGGTCGAGGAGAAACACTAAATGTATTATTAGGACAGTTATCTGGAGTATCCCATGAAACCATGACCCTAAACCTCCAAACCAAGGGACCAAATCCCTTGAGGTGTTTGCTTCAACATAAATAGCCTCAGCAGCTACTCTCTTGTAAATATATATATCATGCCAGTTCAAATTTTTACAGGTATTCAACTTACTGACTGTAGTTACATTGATTGGCTTTGCCGCACTACCCTTAGTCGATGTGATTTTCCTATCACCTTTAACCCCCTCTTTCCAACTCTCTCTGGCCCTTGGTCACCGCTCATGAACTTTGGTATCTCTACATTTGCAGTTTTTTGTTTTTTTATATAATGAAGTCATATGATATTTGTCCTTTTGTGATTGACTTAGTTCACTTGGCATAATGTCTTCAAGCTCCATCTGATGACAGCATGTATCAAGACTTTGTCTTACTGGCTGAATAGTAGTCCGTTGTATGCATGTGCTACATTTGTTTATCCATTCATCTTTTGATGGGCATTTAGGTTATTTCTACCTTTTGGCTATTTTGAATAGTGCTGCACTAGACATTGGTGTACAAGTCTTTTTTGGAGTCTCTGCTTTCAAATCTTGTGGGTTTATACCTAGGAGTGAAATTTCTGGGTGTGGTAGTAAAGTTTGTGTGTCAACATGGCTGGGCCTGGTTGAGTGGCTGGGCAGCTGGATGTAGTATTCCCCATGATGAGACTGGTTGGTAATCAAGTCCATGGTGGAATCTACTGTGAGTAGCTGTTTTAAGGATGTGGTCTGCTTTCTATATATAAGGAGAAGCCCTGGGGAGTGATCTCTAGCTTATGGCACGCTTGAACCCTGCATGTAGTTGTGTTATTGTTCAGCAGCCTGCCATACTCTGCCGACCTTGGGACTTCCAGTGGACTTGAATGAATGGCCTTCCATGTGGTTTAGTAATGTCAGGACTGTGCCTTTTTACTTGT
>NW_006921975.1:691029-700066 GCF_000298275.1 Orycteropus afer afer
ATTTTTGGCAGAGTGGGTTGCCTTTGGCATTAATTGGCAGAAGTGGAGAGACCAAGGAAATGGGAAGCAGAGTTGCCTCAGTCTCAAGGGTAGGACCATGGCCTCTGGGGGTGGAACCACCATAGCCTCCTACTTTTCAAAGAGTTAGACCTTCACCAACTTGGTTCGGGAGTGTGGGGCTGCTTGTTCATGGGGCCAGTGGGATAGAGCCATAGCCGCTGCCTAAGAGAGAGGGGGCAGGGCTACCATGCCCAAGAGGTAGAGGAATGGGGCCTGCCAGGCCAAGGGGGTGAGGTCGCCACTCAGAGGAACTAGGGGATTAGAGCCACCCAGTGAAGGGAAGCTGTACGGATGCCACCCATTAAAGATCTGTTTAGGTGCCAAGTTGACGGGGTAGAATTGTGGTAGTTTGTGTGCCAACTTGGCTGGGCTTGGTTGAGTGGCTGGGCTAGATGTAGGGATATGGTCTGCTTCCTGTATATAAGAAGCAGCCTTGGGGAATGGTCTCTAACTTCAGGCATGCTTGAACCCTACATGTAGCCAAGTCGTTGCTCAGCAGCCTACCATTGTCTGCCGACCTTGGGACTTTCAGTGGACTTGAATTAATGGCCTGCCATGTGGGTTGATAACATCGGGACTGTGCCATTTTTTTGACCTTGGGCCTGTTACCCTCAGTAGCCAGTAGCTGCCTGAGTGAAGAGATGCCTCTAGCTTCAGTGGGCCGGGAGCAGGAGGCAGAGCTGTAGCCCAAGGTCGAGGGGCTTTCACCTAGCCCCTAGAGCCTGGCACTTGGAACTTAACGCTCCAAAGTGTGAGAGAAAAAACTCCTGTTTGTTAAGGCCATCCCATTTGTGGTAGATTCCTGTCAGAGTGGCACTAGGTAACCAGAACACTGGGTCATAACAGTAGTTCTGAGAAGCTCTGGTGGCGTAGTGCCTGAGGCATTTGACTGCTAACCAGAAGGTTGGCGGTTTAAACCTACCAGCCAGTCTGTGGAAGGAAGACTGGGCAAGCTACTTCTGTAAAGATTTACTGCTTCGGAAATCCAAAGGGGGTCACTATGAGTTAGAATCAACTCTCAGAAATGGATAAGAGTTCTACCTCCCCCCCCCCATCCTTGCCAACATTTTTATTTTCTGTTTCTTTCTTTAAAAAAAATCTTAGCTCTCCTATTGGGAGTGAAATGACACTGGTTTTGATTTACTTCTCTCTGATGACAAATGATGCTGAGCATCATTTCATGTGTTCGGTGGCCATTTGAGTGTCTTCTTTGGTGAAATGTGTATTCAGGCCCTTGGCCCTTTTTGTGATTGGGTTTTTTGTCTTTGTTATTGTCAAAGTTTTATATATAATTTGGTTATTAGATTTTTGTTGGATATATAATTTCCAAAGATTTTCTCTTAGTCAATAGCTTGTCTTCTCACTTTTTTGATAAGATCTTTTGGTGAACAATAAGTGTAATTTTTATTAGGCCTCATTTATTTATTTTGTCTTTTGCTACTTTTGCTTTTGTTATTGTATTAGATAATCCATTGTTGAAGACTAGGCCTAACAGTGTTGCCCCTTCTCATTCTTCTAAGAGTTTTATGGTTTTAGTTTGCAGAGTTAGGTCCTAAAATATATCTTGAATTTTTTTTTTTTTTTTTTTGGTATGGTGTGAGGCATATGGCTTGTTTCCATTTTTCTGCATGTGGAAATCCAGTTTTCCCAGCACCACTTACTGAAGAGCTTCTTCTTTTTCCATCAGATAAACTTAGCACCCTTGTCAAAATCAGTTGACCATGGATGTGTGGGTTTATTTCTGTAATCTCAATTTGTTTCCATTGGTGTATATGTCTGTTGTTATACCAGTGCCAGGCTATTTTGATTACTTTAGTTGTATAGTATGTTTTAAAGTCAGGAAATGTGAATCTTGCTACTTTGTTCTTCTCTTTCAACATTTCTTTAGCTATTCAGGGCCTCTTGCCATTCCGCATAAAGTTTGCTTTTTCCATTTCTGTAAAGGAGGTTGTTGGAATTTTGATTTGGATTGTGTTGAATCAGTAGATTGCTTTGGGTAATACTGACATCTTAACAGTCTTAATAAGTCTTGGAACCCAAGAACACAGAATATCTTTCCTCTTATTTAAGTTGTCTTTAATCTCTTTCAGCAGGATTTTATAATTTCCATTGCATAAATCCTTCACATCCCTGGTTAGATTTATTCCTAGGTATTTTCTTTTATATGCTGTTGTAAGTGGAATTGTTTTCCTTATTTCCCTTTGAGATTTCTCATTGTTGGTATATAGAAACCCAACTGATTTTTCTTTTGTTGCCCATGTACCGTGTAACTTTACTAAATTCTTGTATTAGTTCGAGAGTTTTCTTGTGAACTCTTTGGGAACTTGAGGTAATTTTGGGAGTGTGAAAATGATTCCTAGCTTGAGTTTTAGTAGGCTCTTTAGTCTAGGCTTTAACCCCTAGGCTCATATCCAAAATTAGAGCCCTCTTCAACAAATTTTAGGACCTTGATTTGTTGCCTGGTGTCCAAGGTTGTACATTTGGCTGAGGGTGGAGAAGGGTAGATTGAGGGGCTTTGTCCCTTCGAAACTCACAAATTCTCTTGGTTTTAAAGTGACCAGAGAAACAATAATAACAATATAAAATCCCAAACCAAATGATTTATTCTTGGACAGATCCTGGAACATTAACTCCTTTGACTACATTAATTTGAGTATACTTGATTTTTTTTTTTCAGACCAGTCTGGATACAGGGTCTACTCAGGGTAGATGCATCTTAGTATTATGTCACCTTTCTCCTATCCTTCTGAAAGGGAAACTGTTGTCTGTCTCCCTTATCTAATTTTTTGCTTTATTGAAGTGTCTTGGCTACATGCTGATTTTGAAGAGTTATTATTACTATTTTTAACCTGCTTGAGATAAAAGACAGAAACTGGTATTCTCTTCCATAGATTTTTGGTTTTATAATTATATTTCTGTTTTGTTTTGTGCATTTCTCTGCATCTTGATTCTTTGCTTCTTGCCTTGAGACATGCACAGTTTTTTTGTAAATACTGTTTCTCAGAAATAGTCGAGCAGGAATTCTTAGATGGCAGAGCTCTTCCTTTTGTTAAAAACAGTTTTTCTCTGTGCCATAAGTTCCATTTTGTCAGGAGCATGATTGATTGAAGCTATAGTTAGATTTTGTTGTCTGCAATGTCCTGGCTAGTCATCTCTCCCAGGTCTACACTATTACCTTGGCCCTTTTTTTTTTTTTAAAAGAAAAAAATGTCAGCTTGGCCTCTACTACAACAGCTATTTTTTTTGAATTATCAGTCATATTTCTTGCCTCTTGTTGCAGTCACTTGCGTTAATGTCCTGGCCATCTTTTTCATCTTTGGAGAAACTCCAGTTACTTTTCAGTGCATTTCTTCAAATCCTAAAAAAGGTTGTAAACTCCACAAGGGGAAGCATTAATCTCTGTATCACAAGCAGCTGACATGTAATAGATTGTTACTTAATGTTTATTTAAATGAAAGGATGAACGCATGGCCATTATGTTGTTTGTTGTTGTCAAGGCATCTCCAGTTCATGGTGTGTGTATAACAGAACGAAGCGTTGCTTGGTCCTGTGCCATCTTCGTGAACATTGGTATGTTTGAGGCCATTGTTGCAGCTACTGTGTCATTCCATGTCATTGAGGGTTTCCCATGTTTGCTTTGGTCCTCTGCTTTAGCAAGCATGATGTCTAGTGATTGCTCCTTTTTAGCAGTTGGATTTTCCTGATGATGTGTTCCAAAGTAAGCTAGAAGTCTTACTATACTTCTAAGGAGCATTCTGGTGGTATTTCTTCTAAGGCTGATTTGTTCATTCTTTTGGCTGTCCACAGTGTATTCAATATTCTTTACCAACACTACAGTTCAAATGCTTTTTTTTTTGTGGGGATAAAAGAAGATGGCCATCACAGATTTGCCATTAATTCTCTTCTTGTTCCTTGTTTGTTTCTAAAAATGCATAAATACTTTATAATATGTTCCTCAATGTGTAGCTTGTGGTAGAAGTAGGGGGAGCTAGGTTTATGATCTCTCTCAAGATCATATGATTATAGATTCTTTTGCCTTTCTAAGATGTTTGAGCACAAGAGTGCTTATTTTCCATTACAGCTGCCATTAGAAAATAATTTTTTTTGGACATTCAAGTTTATTGATTATTTCCAGAGTCTCACTGTATATGAAGTAGCTTAACTGTTACTTAGCACATCTCTAAAGTTTTAAAAATAATTTTCTAAATCTTTTGATACTTTTCCAACTTATATAGAAGAGGGTGTTCTCAACTCACAAGCCTGTTTTCCTTCTGTGAAAGGTGTAGAGGTTGATTCATGTCATAAACAAACATGTATACATTTTCTTTTAGATTATTACCTCAAGTTGTACCTAGAGAAAAATGGGTAGCTGATAGCACAAATCACTGGTTAGTGATTAAGAATAACCTTGATGGAGCAATACTGTTACATAAAACATAATACTGGTGGTTCACATTTTATCACATTGAAAATAC
Source organism: Orycteropus afer afer (assembly GCF_000298275.1). Classification (NCBI taxonomy): domain Eukaryota; kingdom Metazoa; phylum Chordata; class Mammalia; order Tubulidentata; family Orycteropodidae; genus Orycteropus; species Orycteropus afer. The sequence goes on from NW_006921975.1 coordinate 695,565, forward strand.
AAACTTTTCAAAGCATGAAAAATATCCATGTAACATGATATTGTTCTCTTCCCTATTCACAAGTATGTATATGTAACCTAATGGGTAATTATAAGCCAGCCAGTTTTCCCAAATTACATTCAAAATCTCTTTTGTCTTGTGATAGCATTGAGTCTTATTTATTTAAAAAAATCTTGTTTGAGGAATAATTCATATAAAATTTTTTTTGGACATTCAAGTTTATAGATTATCACCAGACTCTCATTTTATATGAAATAGCTTAACTGTTACTTAGCACATCTCCAAATGGACACTATGATGATTTTTCCTCTATTCCTTCCTGCCCCCCATTCTTTGATGGGTTTACCTGTTCCAGATATTTTATATAAATAGGATCATATAGTACTTATCCTTTTGTGTCTCAGCAAAATGTGATCAAGGTTTATCTATGGGGTATCAGAACATCATCTGTCTTTATTGCTTAGTAATACTCCATGGTATAACATGATTTGTTAATTCATTCATCTTTTGTAAACACTTGGGTTTTTTCCACCTTTTAGCTATTGTGAATAACACTGAAATGAACATTTGTGTACTTAAGTCTTTTTCAGTCTGCTTCCTTTCTTTCTTTTTCTGTTTTTGTTATATGCCTAGTAGTGGAAGTATTGGGTCATATGGTAATTATATGTTCAATTTTTTGAGGAACTGACAAACTTTTCTACAGCAGCTGCTTCATGTTACATTCCCACAAGCAATATCCAAGTGTGTGTGTTAACATCCTTGTTAACATTTGTTGTTTTTTAGATATTAGTCATCCTAGTTGGTATGAGGTAGTATGTCATTTGATCTGCATTTCCCTGATGACTAATGATATTGAACTTCTTTTCATATATTTGTTGGCCTTTTATATATCTTCTTTGGAGAAATGTCTGTTCATGTCTTTTGCCCATTTTTTATTTGGGTTTTTAGTATTTTTGCTGAGTTTCAAGAATTCTTTAGAAATTCTATATATTAAACTCTCATCAGATGTGGTTTCTAAATATTTTCTCCCATTCTGTGCATTATCTGTTCACTTTCTTGGTAATGTCCCTTGATGCACAGAGTTTTTAATTTTGATGAAATGCACTTTATGTACTTTATCTCTTGTTTATGCATTGGTGTCATAACTAAAAATCCATTACCTAAAAGGAGGTTTTGAAGCTTTCACCCCCCTGTATTTTCTTTGAAGAGTATTATGATTTTAGCTCTTATATTTTGCATTAATTTTTATACATGATATGAGGTATGAATCTAGCATCATTCTTTTGCATATGGAAATCCAGTTGCCTCAGCATGATTTGTTGGAGAGACTGTTCTTTTGCTGTTAAGTAGATTTCACACCCTTGTCAAAAATCAGTTGGCCTTGGAGGTATGCTTTTGTTTCTGGATTCTCAGTTCTATTCTCTTGGTCTATATGTTGATCCTTTTACTAACAGTACACTTTTTTTTTTATTACAGCTTTATAGTAATTTTTAAAACTGGGACATGTGTTTATTCTTTTTTTCCCCCCAAGATTATTTTGGTTATTAAGGGTCTTTTGTGTTCTGTATGAATTTAAAGACTGGCTTTTCATTCTGGAAAACAAAAAGGCTATTGGAATTTTCATTGGAATTGCATTATTTTTGTAGATTGTTTTGGGTAGAATTGACATCTTAACAATATTAAATCTAGCAATCCATTAACATGAAATGTTTTTACATTTATTTAGGACTTTAAATTCTTTCGACAGTGTTTTATCATTTTTAATATAGGGGTCTCTAACTTGCTTGGCTAAATTTATTCCTAGGTGTTTTATTCTTTTAGATGCTGTTGTGAAATGAATGGTTTTCTTAATTTCCTTTTCAGATTGTTCATTGCTGGTGTATGAAAGCATGACTGATTTCTGTGTGTTGATGTTGTACCCTGTACCTTTGCTGGATTCATTTATTAGCTCTAGTAGCTTTCTTGTAGGTTGTTGAGGACTTCGTATAGATATAGTATCATGTCATCAATCAATAAATACAGCTTTACTACTCCCTCTCCGATTTGGATCCCTTCTATTTCTTTTTCTTGTTATGGCCAGGACTTCTAGTAACTGCTGAATAGCAGTGTTGAATGTAAGCATCCTTGTTCCTGATGTTAGGGGGAAAATTTTCAGTCTTTCACCATTGAGTGTGATTATTTGATGTAGGTTTTTCTAAGTTTGCTTTATCATGTTGAGGAATGTACTTCTAGTTTGCTGAGTGTTATTACTGTGAAAGAATGGGATTTTGTCACATGCCTTTTCTGCATCAATCAAGATGATTATGTGTATTTTTCCCCTTTATTAATGTGGTATATTACATTGAATGATATTTTAATGTTGAATCAACTTTGTATTCATTGGCTGAATCCCACTTGTTGGTTTGATAGTATTTTGTTAAGGATTTCCGTATCTGCGTTCATGAAGGATATTGTTCTGTAGTTTTGTTTTCTTGTGGTGTCTTTATCTGAAGTTGGTATCATTATTGCTGGCCTCATAGAATGAGTTAGAAAGTGTTCCATCATTTATTTATTGGGAAGAATTTGAGAGGAATTGGTGCTAATTCTTTAAAATAAAATTTTCACCAGTGGAGCCATGTGGTCTTGGACTTCTCTTGGTAGGATTTGTCTGATTTGTTTTAGTATCCTCCCTTGTTACAAGTCTGTCAAAATTTTCTATTTCTTCTTGAGTCAGTTTAGATAGTTTGTATGTTTCTAAGAATTTATCCATTTCATCTAGGTTATTTAGTTTTTTGGCATATAATTATTTATAGTATGCTTTCATAATTCTTTTAATTTCTACAAGAGTGGTAGTAATGTTGCTGTTTTCATTTTTTTTTTTAATTTTAGTTACTAACAGGTTCTTTTTGTTTGGTAGTACAGCTAGGTTCTTGTCAATTTTCTTTTTATCTTTTCAAATAACCAACCTTTGGTTTCCTTGCTTCTCTCTATTGTTCTTCTGTTCTTTATTTCATTTATGTCTGCTCTAATCTTAATTGTTTCCTTCCTTCTGGTTGCTTTGGACTTTGTTTACTCCTCTTATTTTTATTTTTCAAGGTATAAAGTTAGGTTATTGATTTGAGCTCTTCTCTTTTAATGTAGTTGTTTGTACCTATAAAATTCCCTCTGAGTACTACTGCCTATGTTGTATCCCATAGGTTCTGATATGTTGTGCTTTCCATTTCATCATCTCTAAGTATTTTCTGATTTTCTTTATGATTTCGTCTTTGACTTATTGTTTTTTTAATAGTATATTCTTTAATTTTCACATTTTTGTTGAATTTCTAGTTCTCCTTTTAATATTAATTTCTAGTTTTATTCCTTTATGGTAATAAAACATACTTTATATGATTTCAGTCTTGAAATTTATTGAGGCTTGTTTTGTGACCTAACATATGGTCTGTCTTGGAGAATGATCCATGTACTTTGAAGAAGAATGCATATCCTGCTGTAGTTGGGTGAAGTGTTCTATATATGTATCTTAGGTATAGTTGGTTCATAGTGTCATTTGGATCCTCTATTTCCTTATTAATCTTATGTCTGGGTGTTCTTTCTCTTATTAAAAGTGGTGTGTTGAAATCTACTACTACTATTGTAGAGCTGTCTATTTTTCCCTTCAGTTCTTTCAGTGTTTGTTTTACATATTTTGAGGCTCTGCTATTAGGTGCATATATATTTATAATTGCTATCTCTTGATAAATTGATACTTTCCTCATTTTATAATGTCCGTAATTTTCTCTCTTTTTTTCTTTGTTGTTAAACCCTATTTTCTGTGACATTAATATAGCCTTGCCAGTTCTCTTTTGGTTTCTGTGTGGAGTATATATTTCCCCAACCTTTCACTTAAAATCTATTTGTATCTTTTGATTTAAACTGGGTCTCTTGTAGACAACATGTAATTGGATTGTGTTTTCTTATCCATTCTTTCACTCTGTGCCTTTTGATTGGAGAGTTCAAGCCATTCACGTTTAAAGTAATTACATTATGAAGACTTATTTCTCCCGTTTGCTATTTGTTTTGTCTTTTGCGTTTATTTCCTTGACTTATTCTCTTTTTTGTGTTTTTAGTTAGTATTTTTGTGATGAGTAATTTTGATTCCCTTCTCATTTCCTATTTGTACATTTTTAAGGAATTTTCTTAGTGGTTACCATGGGTATTTAATATTCTAAATTTATAACAACTTACATTGATACCAGTTTAACTTCAGTGGCATACAAAAACTCTCTTCCTGTACCACTTAGGTTGTTGATATCAGAAATTACATTTTTATACATTATGTTCCCAATATCATATTTATAATTGCTATTTATACTTTTTCCTCCTGCTCTTCCGGCCTGCTACTCTGTGCTACGCCTGTGCTTACCTTGCTCCCAAAGACCTGGTCCCTCTCGGTAGGGTAACAAGGGAAACGTGTTCAGTGCAGATCAGTGAGTAAGCACAAGCCCGCCTTGTTTCAGTGCCTATGCTTAAACTGCACCCTGGCT
>NW_006921975.1:701355-729578 GCF_000298275.1 Orycteropus afer afer
AAGACCTGGTCCCTCTCGGTAGGGTAACAAGGGAACGTGTTCAGTGCAGATCAGTGAGTAAGCACAAGCCCGCCTTGTTTCAGTGCTTTTTATCGTGTGAAGCATTATGTAGGACATAACAAATATAGTTATAAACCAAAAAATATGGCAAAACTGCCTTTATGTTTGCCCTTAAAATTACCTTTATTGGAAGCCTTTATTTCTTCATATGCCTTCGGGCTATACTATCTGGTGTCCTCACCTTTCAAACTGGAGGATTCCTTTTAGCATTTTTTTTAGGGTAGGTCTGGTTGTAATGAACTCTTTTAGATTTTGTTTATCAGGACATGTCTTGATTTCACACTTGTTTTTGAACAACAGTTTTGCTGAGTGCAAGATTCTTGAATGACAGTCTTTTCCTTTAAGTGCTTTGTCACCCCACTGTCATCTGGCCTCCATGGTTTCTGAGGAGAAATTGACAATTGGTCTTCTTGGGGTTCTCTTGTATATGACAGTTCACTTTTGTTGTTGCATTAAATTTGTTCTCTTTATCTTTGGGGTTTGTCACTTTGATTATATTATATCAGCATGAATGTCTTTGGTTTCATCTTATTTGGAATTTGTTGAGTTTCATGTATGTACAAATTTAATACGTTTGATCAGGTTTGGAAAGTTTTTCCATTAATTCCTCAGATGTTCTTTCTGCCCTCCATCTGGGACTCCCATAATGTGTATATTATTTCATTTAATGGTGCTCCACAGCTCTCTTGTGCTCTGTTCATTTTAATTTAATCTTCTTTCTTTTCTTCAGACTGGGTCATTTCAGTTGTCCTATTTTCAAGTTTGCTGATTCTTCTGCCAGTTCAAATCTACCTTTGAACCCCGCTAGTAAATTTGTTACTTTAGTTATTTTTCTAAGCTCCAGAATTTGTGTCTGGTTTCTTTTTATAATTTTTCTCTCTTTGTTAGTATTCTCATTTTATTCACATGTTGTTTTCTTGGTATCCTTTAGTTCTTTGTCCATAGTTTTCTTTAGTTCTTTGAATATATTTAAAACAGTTGTTTCAAAATCTTTATCTGGTAGGTCCAGTACCTGATCTTCCTGAAGGATGGGGCTGTTGGTTTATTTTTTGTTCCTTTGAATGGGCCATCCTTTCCTGTTTCTCTGTATGTCTTATGATTTTTTTTTGTGTGTGTGTATAAAATGGTACATTTGAGTAATATAATACAGTGGTACTATAACTCAAGTACTCCTCCCTTCCTCAGTGATTGCTACATTTCTTTCTTTCTTCCTTTTTTCTTTATTCTCTCTTTTATTGTTGAAGACTGTGGTAGTCTGTTAGCTTAGTCACTTTTTCAAACATTCTATAAATCCTTGCCCTGTTGCCGTGGTCTTCTGACTGTTCACCGGTGTTCTGACAAGGCAAGTGCTGCATTTTTTTTTAATCCACTTTTCTCTGTGGGAGGAGGGGAGTGTGGAGCTTCCTATTCTGCCATCTGGATACTGATATCTTGACTGTTCTTTATTTTTATTTAGTAATTTAATTTCTCTATTTAATAAATACAGGAGAAGTAGTAAGTTGGGGAAATTTGCTGAATCTTACTTTCATAAGCTATTGTCAGTATTAAAGCAATTTGAAGGCATTCTTGCAGCTTTATTGAGGTAATAACTGACATACAGTAAACTTCAGATATTTAAAATATACAGTTTGTCTTTTAATATTATATACATACCTATGAAAGTATCACCACAATAAAGATAACAAACATTTCCATTTTCCTCTTGTTCTTTTGTAATTTATCTTCCCTCATTCCTTCTCTTCCCCCTGCAACTACCAATGTGCTTTTTGTCACTAAAGATTAGTTTGCATTCTCTAGAGTCCTTTTTACAAAAGGCATCATACAGTGTGTAACTTTTTTTGGTCTGGTTTATTTTATTCAGTCTAATTATTTTGTGATTCTTCCATGTTGTTGTATGAATTAATCATTCCTTCCTATTTATTGCTGAACAGTATTCCATTGTATATTCTGCAATTACACTATAATTTGTTTATCCATTTACATGCTGATGGACACCTGCAGGTGTTTCCTATTAGAAATAAAGCTGATATGAATATCTGTGTACAAATCTGTGTGGACATAGACATTTCTTCCTTTTGGATAAATACCTGGGAATTGAAGGCTATATGTTTATCTTTTTAAGAAACAGCCAATTTTACAAAGTGATTATACCATTTTAAAGTCCCATTAGCAGCATATGAGAGTTGTAGTTGCTATTTTGGAGTCACTTTTGCCTTGATAGACCTTACTGATATATTTGGGGAACAAGGGTGCAGAATATTTAGACGTTTTCTTCCCAGAAACTTAAAGAAATATTTTTGGAGAGCTTATGAAATCTGGAGCACCTTTTAGTAAGACATGATCACTGCTTTAGTCCTTTTATTCTCATAGTATGAGAAATGGGAGAAAACATGTTCTGAAATTTGGATCTCTTAAAGAGGAAAAAAAAATAGTTCCTGTACTTGAAAAGTTTGTTTTTCTAAGTGATTGCTAAGATACTGTGAATCAGACATTAGGTTTATACCATTTAGTATGACTAAACGTGGACTAGGAGCTCTGGTAGCATAGGGCCTAAGGCACTTGACTGCTAACCAGAAGGCTGGTGGTTCACACCCACCAGCCACTCCTCAGAGGGAGGGTTGGGCAATCTACTTCCGTAGTGATACTGCCTCGGAAACCCAAGGAGGGGTCGAGGGGTCGCTATGAGTTGAGTCTGACTTGATGGCACATAACAACAACAACAACAAATGTGGACTTAGATGTAACTCTGGAAATCTCTTCTTACAAACAGGTCAGGGCATAAATAGCTTATGTAAGAATTTTCTTGGAAAAATCCTGTAAGTCATTTGTAAGGTACCAGATATCTCTCATGAAGTTCAGTACAGTTCTTTTTTTCTTCCAGCATCAGAAGAAATCAGTGTTTATTTGCTTACTCCAGTGAAGTAGTTAATTTGCATTTAGGGGCTATGTGTAATGAAAAATAATCTGTAATACTGGAATTCCATGTAGCTTGATGTGAGGCATGTGGAAACTGACATAAATTAAGAGAACAGCAGGTTCATATCTTAAGTTCACTCTTGGTCATAAGCATATGTGTTGTTGAGCAGAATGATGGGTAGAATTGCCTATATTATTTCAATTATTTCTCTATTTTTCTCCTTGTGTGTAAATGGTTGAATTCTAATAAAGTGAATGCATATATGATGTGACTGCACTATAATGAAATTATGATAATAGCTGAAGCCAAATGCATATAATAATAATAATAATAATAATAATATATTAACAGTAGGGTGGCTGGTAGGAATCTTTATCAAATCTATGCCCCTCAGCCCTTTTTAACTTAACTGTAGGAGATTAGAAAGGATAAGTGATCATGAGTATCTATTCAGTGTTTTTTTCCCTTTCTTTTCCTGATACCCTTGGGTTGTCTGCTTCTTTCCCCTTTTACTTGTGTCATCTGCATTCCTTTGTTGTATTCCCAACTCCCTTGTACCCTCCCATTTCTTTAGTGTCAGTAGTAAATGGTTTTCCCTTTAGAATTTGTAAAAAACCATAAATACAAATAGAAAGCAGTGGTAAAATTATATTGTGTAGCTCTGTTGTATATATGTAAGATAAATTTTAAAATGACTTTAAAAATGGTGGTCCACTCTCATGAACCTGAACTGTTTATCAGTATTCCAAATACTTTTACATAAAGATTTAATAAAACTTTAGTTGCCTAATTTGTATAATGCATTGTTTGATTTTCATATTTTAAGAATTAAAAATATGGATCTCTTTCACTAGCCTGTGAAATTAAGAACTAATGAGACAGTGTGGCATAGAAGAAAGTTTACTAGACTTAGTGTCACAAGTCCTGAGCTCCAGCCCTGTCTTTAACTCACTTTGTAATCTTGGGCAAGTTACATTTCTCATCTGTAGAATGTGGGGCCTGGACTTGATATAGAAAGTTATGAAGATGTCCCTCTGGGGGAGGGGAAACAAATGTACAAAATAAGTTGTTTTGTTTTAAAAACATTGTTTTAAATCTTGCTATATAAGTTATCCCTTAAAGTTAATGTGGCTTTACTCGAAATGATGTATAATCACTTTTGAATTTGTGTATATCTCATCTGTTGCAGGATGCTTTAATCTGGATCCCAATAGAGTTTTGGATGTCATTTTAGAAGTGTTTGAATGCAGGCCAGAACACGATGACTTCTTTATATCTTTATTAGAATCTTACATGAGTATGTGTGAACCGCAAACACTGTGTCATATTCTTGGGTTCAAATTCAAGTTTTATCAGGTAATAAAAAACATATATATATGTACATATATATATATATATACACACACACACACACACAGAGAGAGAGAGACACACACACACACAGGTTAATCTTATGATTTTATATGTACAATTTAATTTTGAATTTTATTTGTAATTAATTGGTTTCAGCTCATTCTAGCAGAGAGATAGATAAATGGATAGCTAACAGTAGAATGTAATAAGTAGTATGTCAGTGGTATGAATGATGTGATGTGAAAGCCTAGAGGAAAGCATGATTAATTTTTGCCTTGGGAGAGAGAGCGTCAGGGAATATTTTATAGACATTGACCACCTTTAATTTGGTTATTGAAGGATGAGTAGGAGTTTGTTGAAAGTTTTCTATCCAGAAGTAACAAACAATGTGAGAGTGAATGTGCGGGTGTGAATGTACGTGCATGTTGAAGGAATGGTATATGATCTGATATGGCTGAATTGTTAGCTGTGGATAAAAGAAGGGGCAAGAATCAAAGGTAGAAAGTTAGGCTTGTTTGTTAAGGGATATAATGCTGTGTTAAGAGTTAGGATTGTATTGTATAAACAGTAGCCATTCAAATTTTTATGGATATGAATACATATTTGAGGCATATCTTACATCATTTTCCATTTAAACCACTACAATAGATGTGTAACTATTCTCTATGGCTCGTTATTTCTCCTTCAATTCATCTTCCATATTATTGCTACTGTTACTTTCTAAAAGAGATATAATTGAGGCACTTCACCATTCAAAATCTTTTGCCTGTAGGATGAAAGTCAAATTCCTGAATGTGGTAGTAAAAGCTCTTGACAATCTAGCCCTGTACTTCCTTTCCAGCCTCATTAATCATATATATTTTTTTCTCAGATCTTATATTCTAGTCATCAGATACCTAGCCATTTCTTGAACTTAGGTATAGGTATTGTTGTGTGAACCTTTATTTATGCAGTTCCTTATAACTAGAGAACTATTCTTACCCAATCCTCTCACCTCTCCTTTCTTCATCTTGTGAATTCCTGTTTGTTCCTTAAGATCGAGTGATAACTTGTTCTGTAAAGATATGACTGACAGGTCACCAATGCAGAATTATTCACTTCTTAATCTGTATTCTCACAGGACTGGACACTGCTTCTACTGCTTATCATGTTATGTTAGAATAAACTATGTCTTATCTTTTTTGTCAGATTATATGCAATTTATATCAGGTTCTATGTTTTACTCATTTCTAGAGATTAGTTTTCTGCTTAGCCTAGTAAAACTCACTAAATGTAAATGAGTGATCTGTGTTTTAGGAAGATAATACTCTAGTTAGTAGATATTTTGGAAGATTTTAATGTAATAAGGCCTCCATTGTCCTTTTGGTGTAACTCTACTTATTTGTCTGTCTGCTTAGGATGATACAATAGTCAAGAAATACGTATTTATTGAGTGTTTATTATATGGTGTTGCTTTGCTAGGCACAGGACATGCTCTGAAGAGGAGGAGTATCTATTCTTGACCCCTTGGAATTTAAGTTAAGCTTGTAAGAGGATTCCTTTTAGGATTCTCAAATAATACATCACCTACTGTTTCTGTGTCTACTTTCATTTTCCATTCCCTGGGATGTTCCAGAAGATAGACGAGAAAGCAGATCAGAGCTTAAACGTATATAGCACTTTGAGGCCCAAACAAGACACATGGTAGGTTTTTTGGGCAAATTCACTACACCTTCATTTTTGTTCAAAAATTAAAGGAGCATACTCTTAATTAAGGGAAAGAGAGAGTCAAGTATTCCATTAAGTTTTTGAAGGCACTATAATTACTTTGGGTTTAGAAACATTAAGCCAACTGCTGAAGTGACAAGGTGGCTAAAATTTGACTTGGGCATGATGAATTAGAATATAAGTTAGGGCTTTGGAGACTAACTTTCAGAGCAGATCACAGTGAATAATGATGACCTACTGTATAAAATCAAGTACTGTTAGTTGAATGTGTGTTTTAGAATTGAAAAATTCTTTATATATGAAAATATTCCTCATGATAATATAAATATTCTTGAGCTGAAAATAGAGTGGTTGACAATATTTAAATAATATTTTTTGTGAGCATTTTTCTTATATAAGTAGTACCCAAGCAAGAAGCATTTGATTTAGAAATAACTTGTTCTCTGAAAGAGTAACTCCTGTGTTGCTCTTGTGCAACACCATTTTCCCTTGTTTCTGTTGTCAGAGCTATGAGGCTGTGCAGTTTTAAGGGCCACTGAAGGTAAGGGGAGAATTTAGATAATTTGTGGTTTGGAAGGTAAAGTAAGGAAAACTATGAAAATCAAGAACTGCTTAGAGCATCTAACCTTGGGAATAGGTTCCTAGGCATGTATGGTCTTTCTACAAAGGGCCTAACTCCACCCTTCTTCTCTCTGTCAGCCTCTCAGCCTCAACCCATATTCTGACCAGTTGAGAATTATTTGGATTTAACAGGCTTCCTTTTTTAATGCTAGTACTTCTAGGCAGAGCTCATCATTCCAATTTTCATGTCAGTAAGAATCATTTTATTCTAGCTTCCAGCTGTAATCAGATGTACTGGATACTGTGACTTAGAAGGATGATGGAAAATTTAGGCAGTTTTAGAGCATATGAACATTTTGGAGGATAGGGCAGCCACATCTACTCTGTTCTCCTATTAAGGAAATTGCTACAAGAGAGGATTTAGGGACAGCATGAGGAACCATACAAGGGACAGGGAGAATGGAGTCTTAGAAAGTATGAGAGCACTACAAAACAAACTTGGCTGTAGCTGTCTTGCAACAAGAAAGAGAAAGGAAATAATTGCTCTCACCCATGTCATAGCCCTTTGATATTTAGACTCAAAACACAATAATAGCAGTAATCGTGGTACCATGGTTAGGCTCTGTTACACCCCAAATTCATTCATTTAAGAAGTATTGATTGATTGCCTGTTGTGTGTGAGGCACTGTTCTAGGTGCTGTGGCTATCTCTGTAAAAAAAACAAAACAAAACAAAAAAAAAAAAAACAACAAAAAAAACCCCCAGAAATCCTTGCCTTCATGGTCCTTACAATCTAAGTAAATTACATGATGGTGTGTTAGAAAGTGATCAGTATGATGTGACAAAAAAGAAAATATAGAACAGGATATGGAAGATTGGGACTGTTGGAGTGGTAGGTTGTAATTTTAAATAGAATAGTGAGAATAGACTTCATTTAGGAGGTAAGATTTAAACAAAGACTTGAAGGATGTGAAGATGTAAACTGTGAATATCTGGGGAAGAGCCCCTAGGCAAAGGAAACAGCCAGTTCAGAGGCCCTAGAGTGGGCATATCTGTGTATTTGGGAACAGGAAGGAGGACAGTGTAGCTGAATTAGAGTGATTGAGTGGGAGAGAAGTAGGAGATAAGATCAAAGATGAGGGAACAGATCACGTAGGGCTTTGTCAGCTGGTGTAAGGTTTTTGACTTGGCTACTGAATGATGCCAGTGGAAAATTTTGAGCAGAGTGATAGGACCTTACTTAGTTTCTATTTTCGGTTCTCTTTTACTTTTTCACTTTTGTTATGAACATTTTCAAACATACAGAAAAATTGAATAGTGTAGTGAATATCCATAACCTATCACCTAGGATTAAGTTTATTAATGTGCTGCCATACTTTTTAAAAATATTAATTTATATTACACATATCATGAAAGCGCTCTCCTAAATATACCATAGTTTGCGCTTTTAAAAAATAAGGACGTTTTTCTATATAACCATGACACCAATTTCATACCTAACTAGATAAACAGTAATTCCTTACTATCAGCTCAGACCACAGATTTCCCAGATTGCCCCCAAATGCAGTTTACAACTGGTTTGTTCAAACTTTGATCCCATCAGAGACTACACATTGTATTTGGTTGTTATGATTCTTCAGTCTTTTTTTAATCTAGAATAGGGCACCCCTTTCCTTTAATCACATTCGTTGTTGAAGACCATTCCTTTAGAAGACTCCACCTTTTGGATTTATCTAATTGCTTTTTCATGCTTGTTTAATTTGTTCTGTGTCTCTTGTATTTTTTATATACTGTGAGTTAGGTCTGGAGGCTTGATAATGTTCAGGTACAATACTGAGTGGCAAAAATATTTTATAGGTTGTGTTTTATGTTTCACATTGCGTAACATCTAGTGTCAGTTTCACTTTTAATGGTTCAATAAGTTGGTGGCTGTCAATTCCCTCCATTATACATTTATATGCCATCTTGGCAATGACAGCAAGTTATCTGCAAGTTGATATTTTGCTGCCATGTCAATATCCAACCTTTCTTAACCTAACATTTATATGGTATAGATTTCATGGGTGAGCCTTGCTTGAATCAATTATTTTTTGTTGTTAGATTCTGTTGAATGGGTTCCACCTCATAGTGACCTTTTGCATAACAGAACGATGAGAGAACACTTATATGCTTAGGGGTTCCAAATTATTGATATATTTTATCATGCGTTCTACATTATTGATGTCATTCTTCTGTTAAGATGAGCCATCTCTTACCAGCTCAGGCTTGTTGGTTATCCTGGAGTACATGCAGTTCCTACTGGAAAGGCAGGACAAATGCTCCCCCCCCATTAATTACCAACTATCAGAGTGGCACAGTACCATAGGCATTTGACTGCTAACCGGAAGGTTGGTGGTTCAAACCCACCAGCTGTTCCATGGAAGGAAGATGGGGCAATCTACTTCCATAAAGATTTACTGCCTCAGAAAGCCAATGGGAGTTGTTATGAGTTGGAATCGACTGGATGGCAGTGAGTTTTTTTTTTAAAAAAGAGTAAAGAGTTTAATCGTTACCTCCAGTGGTAACATGAGTGGGGGCTGTGAGAGAGAGAAAGAGAGAGAAACAACGAATGTACAAGTGCAAGTTGACTTAGATTTTTAAAGGGTCAATCTGATTGTGGTAGCAGTGGAAGTTTATCACATTCTGGATATATCTTGAAGTTAGAGCCAATAGTATTTGGTGGTGATTGGTATGAGAAAGTATAGTTAAGGAATAGTCTAAAGTTGTTTTTGGACTGAACAGCTAAAAAGAAGGTATTGGCATCAACTCAGATAGGGAAATTTTCAGGTAGAATGGGTCCAGGGTTGTTAGGGATGGGAATCAGGAATTCAGTTTTGAACATGTTAAGTTGGAGATGTCTGTTAGATATCTAAGTTGAGATGTTGAGTAAATGGTTGGATATATGGATCTGGTATTCAGGAGAAAGGTCTGGGCTAGGAATAGAAATAAGGGTGTCAAAAGAATGTAGATGTTATTTAAAGTTTGGACACTGGATAAAATCATCAAGGAATGGAGACAGATAAGAGGTGGTAACACAAGGACTGAGCCCTGGGACACTCCAGTGTTAAGGGGTCTGGGAGAAGAGGAGGAGCCAGGAAAGGAAGTTGAGAAGGAGCAACATGTAAGATAGGAGGTAAACAGAGAATGTATTATCTTGGAAGTTAAATGGAGGGGAAAATGATCAACTGTGTTAGTATCACTTATGGTTCATATAAATGAAGATTGAAAATTGACCATTGGGAGGTCAGAGCTAGCCATTTTGGTGATGTTGGAATGGTATTTTGAGACAATGGGAAGAGCAGATTTGAATATAGTGAGAGTAGACAAACTCTATCAAGGAATTAAGGAGCTCTGGTGGTGCAGTGCCTAAGGCATTTGACTGCTAATCAGAAGGTTGGTGGTTCAAACCAACCAGCCTCTCCACAGAAGGAAGATGAGGCATTCTATTTCCGTAAAGATTTGCCACCTTGGAAATCCAGTGGGGGTCATTATGACTCGATGGCAGTGGGTAGGTATCAAGGAATTGCTGCACAGGAGAACAGAGAAATTGAGTGGTAGCTAGAAGAGGAAGTGGGGTCAAATAAAATACTTTTTTTTTTCTTCAAAGATAGGAGGGATAACACTTGTATGCTGATGGGAATAATTGAATAAAAAGGGGGAAAACTGGTGATACCAGAGAACCAGGAAAGAATTATTGGAGCATTGTTCTTGAGTAGGATAGAGAAATTGGAGTCTTAAGGGGAGGCATTGACTTGAAATAGGAGCAGAGAGAATTAATTTATAATAATAGGTAGTAAGGTAGTGTATATTAGGTACAGTTTTTGATAGGTGGGTAGATGTGATGATAGTTTATAGAAGTTCTAACAGTTGCTTTACCTTTTTTTCACTGAAGTAGAAAGTAAAGTCATAAGCTGAGAGAGAAGATTTAAGAAGAGTTACCTGAGGTTAGAGGGCAAATAGTTGTTCAGGAGAGTGAATGAACTAGAGAAGCAGAGCTTACTTGAAGTTGGATACATGAAGTCAGCGTTTTGGAGATGTAGCTTTTGGTAATATTAAAGTGAATGATATAGAGTGAGGGGTTGACATAGAGGAGAAGATCTTTGGAAGAGAGGAGTTCATGGAACTGAGAGGCCAGCATGATGGAAAGAACACCAACATGTATTTCAAAATCTCCCAAAATTAAGAAGTAGAGTTGGAGAGAGTGACAGTGAGTCAGAAACTAAAATCATTGCAAAGTGAAGGTCAGTGACCCAGGGCTCCATAGATGGCAGCAACAGGATGTTAGTGAAAATGGTGGAGTAGGGTACTTCAGGTCTCCATCCCTCCACAAAAGCAACTAATGAGCTGTGGCAAAAATTGTCAGAATCATCTTTTATAGAACCCTGGAATATAATAAAAAATGTACAATAACCAGAGGAATACTTGGTGAAGAAAGAAGCTGCTGTCTGTAGTAAGAGAATGCTATGGAGTTTTAAACTCTCTGCCTACCATCATTCACCCCTTTGATTGGCAGCCATGAAGACAGAAACCAACTCTCCTGGGAGCAAAGAGTTTTTCTCAAAGAGTTGTGGTTGGGGCCTTGACCTGTGTGGCTGCTCTGTGAAGACTGGTGCAAAGAGTAGCCTTTGTTTCATCTGACTCAGAGCATTCCCAAGCCTGGTTTGTCTTCTTGGATAGCTTTTGCCAAAAGCATTTAAAAGTCTAAGTATTGATCACAGCAGCCTGGGGCAAAGGACAACAGTCGGGACAGGCAATTGAGAGACCAAAAAACCTGGAAAGGAAGAAGTTGGGAAAGGACTTATGTGAGGAAATAAGAGCTTTTCAAAGCTCCTGCATATACCGAGAAATCATAAAGGCCAACCACATACTCAGGGCTGGATATATGCTCAGAAAAGGCTTAAGAAGTCCCTAAGCTTTCACTTCTGGCTAGCCTCAAGTTCTGTGCTAGTAGGAAGTGAAGGCTAAGGCAGAGTTGTAAATGGTTTGGATAGGCATTGAAGGAGGACCTGAACACAGATCCAGTCTGCAATGACTGGCAGAGTAGCTTTCTCTCTCTCTCTCTTTTTTTTTTTTTTATTCATGGAATATAAGAAAATTGTCATTAAGCTAACAGAACACAGAATTCAGTTGCCATACATGACAGAGAATTTAGACTTTATGAAAATAGTTTAGAAAAATCACTAACCAGGCGGACAACAACCTACAACAAGCAGCAACAATAAACCCTGGGGATGAAGAAAAATCTGATTTCCAGAGTTACAACATTATAATATTCAAATATCCAATTTTCAACAAAAAATTATTAGGCATGGAAAGAAACAAAGGTTGGGTTAGTCACCGGAAAAAAAAATAATAAAGGAAAATCCATAAGGAAGCCTAGACATTGGACTTTATAAAGAATTTAAATAAACTCTATTAAATATGCTCAAAGAACTGAGGAAAACCATGGATAAAGAACCAAAGGAAACTAGGATAGAAAATGTTTAACCAAGTAGCTAATTATCAATAAAGAGAAATAATCAAAAAGAACATAATAAATTATAGAGTGCAATAATTGAAATGAAAAATGCACTGGAGAGGTTCCAGAGCAGATTTGAGCAGGAAGAACATTTAAGAATCTGTGAAATGGTAGATAGGCCAATTGTGATTGTCCATCTGAGGAGCAGAAAAAGAAATGAAATAAAAATGGACAGAGGCTAAGAGACCTATGGAATACCATCAAGCATACAAACAGACATAAGGGGAGTACCAGAGGAAGAGGGTATAGATAAATGGATAGAAAGAATATTTTAAGTAGTAATGGCCAGAACATCCCCAAATTTGATGAAAGACATGAATCTACACATCCAAGAAGCATAGTGAACTCAAAGAAGGATAAACTGAAAAGAGATCTATACCAAGGCACATCATTGTCTAATTGTCAAAATAGAATCTTGAAATCAACAAAAGAGAAATGATTTGTCAGGTACAAAGGATCCTCATTAAGATTTCATGCTGATTTCTCCTCAGAAACTGCGGATGCCTGGGGGGCAGTGGGATCGTATTCAAAGTGCTAAAAGAAAAAAAAAACCTATCACTCAGGAATTCTGTATCTCATCTAGATGAAACGATGGGTCTTTCCTCATTCACAGCAAAGAAGAATGAAGAAAACCAAAGATTCATGGAAACAATTAGTCCTTGTGACTGGTACACCATGCGATTCACAGCCTATATGACTATGAGACCAGAAATAGATGGTGCCCAGCTACCAATGTCAACCACTGGGGGGAGGGGGCGCTATGTAGGAGATCCTGGATAGAGAGGGAAAACAATGTGGAACAAAACTCAAAATCATTTGGAAAAAAAAAAAAAAGTGGGACCAGATGTGCTGCTCTGACAGAGCCTGGTGGAACCACTGAGACTATGGCCCCTAGCTGCCCTTCAGGTCTGGAATTGAACCTACACCTCTGGCTTCCAGCCAAACAGAAGGCAGGCATATGAGTTGAACATTTACCTGAAGTAGATACACTCCTTGGAGAGAACAATCATGGGAGAAAGAAGGGCTGTTTATGCACAGGGAGACAACTCGGGGCAGGAGTGCATGGAGGGATGGACACAGGAAGAGGTAACTATCTGGAGGAAGTGGGAGAGGGGGGCTGTTGTATTGTGGTAAATTGTAGTAAATGCCATGAAGACAGTATATGTGAACTGCTGTATGGAAAGTGAATTTACTCTGTAAACTTTCACCCAAATCACAATTAAAACAAAATAAAACAAAACCCCAAAACCGTATCAGACAGTCGTCACATGAAATGCTGAGTTTAGAGCTCACTTTCTTTAATAAGGCAAAAGTCAGTGAATTGATTTTCAGCAGGATGGCTGAAAGTTGTCCACTTCTTCCTGTAATTTCATTTAAGTAATATCTGAATATATTAGTTTATATATTAGTAAAAAAAGAGCTCTGGTGTCATAATGTCTAAGACATTTAACTGCTAACCAGGAGGTTGGTGGTTCACACCCATCAGCTGCTTCGCAGAAGAAAGATGATGCAGGGAAAAAAAAAAAGGAATTCTGTTATCTGTATTCTGCAAAATGATCCTTCAAAAATGAAAGAGAAATCAAGACATTCCCAGATAAACAAAAACTGAGGGAGTTTGTTACCACTAGATATGCCCTAAAAGAAATACCAAAAGGAATCCTTTAAGATGAAATAAAAGGATATTAGATAGTAACTCAAAGCCATAAATTAAATAAAGAACCCTGTTAAGTAGCCACATAGGTAAATATTAAAAGCTGTATTGTATTTTTGGTTTGTAACTTCTTTTTTTCCTATATGATTTAAAAGACAAATGCATCTATGTTAATGGATACCCAATGATAAAGATGTAATTTGTAACACTAACAATATAAGGGAGGAGGTTGGTATTCAAACTAGGTTGTTACAAGTTTAAGATGTAATCTCCAACGTAACCACTAAGAAAATAACTAAAACAAAAAGAAATGAGAAAGGAATCAAAATGGTACACTACAGAAAAAAAAAATCAAACAGTAAATAAGGTAGTAATGGAGGAAGTGAGGAACAAAAAATATGTAAGGCATAGAAAACAAATAGCAAAATGGCATAAGTTAGTTTAAGCTTACCAGTTAAAAGTCAGAGTTTGAATACAAAAATATAATACATTAATATGCTGTCTATAAGAGACTCTTTAGATCTAAAAAACACAAATAGGTTAAAAGTGAAAGGATGGGAAAAGATACTCCATGCAAATAGTAATCAAGGAGCTCTGGTGGTGTGTGGTTAAGGCATTTGGCTGCTAACCAAAAGGTTAGCCACTTCACAGAAGAAAGATGAGGTAGTCCACTTCGATAAACCCTTGGAAACCCAGTGGGTTCACTATGAGTGGAGCTTGACTTAATGGCATTGTTTTTTGGCTAATCAATAGAGAGCTGGGGTGGCTATACTAATATTGGACAATATAGACTTTAAAACATATTTTTTACAAGAGGCAAAGAAGATTATTATATATTGATAAAAGGCCAATCGATCAAGATGTAACAATTTATAAACATATATGTAGCAAACCACAGAGCCCCATAATGTTTGAAGCAAATAGAATTGAAGGGAGAAATAGATAATTCTGCAATAATAATTGGACATTTCTATATCCCATTCAGTATTGAATAGAAAAACTAGATACAAGATCAATAAGGAAATAATATTATAAACCACCTAGACCTAATAGACATGTCTAGAGCACTTTACTCAGCAACAGCAGAATGTACATTTCTCTAGTGCATATGTATATTTTTTCAGGATAGAACATATGTTAGGTCACAAAACAGGTCTCAATAAATTTAAAAGGATTGAAATCATACAAAGTATCTTTTCTGACAATGTAACTAGATCTCAGCAACAATGAGAGTTAGTGAGTGATGTGAAAATAAAGTTAGGGGCTTTAGGAAGGGTAGAGGGAGAATGAAGCAACAATAAAAAGCAAAACTATTACTCCTCCTCCAGGTCCAGTAGTGTGAGGGGTCTGGGGTAAAACAACCATTTGACTTGGTTACAGTGGGAGTGGTGTTCTTAAGGAGAGCCAGGTTTTTCAGTTCTAGCAGTAACGTAAAGGGAACATTTTGAGGAGAGGTTTGGGCTACAGGGGTTTTTGCTAATGATAGATCATGAATTCCACTGGATACTAGGGAAGGCTTTCAAGAATGGTGGAAGGAATAGAACAGGGATTATGAAGAGCAATGTGGGACTCAGCGTGTGGGAGATGATATGTGACCTGGGAATCTGAGAGCTCTTGTGATTCATTTCATTGGGTTTAACAGGAATAATGAGAATAGTCCTGGTAGATTCATTTCAGGTAATGAAGTTAAATAAGGTATTGTAGGTTTGATCTGAGACCCTGACTACCATTTCTTTTTATTGGAAATTGTTTTGATAATAGCCATTTGTAAACAAACATTTGATGATTTGTCTGTTCTAAAAATTATAGTGAAGCAGAATGCCTTACTTATATGATGCATACTAGTTTGGTTAGCTTTGTATTTTATGTGTATAATGTTCTTCACAATTACGGGAGGAGCCTTACATACAAAGGTCTCATTTTCAGTGTTGAGTAGAATTAGCATATAATGTATTGCCACTCTATGCTTTTTATTTGCATTTGGCCATTTAATTTGCCATTTATTTGCCAGTAATCCTCACTTTATCCATTCATCTGACCTCAGCAGTTTAAAAGGCAGGGAAAATACTCTTAAAATTGATAGCATCAAAGATCCTTGTATTTTTGTGTAGGATCTTCAGGACTGGCCTGGAATTGACTTTGCCATATTTTAAAATGTTAATTTATTCTTCTGTAATATGTATAGGAGTCTTGGTGGTGCATTGGTTAAGCTAACCAAAAGGTTGGTGATTTGAATCCACCTGGCAGCTCTGTGAAAGATCTGGTGATTTGCTCCTGTAAAGATTACAGCCGAGGAAACTCTGAGGCAGTTCTACTCAATCACATGGGGTCACCATGAGTTGAAAATTAACAGCCCTGACAATAACAATATCTATAGACACCTGTTTTGAAGGGAAAATTAGCAGACAAGCAGATATACTTAATACAGAACTCAAGATATCCAAGTAGATGGAGAAAAGGATAAAGCAAACACAGATGGTTCTGCATTTCCACAGTTGTCAGCCTTTTCTATTTACATCTCCACTGAGAACTCCTTTAAAAAGCAAGTTAAGAAAACATACACACACATAAACCAAAACCCAGGCTAAATATTGTGCTGTGTAAGCTCACACTTAATCTATTCAGTTGTCAGATTTTATTCAGATATTAGCATGCAAATATAATGTGCCCATTCTCGAGACTTCCTCGTGCTCCTCAGAGCTGTGTTCCAATGTGCAAAGGGATGTTGATGTAATAATCTTTGTTCTGAATTCAGATGTTAGGTATGATCAGGGAGAGAAATGAGAGGTGTATTACTGGCCTAGAGATTTTTGATCTAATAGTTATTAATGGTAAAGGATATAATTTTAGTTGTACTTCATGCACTAAATACAAACTCTTTTTTTTTTTTTAAAGGAACCGAATGGAGAGACTCCATCATCTTTATACAGAGTTGCAGCAGTACTTCTGCAATTTAATCTTATTGATTTAGATGATCTTTATGTACACGTAAGTCAAATGATCTGCTAAGATTTGATTATCCATCCCAGGGGTGGGGAGGAGGAGTAGGCAGACATGTAGTACTTGAAGGTTGGTTTTAGGCTTTTAAAGTGTTAATTTTTGAAGCCTTAATACCTTATTACTTTGTGTTTATATGAATTTCTTTTTTTTTTTTTCAATAAAGTACAGAAATCAGATACCTTCTGGTCACTTTATAGAGTTTGAGTTGGATCTGAAGTTCAAGTTCTTTCTTAATTGCTAACAAGGCATATGCCTTGAGCAGAGAGGCCAAGAGCTAATCAATTGTTTTAGGCTTCTCAGTAATACACAGATTATGGGAAATATGGGATACTTACCTCTTCCTTCTCCCAAAAATGTTATTTTTAGGCATTCAAGATAAATGGGAAACTGTTAGTATATTTAAATTTTTTTGCTGTGTTTTTACTGGGTAATAAAAGGGTGGCACAGTGCCTAAGACATTTGACTGCTAACCAGAAAGTTAGCAGTTCAAATCTAGCTGCTCCATGGGAGGAAGATGGGACAATCTACTTCCATAAGATACATCGCCTTAGAAACCCAATGGGTGTTGCTAGGCATCGGATTTGACTCCATGGCAGTAAGTTTTGTTTTGGAATAAAAGAATAACATTGTGTTTTTATTGCTGGAACCATAATCTAGAATAGTATGTATGTGATTGTGATAGAGGACCTCTCCTTTGGCAGTTTAACCTATCAATTAGTAAAAACTTCAGTTTGTAGTGTAGAAATTCCTGTTTTGTTAGGTTTTACTTTATGTTATCTGTGAATGTAAATCTGTCCACATCATCTTCACTGCCTTTCAAATCACTTTCTAATTTCCCTATCATTAGTTACTGTGGCTACAGTGTTGAATGAAACCTAGTATCTGCCTTGGAAGCCACCATAGTGTAACAAGGGAGAGAAACATTTTCCATTTTGGTGTAGTGCCTGAGGCATTTGACTGCTAACCAGAAAGCTGGTGGTTCAAACCCACTAGCCACTCCTCGGAAGGAAGACTGGGCAATCTACTTCCGTAGAAATACTGCCTCAGAAACCCAAGGAGGGGTCACTATGAGTCGGAATGGTAGTGTGTTTTATATTGGAGGTCTGCACAAATTGCTGTGGGAGCTGAGTAGATAGCATCTCTGCCTAAGGAGATTTTGTAACACTTTTACAAACTAGCAATGTTGAACTGGAATCTTGATAAATGAGTAGGTGTTGGCCAGGGTTAAGTGATGGGAGCCTTTCTAAACAGAATGAACTGAGTGTAAATGCAGATGATTTGAAAGAGCTTCATTATCCCTCGAGGGGAATATGAAGAAGCTCAGAGAGGTTGGTGCCTAGGGCAGGTAGATCAGATGAGGATGGAGAAGTGGGTTGGGGCTAAATTGTGAAGGGCTTTAAATGCCGTAGGAAGGAGTTTGGATTTTTTTCTCAGGAGTAGCAAGCTATTTAAGATTTAGAGTGGAGACATGATATACAAACTGAGAATATGGAAAAGGGAGAATTTGGAGACATGTGAATGCCTTTAGAGGCAAGTGTAGACTGGTAGGACAAATAGAAAGTACGGAAATGATAGTAGATTTATTACCAAAATGTTTACGTGTAATATTTTCCCATATTCCCTTTCATTGTTTGTTTCCTCTGCATTAGCCTTAACAACTGAAATAGATTACACATTTCTAGGGGATAGGAATACTTCTTTTACAGCTCCATAGTGCCTAGCACAAGCCACTACATAATGATTTATTGGCTATATTTTTCTTTGTATTGGGATTATTTTATGAAATGTGTACATTCACTTTCTTCCACTCGAACCTTTGTCATAATAGTGTGTTGACTGTAGACATACTATTTTCTTGTTTGTTATAAAGTAGAAATTGGTTTGTGACTTAAGTCAGTTACGTATCTAGAAAATTAAAAGTGAAATGTCAAGGTGTTAATTTTTCTTAACTGAGATTTTTCATTTAGAGGAATCAAATTTACTACTTTATATAATTTAGTTGCTCACCTCTCCCTAATTAGATTTGTATACAATACTTTGTAACTTGGAGTTTGGTCTTTAAAGGGAAAACCTGGTGATATTTTAGATGCAACAGTTGCCTACTTTCTTGAGCAAGCTAGTAAATTCAGTGGTAAGCATCACTGGTATAATACTAATTTAGGACTTCCAGCAGCTAGAAGATAGGAAATTTTGAACTGCTATCTGATTTTAAGAGGTCCAGAATTCAGGTACTTAACTCTGCCAATTTATAGGAAAGTAACCAAGAGAAACTTATTTAGAAAGGAAATCATGGTCATGAGTAGACTAGACTTCTTATTTACACTTTGATCAATTGAGAGTACATAGTATTTGCTTTTTATATATGCAAGTTGGTATTAGCTGTTATATAAACTTTTGATCAACTGTTTTCAGCTTCTTCCAGCTGATAATTGCATTATGGATGAACACAAACGAGAAATAGTGGAAGCTAAGCAGATTGTTAGAAAACTTACAATGGTGGTGTTGTCTTCTGAAAAAATTGATGAACGAGAAAAAGAGAAGGAAAAAGAAGAGGAGAAAGTAGAGAAGGTGTGTAATTCATTCTAGTAAAATTATTAACATTGTGTTCTGAATTTAGAAATATCAGTTCTAATATTTAATCAATTTGTGGAATTATAATTTGTTAAACAATTTTGGTTATTATGAAACCTGGTTTTGGAGATACTCGTTTGCAAAAGAGTTTGTTTTTAATCTGATTGGCAGTTTCCCCAAAGAGGCTGCCATATTTTATCTCATATATAAATATTTAATTTTAAAACTTATTCGAAGTAAAATCACAAAATGGATTAACTTCACCCCATTTGTACTTTATATAGTAATGCCTCTCAGGTTCTAAAGAGATTCTCAAACAAAAATTAATGAGTTCTAGTTCCCTGTGATAAAATATGCCATTTAGTAAAACTTAATTTAATCCCAAGTCTGTAAACTGTCACTCTTGTGTCAGCTAAATGTACTTTCAGGAAAAAACTCTTTTGAGTTTCCCATAGATGGCAGCCATTATTGATGTATATTGTGTTGTGTGACTCATTTTTTTTAGTGAAAGTATTAAGATTTCTTGTTGTCTGTGTCTTAAGTATCTTTGTTGTGATTGTTCTTTTAGCCACCTGACAACCAAAAACTTGGTTTGTTGGAAGCCTTGTTAAAGATCGGTGATTGGCAGCATGCACAGAACATTATGGATCAGATGCCTCCATATTACGCAGCTTCGCATAAGCTAATAGCCCTTGCTATTTGCAAGCTCATTCACGTAACTCTTGAGCCTCTCTACCGAAGGTATGTTCCTGGATACTTTACAAATCATTAACGTAGAAATAGTTTGAGTACAAAAAATTTTGCATATATATCTTGTCTGCTCAAACTAAGCATGTATTTTAATACCTTTTATCAAAAGATAACTATTCAGAGAGTGTATCAGTCAATCTGATAAAGATTAATCAGTGACTTGTCTCCTAATTTATAGAGCAGGTGTTGTAAAACCTGTGCTATATTGTAGTCTTAAAAACTGTAGACTTCTAGGATGGGTTTGCTCCTTTGAGAGTGAGGACTCCATTCTTCTACTTTTGACTTTCCCTTCTCTCTGGAGGAGGGGTCAGAGAATTCCTAAGACTTTTAACAAGTTGCCCTCAAGTCGATTCCCACTCCTGGTGACCCTTGACCCTGTGTGTGTCAGTCGAACTGAGCTTCATAAAGATTTTGATGGCTAATTTTTTTTTTCAGAAGTAGAATGCTAGGCCTTTCTTCTAAGGTGCCTCTTGGTAGACTTGAACTTTTCAGATAGCAGCTGTTAACTGTTTGCATCACTTGGGGACTACTTAGGTTTTTAATTCTTACAAGACTGAATTATTTTCTGCTTTGAATTTTTTTTTATTGAAACCATGGGTTTTCAGTAATGGAAGGCATTTTGAAGGAAATGAAACAGATTTTGATTAGGTAATAATGATTTTGATGCAATGAGTGGGACACATATGTCCCAAGGAGTCTCTGGTGCTAGGGTTGGTGGGATGAGGATGAGGCTTGTTTCTTCAGATTCCCGCAGTTATATAGGCTCCCACCAGATGGCAGTATGCACTAAAAGTGGATTAGCAACTTCCCACTAAACTCCAGAAGTGGAAAGTATAGGTGGACACTGTTTGTCCTGTGGGTGACAAAAGGGTTAGGGTATTTTTCTCTCTATCTTGAATGAGAACACTGCCTACTTTGCTTGCCTTATTTCTCAGGCATATAGGCTGCTCTTGTAGAAATTGCTAGTGCAGCCTTTCTCAACATCCCTGGTTTACTGTTGACCAGTCCTCTAGGTATTACCCTACATGCAGGATAATTATGAATGGTATTGGCAGCAGCTCTGGCTTCAGCCCCACAGATCAGAGCCTGCCTCAAAAATCTCAGCCTTGTGCCTTGTGCATAGCTACTAGCTGCTTTCTTCAGTGACACCTGGGCTGTGGACAGTGAAGGCTTATTCTGGAGTGACTCCTGTAACTCCACAGCTGGACACCTGCTCAGCAGGTGAGAACTTTGGGCATGCTGTCCTTTTTAGTGTGATACCCACATCTATTATGCTGCTCACCTTCCATACCATTGTTTCATTCATACTTAGTCTAGGTAGTGGAACCCAGATTGAGGAATGTTTATTGATTTGAATCAGGGTTCTTATATTCATATTTTTCTGTTTCATTTTCCAGTAACTCTGAGGTCCATCTCTTGTTTCCCATTCCTGTAAACAGATTCCTTATACCTGCCAAGTTTAACTAAAAGCAAACTCATGATCTATGTTAAATGTTACTTAAAATCTGCATTTCTCTGATTTCCTTTTCTTACGTAGCTAATTTGAAACATTCTCTGAATTCTAATTCTTATGGTCAATGTTTTTGCATTTTCTACTGTTTGAAAATTACCTGGTATACTAAAGTGAGGCAGAATTGAAACATAGAAAGCAAATATGAGAAATATAAGAAAAGTTTTATTAACTAATAAAGATGACAATACTAACTTTAAATTGTAGGTATTGTATAGTATATATACATTTTACTTTTTTTTTTTTTTAAATAGAGTTGGCGTTCCTAAAGGTGCTAAAGGCTCACCTGTTAGTGCTTTGCAAAACAAGAGAGCACCAAAACAAGCAGAGAACTTTGAAGATTTGAGGAGAGATGTATTCCATATGTTCTGTTACCTTGGTCCTCACCTTTCCCATGATCCCATTTTATTTGCAAAAGTGGTTCGTATAGGCAAGTCATTTATGAAGGAGGTTAGTAAGATTTTTCTTCCAAGCAGAACATGAAGTTTTGAAATGGAAATGTTCTGAGTATATTTGTGTTATATCTCTAGAAATATAGAGTAAACCTAATTTTAAGAAAATGTTATATTGATTATTAAGGTTTGTGTCCTAACAAAATATAGCTCATATTCTCTCTGTTCCCCCACATAGGGAAGTGACAGGTAACTTTTGGACAAGAGACCTCTTGAATCCCCTTGTAATTAATGGTAACTTAGTGTTCTTTTAACTAACGTTTCTTCGAAAAAGAAAAAGCTATTTTTGTCTTGGTTGCAATGTTGAATCATCGCTATCATTTGTGTGAAGTCCCTGCAACTGCAGAATATTGAGGAGCCATTCTTTTATTTTTTAAGTAAACTTTTTATTGAAGTAAAATATACATAGAGAACACAGACCATAATTGTGCAGCTCATCAACTTCTCACAAACTAAGCCCCTCCTGTGCCTACCACCCAGATCAAGAAATAGAACAGTACCAGCATCCCTTGTACTCTCAGTCTCTGCCACTCCCCAAGGATAACCATTTGTGCTATTTTGGGTTTTTTTTTAAAATAACCCTTGAGCTGTAATCTACAATAAATTTTACCAAGGTTAAGTGTACGGTCTGATTAGTTTTGAGAATTGTATGTAGTTGTGTTTCCACCAACACAATAGTGATAGTAGAATACTTTCATCACCCCAGTAAGTTCTTTGTGTCCCTTTGCTGTCAATTCGTGGCTTCCATTGCTGGTTCAAAGCAATCACTGATAATCTTTCTGTCAATATAGTTTTGCTTTTTCTAGAACTTCATATATATCAAATTACATAGTAGGCATGGTACTTTTTTGTGTCTGGCTTCTTCATTTAACATAATGTTCTTGCGATTTATCCAAGTTGTTGCATGGGTCAATAAACCCAAAAACCAAACCCACTGCCATCGAGTTGATTCTGAATAATAGTGACTCCCATTGGGTTTCCAAGGCAGTAGATCTTTATGGAAGTAGATTGTTCCATCTTTTTACTGCAGAGCAGCTGTTGGGTTTGAACTGCAACCCTTCTGGTTAGCAGTCAAATGCCTTAGGCATTATGCATGTGTCAATACTTCCTTTTTATTGCTGAGTAATATTCTATAATAGATACACTGTTGTTGTTGTTGTTGTTACGTGCCGTTGAGTCGGACCCGACTCATAGCGACCCCTCCTTGGATTTCCGAGGCAGTATCACTACAGAAGTAGATTGCCCCATCTTCCTTCCGAGGAGTGGCTGCTGGGTTTGAACCACCAGCCTTCTGGTCAGCAGTCAAGTGTTTTAGGCAGTACGCTACCAGTACTCCCAATAGATACACTCGAGCTTGTTTATTCATTCAGCAGTTTATGAACATTTGGCTTGTTTCTGGCTGGAGCTATTATAAATAAAACTGCTATAAACATAGTTGTACAAGTCCTTTGGTGATGAGGGGCATAGGTATTTGTTTCTCAAGGAGCTGAATTGCCAGATCACATGAATGAGTTTATATTTAACTATATAAGAAGATGCCATACTGGTCCAACAAAGTGTGCCATTTTGCATTCCCAGGAGCAGTGTATCAACTCCACATCCTCACCCACACTTGATGTTGTCAGTCTTTTACATTTACTCATTCTACTGAATGTATAGTGGTATTTCATATTTCCTTGATGACTAGTGATGTTGAGCAGCTTTCTGTGTGCTTATGTGCCATTTGTAATCATCTTTCGTGAAATGTCTGTTCACATCTCTTGTGCAGTTTTTTATTGGGTTATTTTCTTTCTTATTATTGAATCATAAGGATTCTTTTCATATTCTGGATACACAGCCTTTATCAGATAGATAATTTGCAAAAATTTTTCTCAGTATAGTTTGCCTTTTCATTATTTTAACTGTCTTTCAAAATGCAAACATTTAAAATTTTAATAATTCCAGTTTAGCAGTATTTTTCTTTTATGCCTTGTTTTTTGTGTTCTAAGAAATCTTTGCCCACCCAAGGTCTTGAAACTGAAAAGAATACATAATGTCTTTTCAATTATAAAGCAAGAGAGCCAGAACATCTAGAAATTGTTATAACCACAAATGCGTGTTTTCTCCAGTGTTTTGATGATTGTATCTAATTTTAATTGTAGACAACAGTTATCACATAGATAAACTAAGCATCTGTTGTTGATGTCACTCGACATCTGAAATATTTGACTTGGATTTTAATACTTAGCTGGTAGATTAATTTTTTTTAAGGCTCACAAATTTACACTGAGTAAAGGTACTCTAAAAAATCTAAAAAGTCTGATAGGAGTATCCTATTCTGGATATTTCATGCAAGTGTGATCATAGAATATTTGTACTTTTGTGACTGACTTATTTCACTGAACATAATATTTTCAAGGTTTATTCATGTTGTAGTGTATGTTGGGGGTAGGTGTCTGGTCATAAATAAGGTGGGAAGGGTACTAGGATTCACTCACACACTATCAGAAAGAATAGAAGATCTGAGTAGAGCTTCATTTCTTTCCATAGCTGAAGAGAAATTATTGTCAGAACTTCATTTCTGTTCGTGGCTGCATAATCCATTTATATATGTACCACATTTTGTTTATCCATTAATCTGTTGATGGACACTTGGGTTGTTTCCACCTTTTGGCTGTTGGGACTGATGCTGCAGTGAGCATTGGTGTCCAAGTATCCACCTTGGTGCTTGTTTGCATCCAGTTGATGTTAATGCATGAAATGGTTTATGGTAATGTTAGCTCTTACTCTGTGCTAAATCCTATTCCAAGTACTTTACATGAATTAGATCATTTAGTCCTTACCATACCCTTTGCGTTGTAGGTTAAGTAGGGTGTCTCAGGTCACAGAGCTGCAATTTCAATCCAGGCAATCTGGCTTCAGAGGCCAAGCTCAAACCACCATGCTCTACTGCCTATACAAATGTAGCATGTCTGAAATTTTGCAAATCTTGAAATACTTTGCTGTCTTACATTATATCTGTATTAGTAGTGTTTTTGTGTTATCTCTACAGTCTCTCTCTTCATCTCATTTTGTTTATCTCATCTCTTTGCTAGATACAAGTTGATTCTTAATTTTTCCTATGACTTCATATAGGTATGTGTGAAGAATGTGCCTCTGTCCTTTGCATTGTACTTTCTTCCATATAAGTTCATTTGACTTTTATATGCTTTTCCTCCCTCCTTCTGTTCCTCCCCCTCCTCCTTTTTTGGCCACTTATGCTTCCATAGCACTTTTTTTTCATCTTTAATGTGGTCAGCTCTGTTCAGATAGTCTATTCTGTCTGATAGAAAGTGAATGAATCTTTGTACCCTTCCCACCTTATTTGTGACCAGCACCCACCCATCCCCAAACAAGCTACAAATTGAGTATTGGGTTCTGTTTCCAGTCTTCTGTCATCTAGGATGCGAGTGAATGAGTTGAGCTGAAGGTGAGTATAGCCTTATTTAGGGACCCCATCTCTGTTTTCTTTTTTGAATCCTTTACTAGGCCCACCCAGCCAAATGGGTATTTAACTCCCTTGGGCTTTGACTCCTTCACCCATCTCAGCACAGTGCCTTGAAAGACAGCAAACCTTGGCAGCTGGTTCTCCCTTTGTGAATATCCTCCTGGACTTCTACTTGCAAGGGTTTTTCTTGGGCGGCCTACATACCCTGTAGGCCATATTGCCCAAGTGGAGGGTATTCATAAGAAAATTTGTTAGGATGTTGTTGATTTACCTTCTTTGTTCAGTACTACTTCTGAGAATTAGAATGGGGACAGGAGCCATACGATACCATACCAGAATCTTATATTTATTTTTCCCTTGGTCACTACATTATTTAAAAAAGTAATATTTTGTTGTATTTTTGGTGAAGATTTATATAGCCATTTAGGTCTTATTCAATAATTTCTATAAAAGTTGTTCAGTGACTTTGTTGTATTCTTCACAATGCATGAACATTACCATTATTTCTGTACTGGTTGTTCCATTCCTATTAATCCAGGTCCCCTACCCATTTACATTCTCATATTTGTGTTAACATAATTGTTGACTGTTTGGTCTCGTGTAGGTGAGTTTTTAAAATTCTATTTTTTGGTGAAAGTTTATACAGCAAATTAGGTTTTCATTTAACAATTTATGTACATATAGTTCAGTGTCACTGGTTACGTTTTTCACAGTGTGTCAACATTTTCATCATTTCTATTCTGGTTGTTCTGTTTTCATTAATTTAGTTTCCCTGCCCCCCTTCTCATCTTTGCTTTAGGGTAAATCATGACCATTTGGTCTCATATAGATGATTATTTAAAAGAAGCTCAGTACTCATGGGTGACATTGTTTATTTTATGAGCCAAGCAATTATTTGGCTGAATGATGACCTCTGAGAATGGTTTCAGTTCCAAATGTAAAGGGTATCTCAAGGTGAAGTCCTTGGGGGCTCTTCTAGTCTCTACTAGTTCATTAAGTCTGGACTTTTTTAGGAATTTGAGGCTTGTTCTACATTTTTCTCCCACTCTATCCAGCACCATCTACTGTGTCCCTGGTCAGAATAGTTGTTAGTAGTAGCAGGGCACCATGTAGTTCTGCTGGTCTCAGGATAAATGAGGCCCGGGTTCATGTAGGTAATTCGTCCTCTACACCATTTTTTTCCTTTGAGTCTTTGGATTCCTTTGTTCTCTTTTGCTCCAGATGGGTAGAGATCAATAGCTGTATCTTAGATGGCTGCTCACAAGCCTTTAAGACCCCATAGGTTACTCAT
Source organism: Orycteropus afer afer (assembly GCF_000298275.1). NCBI lineage: Eukaryota > Metazoa > Chordata > Mammalia > Tubulidentata > Orycteropodidae > Orycteropus > Orycteropus afer. The sequence goes on from NW_006921975.1 coordinate 728,202, forward strand.
CAAACTGGGATGTAGAACAGTATCTTTGTGAACTATGTTATATCAGTTACCATTACATTGGGAACTGGGGGAGAAAGATTCTATGTTTATGCTTCACTCTGTCATGTTAATTCAGTTGTCTGCTTAGGTTCTTTGCATAGCTGTTTCTTGTTTGTGTGTGTGTATATGTATAAGTATTTGCCATTTTAGTCATATTTACCTGTACAATTTAGTGAAATTAATTACATTCATCATGCACAACATGTTGACTGCATATGACTGCTTCATGTGTTGGTCTTGGAAAAGTCAAAGTGCTCTAAATTGATTTCACAGATAAAGCTTAGAAAAACCTGGAGTCAGCTGGTCAAAATACACCTAAAACTGAGTATTAAATTATATGAACTAGGTCTGATAATGCTATTGTGGTAGGGTAGAAGAATGTCCTTATTTGTAAGAGAAGCATACTGAATTATTTTGAGGTAAAGTGCCATGTTTGCGAGTTTTTTGTTTTTCTTTTTGAATCAGCCAAAACAAAAAAGGCAAAATGTCAGTTGTTGAATCTAGGAGGTATGTATTTTGGTGTTTAGTATCCTATTTGTCTCGGTTTTCTAGTGCTGCTATAACAGAAATACCACATATGGATGGCTTGAACAAACAGGAATGTTTTCTCTTAACAGTTTATGAGGTGATAGTCCAAATTCAGAGTACTGGCTTTAGGGGCCCCTCAACCTTGGGCTTAGTTTTGCCTCCTGATCCAGGCCCACTGGAGCTGGAGGCTTTTTTTTTGACTCAGGCAGCTACTGGCTGCTGAGATTGATGAACCCAAGGTTGACAGGTAAAATGACACAGTCCCAAGATCGCCAGGCAAAATGACATGCCTGGTTCAAGTCTAGGAACAATCCCACGATGGCAAACAACACAGCAGGTCACTGGTTCAAGTCCCAGAATTGGAGATGAAGGCTTGGGCAAAAGCAGGATTCCAAAATGTGCCAAGGAGCTAGAGACCTTACTCAAAGCTTCTCCTTACATACTGGAAGCAGGCCACACCTCAAAGGCAGCTCCCTTTCCACTGACTAATGTCTCACAGCAGATTCCACTGTGGAGGTGATTACATTCTCATCATGGGGAGTAATTGCATCCAGTTGCTCAGCCACTCAGAACCATGGCCCAGCCAAGATGACACACTACCTTAATTACCACACTATTCTTTCAGCTCTTATGAACATATGAAATTTTTCATAGTAAACATTTGGATGGCTAGGGGGGGAATGTACCTTAGATCAGTGATCCCAAAACTGTAGTTTATGAACTAGCAGCTTTAGAGTTTTGGGGCCGATATTTACTATTTTTCGTTTTTCATTAGCTCTTCAGGGAAGGGGAAGAGCTCTGGTAATATAG
>NW_006921975.1:730234-735254 GCF_000298275.1 Orycteropus afer afer
CCAACAAAGAAAGTTTCCCTCCATATATAAACCTTTCCTTGACCCTTGTTGTGGACCCTCCACAACAACGAGCTAATACTATATCTGTCATTCTGTGATTGACTTATTTCAATCAGTATAATGTCCTCCAAGTTCATCCATATTATGCGGTGTTTTATACACTCCACATTATTCTTTAGTGCTACATACATTCCATTGTGTATATGTACGATAGTTTGGTCATCCACTCTTCCGCTGATGGGCATGTAGGTTGTTTTCCATCTTTTTGCTATTGTAAATAGTGCTGTGATGAACATGTGTGTGCCCTGGCTCTCACCTCTCTAGGATATATTCCTTGTAATGGGATTGCTGGGTCAAATGGTATCTCCAATTCCAGCTTTCTAAGGAATCACCATATTGCTTTCCACAAGTGTTGTATCACTCACAGTCCCACCAGTAGTGTATTGAGAGTCCCAATCTCTCCACATCCCTGCCAGCATTTGTTATTTTCTGTCTTGTTGAACCTTGCCATCAGTGCTGGGGTGAGATGGTATCTCATTGTTGTTTTGATTTGCATCTCTCTGATGGCCAATGATTGTGAGCATCTCTTCATGTATTAGCTGGCCACCTGAATATCCTCCTTGGTGAAGTGTCTATTCATGTCTTCTGCCCATTTTTCAGTTGAATTGTTAATTCCTTTGCTGTTGAGGCACTGAAGTTTTCTATAAATCTTAGAGATATGTCCCTTGCCAGATATGTAATTATCGGCAAATATAGATTTGTTGCTGTCATTTTTGTTATGTGCTTTTTTGTGATGTCAATTTCTTTGTTCCATATAATTTTCTGTGCTGAGCTCATTTTGTTTATGAATCATGTTATCACTTCCTTTGTTGCTGTTTTAGTATTGCTAAATATTTGTGGTGAAGATTTATCATTTTTCTTTGAGGTTACCCTGTGATTTATACTTTTCTTCCCAAGTATAGAATAGTCCATTCTATCTTGTAGCTGTCTTGACTTCCCTACCATCCAGAAGTTCTGTAACGACACAGCTTTTTCCCTTTTTTTGGTTTGTAGTTGTCCTCATTTGTCAATTGATGTTCCCTGTTTACAATCTTGTAGGCTTATTTACTTTGGATATTTCCATTCTTGGGTTGGTTTCTGGGTTATGTCATCATGTGTGTTAACGGTCAATTGTTGTTGGCTGTTATTGGTTCTCTGTCCAAAGGGCTCCCTTTATTATCTCTTGTAAGATTGGTCTGGTTTTAACAAATTGCCTTAATTTCTGCTTATCTGGAAATGTCCTAATTTCACCATCATATTTGAGGGACAGTTTTGCTGGGTACGTAATTCTTGGTTGGAAATTTTTCTCTTTCAGTTTTATATATATCATCCCATTGTCTTCTTGCCTGCATGGTTTCTGCTGAGAAATCTGCATAGTCTTATTGGTTGCCCCTTGTAGGTAACTTTTTGTTTTTCCCATGCTGCTTTCAGAATTCTTTCTTTGTCTTTGGTTTTAGTGAGTTTGATGATGATATGTCTGGGTGATTTTCTTTTGGACTCAATCCTGTTTGGGGTTCATTGGACTTCCTAAATTCTCATCTTTCGTCATACCAGGGAAATTCTCTTCCAGCAAATCTTCAACGATTTTATCTGTGGTTTTACTTATTTCTTCCTGTTCTGGCATTTCGGTTACACATGTAGGTTATTCCTTTTGATGATGTCCCACATGAACATTAGGCTTTCTTCATTTTGTTTTGATCTTTTTTTCTGAATGATCCCTTTCCCAAGAAATGTTGAGGTATTTGCCTTTAGTCTCACTAATTCTTTCTTCATTGATTAGATTCTACTCCTTTGCCCATTCAATGTGTTATCTATTTCTGAAAATTTAGTATTAATCTTCTGGATTTCTGTGTGTAGATTTTGTATTATTTCTAATTTTTCATTTATTTTGTCATTTTGTTCTTGTATTGTCTTTTGAAATTGTTGTAGCATTTTCTCTGTGTTTTCCTCAATTTTTTCAGTGTTTTCCTTGATGTGTCTCTCAAGTCATTGAAGATACCTAAATATAATTCTTTTGAATTTCTTATCAGGGAGTTCCAATGCTGCATCTTCCTCAGGGGTGTGTTTTCGGTCTGCATCCTGGTCCCTTGTTTCTCCTGCTTTATCTTGCTTCCTTTTGTGGACTGTGATGCTCTGTTGTCTTTGAGGCATTGACATTTTTGTGTTTATATTTAATTGGTGATTGCCTGTTGGAGTGACTTGCCTACATTTTTGTTTTCTTTATTTTGTTAGGATGTTATCTGCATAAACAAGGTTCTGTGCTGTGCTCCTCTATTTGCTATTTAATAGCACTTATACACTCACCACCCATCCTGTTGTCAGCCTCTTGTATGTTCCTGCTGTCCTTGGCAAACAGAACCTATTCTTAGGTCCTTGGAATCCGAATGAGAATGCTATCACTTTAAAATCCAAAATGGCTGCCACTTGTAAAGATTCAAAATGGCTGTATCCTCGGTCACTTTAAACATCTAAAATGTTCACAGCTTGTAAAGATTCAAAATGGCTGTGCCCTCGGTCACTTTAAATATCCAAAATGGCTGCCGTGTGTAAGCAATTAAAATGGCTGTACCCTCCGGACATCGGAAAGTCAAGAGCTCAGTTTGTCTCCCTCTTTGCTGTTTCCCTTCCTAGTAATAGGCCACCAGCACAGTTGTCCCTGCAGCCCTTGGTGACCAGGGCTGATCTTTAGGTCAATTCTCAGGTCCCAACACGACTTGGAAATATTAAGGCTGTTGGTTCCATCAGAGTAGCTGAGAGTCCACAGCCCAGACCATCTTTACTGTTTTTGTTCAGGTTTTTCCCCTAGTTGGTACCTATTCCACTTCTGTATAGTTTCTTTCAAAGCTCAGGGCTCCAGGATTATCTTTTGTATCTCTGTCAATTGGTTTTTCTTTTCTTTGTTGAAGAGGGTCTGTGTCGCTTGTCTGCCTATTCCTCCATACTACAGGAAATCCCAACTACCTCGTCTTATGTTCAAATGAATTAATAGTGATTTTGTCTAATGCTAGAAGGGAACAAACACAGTGTGTATTGGCTTGACTGAGAGATGGTGTATCTGTGTATTTTGTGAATTATTTAAGAGATTTTTAAGGGTAATTGTGAGTATATATAATTTTCATCTTATTCACTGACTTTAGAACCTAACTTGCCCACAAAAGTCTTCATTTACAGCCCCCCCCCAAAAAAAAAGTAATTAAAGGATTAGGAATTAATCCTTATGTTAACTGGTTTCATTTAGATGAGCTGCTAGCTATTTTCTAGCTATGCAATCTTGAGCCAGTCACTTTTCTAACACAGAGAAGGGTGATAGTAGTATCTGCCTTAAATAGTCCCTGGGGTTGCTTGAAGCTCAAATGAGATATGTCTAAGCATTAATTAGGTAATGCACTACGGAGAATAAGGGAAAAATTAGTTGTCATGAATTCTTAAGATCAAAGAAAGCTATTACTTTACTAAACTTGTTTTAAAGTATTAATATACTTTATTTCTATCTTTAAATACTAGGTGCCACTTTAAAGTGGCAGTTCCTTTTTCTGAAGAGTATAATTCTTTTGACTTCTTGACTCCCCAATGAGATGTTTTTAATCCCTCATCCTTGAAATTTATAAATTAGTAATGAATCAAAGAAAATCTTCCATTGCTGGAGTTTTTAGTGAAGGGTAGTTATAGGTTTATCGTTCTATTTTAAGTGGAAACAAATTCTCTTAGAACATTTTTAAAACAATCAAAATCTTGCACGATAGAGGTCTTATTTTCTAAATAGAGATAGACACTGCTATTATTAGCACCATTTGTTAATCTCCCCTATATATATTTAGGTCTTATGCAGAGTCACTGAAGAATGCTAAAATGGGGAGACCAAGTTTAATATAAAATACTCCTGCTATTTAATGAACCTGAGCAGGGAAGAGCTACTAGGGCATTTATATTTGTACTGGTATTGTCACCTATAGTAATTAGTTTGAAGTAAGGTCACCTTAGCTATTACTGAATATCTTCATGTAACGTTTCTAATCAGGGTGTGGAATCATAGTTAAGGTAATAAGTTACAAATTAGACTTACTTAATCGACTAACTTTTTTCTACTAACTATGCTTTTTAGCTCAGAGAGGTATATAAATATTATAAGGATAGGCAGATACTAAGTCTGTTAATAGAGAAATACGGATTTTATGTACAAACAGTTTTAAAAAGTACATTTTATTAAAGAAAAAGTATCATTTTTAGTGTGGACCAAATGCATACTGTAAAAAATTGCTTGAGCCCTGTTCCTCCAAAGGCTTTGTTTTCTGAAATTGAACCCCAAAAATTCAGAGCCTGAAAAAGAGTGGTAACGTTTGAAAACATTTGTGAAAATGTTCATTTCTTACTGATTTGGCTAGTTGTGTATGCAGAGTGTAGCAGATGCTATCAGTTTCCACTTGGCATTTCTTGGCTGCCCTGTATACCAGGTATTTACCATTTCAGTGCTTGCCAACCTGATTTCCAACTGCTGGTACCTGTATTTTTTGCTTAAGGGCTTTTTCTGGCGCTGGGAACCTGCACTGCCAGAAAACTAAAACTCATTATGTCCCTTTCCCTCAGCTCTCAACCAGTGAATGGCAGGAATTGGTGTGTAACGACCCCAACTATCTTGCCCCTCTGATGGGATAACCCTGAGGTGTATTTCTACACAGACCTGCGGAATCCCCAGTGGGATTAAGGTCCAGGTTACCCCCAAGGGTAATTTTCTACTGATAGTTTTTAGGAGTACCTCCCAAATAAACTGTGCTTGCACTTTAATAAGGGTCTGTTGCTGGGGGAATCCAAACTAACACATAAGGGCATGTTTCTTTTAACAGATTCTATAGCAAAACCTTAATTTGTCCAAAATTTAGATTCATGGGGCATTTTTTTTACAAGTCTTCTATTGTGAATTCTTTTTATTCAGAAAATTTGTATAAATAAATTGTATATTAATATTCATTAAGTGCACTGGAAA
>NW_006921975.1:735684-736883 GCF_000298275.1 Orycteropus afer afer
GGGTTTGAACTGCCAGCCTTCTGGTTAGCAGTCAAGTGCCTTAGGCATTAGGCTACCAGAGCTCCCCAATAAATGGTAGTTAATGAGAATAAGAAAAATAAGGAAGGTGAAAATACTGCCATAAATTACATAGATGTTGCTTCAGATTCCAATCTCGTTTTCTTTAGATTCCAATCTAGTTTTCTTCTCTGAGGTAATGTATAGTCTAAAGTAGCATTTGAAATGTTCATGGGTTAGGGATACTAAAAATAGGTCATTAGTAATAACAAAGTGGTACTTTATCTAGTTGTATTTACAACTTTTGTCAACGTTTGTTACTCAGTTCTCGAAAAGCCTCCCTCTTGATAGATCAACATTCTTTTTGTGCCTAGTACTGTTAGGCAATGTAGTCAGCTCCTTTGTAGAACAAGTTTGGAACTTGCTTTGGGCCATTCAGCTGATGGTCGGTCTAGGCATAATTGTGAGTGCCTAGTTTTATTTCAAGCTTAAAAATTCAGTTCCTAACCGTCATTGACACAGGAAGTTTTATCTTCAAGAGCTGTCAGCTCCTCAGAGATAGGAACTCTGCCCTGTTCATCTTTGAATTCCCAATGCCAGGCATGTAGTCAATGAATGAATGAATGAGTGTATTTCTCCCCCCCCCATTTCTTTCCTCCCATTTCCTCCTGGCATGGTCATTCAATTAAACCTTTAGTGTTGTACTGTGGGAAAGGAGAATTTTATATTATTCACTCTGAATTTAAAAGCAAATTAAATTAAATATACAAACAAAAAACATAAAGTGAGTGCAATGTCTTTATCGTCTTACCAGGCAAAAGAAAATTGCTTTTACCTACATGTACCACTTGATTTATTTTTGTTCATCCTTGCAATAATTAGCCTTTGATAGAAAGGTTTCTTATTGCTCTTCTAGATGGTTTCACTTTGCTTTCCATATTTCTTTCTCCTTTTCAAATCTTCCTGTTTTTGAAATCTAAATAATTGACATATAGGCATTAGAAATCCATACAATTATCTTAAGGAAATTAGAAGAGTTTGTTGTTGTTGTTGTTAATTTTTAGTTACTAAACTGTCCTAATTCCTAAAAAAGGGAATTAGGACAGTTTAGTAACTAAAAATTATTTTACTTACATAGAGAAAACTGTGTGTAGCTTTACGAAGTGTATTTGAATCATAATATACATGGGAAGGAGTAGCTT
>NW_006921975.1:737152-738573 GCF_000298275.1 Orycteropus afer afer
TTTTTTTTTTTTTTTTGGTTTAATGTACCCATTTTGCTGCTGGAGTTCTCCCCTCCCCACAAAGAAAGAGAAAACCCAAAAATCAAACCTAATTATTTTTTACTGCCATGCCATTCCTCCCTAACCTGACTTAATTGTTTCTGTGAAAGGGAAATACACATTTTTAGCCTGCTTATTAAAAATACATGTTTTCCCATCAAAGGTAACATGGTAGGCCTAAGAGGTAGAATTTTCTTCTGAATTAATCTTACGAAAATGTTGTACAGAAGTTAGACTTCCCTTGATAACGCACATTAAATCGCTGAAGCATGAAAATACATACAAAATACCCTTATTTGCCTAGACAGTAAGAAACTTGTTAGCTATATATTAGCATTTCCCCTTCCTTCATTTGGTAGTGAACTAAATATTTCTTAGAAGTCTAGATAGTCCTTTGGTGTCATTGTTTCAGTTGTCCCTTTGGCATCTTCACAACCCACTCCACTTGTACACGTAAAAAAGTATTATGATTTTATTTTGAATGAATATACACTGATTTGAGGACCCTCCTGTAAATCATAGATATTATGCGGACCCATACCTTTTCATTCATTTTGTCCAAGTTAGGCAATCATTTTTTCTTTGGCAGCATTGTTATTAATTCTTTGAGCTTATTTTTCAGTGATGACTTCAGTAGTCATGAATTAAAACAAACCTTTAAATTTCTTTGTGTTGAATTTGTATCTTTTTGTTTTGTTTATGTTTGTTGCTTTAGCATTTGATTTTTCTTAATTCTGTAGGAGGAAAACTGAAACCTAGAGACGAAAAAAAATGCATTATAACTAAGTTACTGGGCTAGCTACTATTTTATAATACTTGGATCAGATTTAGGATGCTTTAATTTGCATAATGAAGTCGAAAAAAATTGGCTTATGAAATTTAAAAATTTAAACTGGTAACACTGCCTATATTTAAAATCTGCACATATGTAAAGAAGGAAGAAACAGTTCACAGCCATATACAATTTAAATCTTTTTTTCAAAGGAGAAATTAAATTTTGGTAGCATCCTTTTAACCTTTTTGCATATTATTTATATATATATATTTAAATTTTAGTTTCAGTCTGATGGAAACAAGCAAGAAGATAAAGAGAAAACGGTAAGTGATTAGAAAAATCCGATATGCATCTAGTATTTGTCTAGGTATAGCATACTGCACAATTTATGGCAACAAGCTTTAGTCACATGTGAGTTATTATTTTATACTTTACATGTTTAATATAGTTTCTAGTAGATTATACAAAGTTACCTTTTAATTAAGAACCTCCTTTTTTGAGGATTAACATGTTGAGAAAGGAAGAGATATAAATCTCTCATTCTCTTTCTTCTCCTTTCCTTCCCTCACCTCATTTGCTATCCTAAAAAAAAAAAAAAAAACCACCC
>NW_006921975.1:739058-740424 GCF_000298275.1 Orycteropus afer afer
GATGGGGCAATCTACTTCCGTAGTGATACTGCCTTGGAAACCCAAGGAGGGGTCGCTATGAGTTGGGTCCAACTTGACGGCACATAACAACAACAGCAACACCAATAAGAAATACAAATAAGCATTGTGAAAAAGACAGTGACAGTGTGAGGGAATTGTAAGTATGGTGTGTTACAAGATCAAGAAATGGGCAGATTATCTAACATTGTCATAAATTTACATTGGGGGAGGGATTAATTGGCATAGGCAATTAACCTCTTACTGAAATAATTTTTCTCCCCTTTTCTTAGGAAGTTATCCTTAGCTGTTTGCTTAGCATTACTGACCAGGTACTACTTCCATCTCTTTCTTTGATGGACTGCAATGCTTGTATGTCTGAAGAACTATGGGGAATGTTTAAAACATTTCCATATCAGCATAGGTAAATACTTACTATTTCATATACTTAACTACCATTAGTTCTAGTGTACTAACTTTTAAGTGTTTAACACTTTTTCTAATTCCTCATCTTATCCTTTTTTAAGATACCGTCTGTATGGCCAGTGGAAGAATGAAACGTATAATAGTCATCCACTTTTAGTAAAAGTTAAAGCTCAGACAATAGACAGAGCCAAATATATCATGAAGTAAGTTTTAATTTATTTTTTTGCATATCAAGGTAAATTATATCTGGATCTAATTTACTTTCAGCTAGCTTAAATCTGAACCTCAATTTTGAGTAAGTCTGTGGATGTTTGCTAATAATATAATTGATTATATACTACAGATAAATTGATTATCAATTTTTGTGGTTTTAGCTCATTTTAACCACTAAATTACTGTTTTAATAATTGTCGTGTTTGCATAGGTATAAAACCTAATAAGAATGTTTTTTAATGCCTACATACATGTATGCCTTCACTTAATTTGTATAATTTAATAGTTTGTGCAAAGTAGTTAGTGTTCTACGAATTTCTTCTGCAAGTTATTTTTCATTGTGATTTGGGTGAAAGTTTACAGAGCAAATTTGTTTTCCATTCAGTATTTCATGCACACTTTGTTTCATGATATTGATTGCAATTCCCTCAATGTAACAGCTCTCTTCCCACTTCTTCCTTGTGGTTACCTTTTCCCTGTGTCCTTGTTTCCTATGCATTCCTGCCCTCTGAGCTATCTTCCTGTACAAATATTGCCCTTCTGATCTTTGTGGTTGATTATTATAAGGAGGGTACCTACCTGGTCTAAACGTTCACCTTATATGCATGTCTGTCTATTATTTGGCTGGAAGCCATGGGAGTGAACTAGAGTCAAACTTTTGAAAAATTTTTGTTTTTTCATTTGTGTCCTTTTATTTTTTCATGTTATTGAAAACATAAGAGTAATGTTA
>NW_006921975.1:740744-743984 GCF_000298275.1 Orycteropus afer afer
TGAGCTTGAGAGGAGGAGCTGTTCTTACTCATGCTTGTACCCTTAGTGCTTAGCACTTTGCCTGGCATATAGCAGACACATGAATGAGTGAATAAATATATAATAGAATTTACCACAGAAGAATATGGGCAGAGTATTTGATGTGCCAGCTTTTTAAATATATATTTGTAAGCTATAATTTTCACGTGTCTCGAACAACATGATTTTGGCATTGCTTGAATTTTTTTACATTGAGAATGGAATGTAGTAATTTATTACTTGTATAATTTTACAAGATTTGAATATTGTTTGAAAATGTGAGTTTGTTCCTGGACATTCAATAATACATTCCATTCATTCATTCATTTCATTCATTCATTGTGGTGTGTCACATGCCAGATACCATGTGCAGATGGTGGTGGTGGTGGTTGTTATGTGCCGTCAAGTTGGACCTGACTCATAGCGACATAATCAAGAAAATATTCCTCTTATTTTTGTTTGTTTCTTTTCCCTCCAGGGTGTGGAGGCATGGAGGGCAGGGTTAGCCTTGGCAAGTAGGAGGGATATAATTAAAATAGTGTAGGGTTGGGAGCAAGGAGAGGTGGCAGTAAGTTTAAGTTTGAACAGAGAGTAAAGTTTTAAAATGGCTACACTCTCTGTGAAAAAGTTCTGAAGAATGGGAAAAGAAAACAGTTGGTGAAGACATAATTTAGATTGATGGGTCATTTTAATCATAAGGAGTTTCTTAGATAATTATATCAAGTCTGTCACTTCTGGAATGTAGTTCCTTGAACTATAAATTGAATTCAGAATTTGCTCCATTACATTTTTGTTCAAGAAAGCTTTCTTGGTGTCACTTGTAACCTTTTCAAGTTTCAAGTTTCTGGGTCGATTATGTAACAATCTCATCAGAAGAGTTTAAGATTCTGTGCAATAATTATTTTGAACTACAAACATTTCATTGACATATATTTCCAGAATGTTGGTAAAAAGAACATTGAGCAGAGGAAGGAAAGGAATAGAACTGATTTCTAAAAGTTGTTTACTTTGAATAAGAGAACATTCTATATGGAGGAGGTATTACTCACCATTGAGCCAGATGGCCTGAGGTATTTCATTGCATTAATGCCAAATTTGATATCTTAATCCTGAGCAGTTCTTATGATTTCCTATGCTAAGGACTTGTGTATTAAGAGTTTTAATGCTTATTAGAGTATTACTATAAAATGAGAATATGTGTTTTATAAATATTAAACATTTTTATGTATGATCTTAGTAACCCTCTGAGAGAATGCCTAACCAAAATAGCCCAGATCTTACAGTAAATACATGATGAATGTGGCTGTTTATATGTATCCATTTTGGATATGGGAAAGAATTGTGTGGTCTTTTTCTCTCCCATAATGTAACAAAGCTGTCAACATTATGAAGGAAGTTACTTAAGATGATCCCTATCACCTTTTTCTCCCCTTGTAGGCGTCTAACCAAGGAGAATGTGAAACCTTCTGGAAGACAAATAGGGAAGTTGAGCCACAGTAATCCAACCATTTTGTTTGATTATGTATGTTTTGAGATTAATATCATTTTAAGGGATGTTTTCTTATTGATTGATTGATTGTGATTTGAGTGGGATGTTTTGTTTTTGTTTCAAATTGGCAAGCAGAAAGGGAATAAGGTGTTTTTAAAATGTTTGATAGTTTTTGGGGGAATACCTTTAGCAAATGAAACATGGTTATGCTAAAAACAAAACTTAACTATATAATATATTGATCTAATTTTATAGTACTGTGGAACAGTGCTATTATAAATATTCTGATGTTACCTTATTTATCACATTTTGATAGCAAGGTGAATTATTCATTGATTTTGGTTCTTAGAAACATTTGAATAGCATTTCATTGTGATTTAGATGTAGCACTATTACTTTAATTCTAGAAAGATTTCTAAAACATTTGTTATGAGACTGTTGTCGTTATATGCCGTCAAGTTAGACCTGACTCATAGCAACCCCTCCTTGGGTTTCCGAGGCAGTATTGTTACAGAAGTACATTGCCCCATCTTCCTTTCGAGGAGTGGCTGGTAGGTTTGAACCACCAGCCTTCTGGTCAGCAGTCAAGTGCTTTAGGCACTACGCTACCAGAGCTCCTTGTTATGAGACTAGCCTTTATAGTTCCAAAAGCCAAGTTAGGCTTTCTAGAATTATTTCCTAATTGGAAAATGTAGCCTAAAAAAATAATCTCTGATAAGAATAGTAGGTTTTATACTATACAAAATGGAAGGAAACCACTTTATTTATAAGCATTATTTCTTTCTTCTTTTGAAAAATAAAAAATATAGCCATTATTTAGTTGGCACACTACAATTCTTCCTTTAATTAAAACCATCTGTTCTGTTTTGGTGTTTTCCAGATCTTGTCACAAATACAGAAATATGATAACTTAATAACGCCTGTAGTAGATTCATTGAAATACCTCACTTCTTTGAATTATGATGTCTTGGCCTGTATCCTTTCAAAGTAATACATAGATGACATATTTCATAGATCTAAGAGGTGAACATTTCATTTTAGTAAGTTAAGTATTTGAGGTAGATTCAGGTGGCTGATTTGAAGTTTGACTATCCCCCCTCACCCGCGTGCATGCAGTCTTTTTATTGTATGTAGGGAGAGACAGGTTTACCTAACGTCATGATGTAGGTAGAATGTATCTTGCTTGCTGAAAGATGGGAAAGAGGCTAAAGAAGAAAAGTTGATACTAAAATGAGTGTATTTTTCAATAATGTATAATAACATAAAAGAAATATTTTTTCCCCAATATGTGACATACTTTTTGTTTTAAGGGTCTTTGTTAGAGACATCATGACTTAATTTTTTTCCTTAATGAATGAAAGATTGTATTATTGAAGCTTTAGCTAATCCAGAAAAGGAGAGAATGAAACATGATGACACAACCATCTCAAGCTGGCTCCAGAGTAAGTATTTTTGCTTTTCCAAACGTGAAATTACTTTTCTCTGGTAATTGCCACACTATATATTTCATTACCTGTGCTTAGATACTTGTAAGAGCCTATTTGTCAGGTATGTAGACTCTTTAGTTACTGGGTTTTTTCAACAGCATGTCCAGCTCTCTGGGAGTAGAAGCAGGTTTATTAGTATTTAGTCATTTTACTGACTCAAGAGGCTGTGATAGAATTCAGGTAAGTAGGACTTGGGAGATCAAGCTTTTCCTCTTTTTAAGTACTATTATTTTAGAGGAGTTGATT
>NW_006921975.1:745274-749695 GCF_000298275.1 Orycteropus afer afer
GTTGTTGTTATGTGCCGTCGAGTCGGCCCCGACTCATAGCGACCCCTCCTTGGGTTTCCGAGGCAGTATCACTACGGAAGTAGGATTGCCCAACCAAAAACCTAGACTTCTTTTTATTCCTTGTACCTTTGGTTTCTAGCAGCTATTTCCCTGTTTTCTTTCAATCCATTGTATCTAATTGCTGAGTCTTTCAGTGGCTCCCCTTTGCCTTTTAAAGTTTAAATCTTTAATGTGTCATTTAAGTAAGTTATTTTGGAATCAGGTCCCAACTCACTGTTGTAGCCTCATCTTTTCCCTCTTCCCCTGTATTTTAGGATCTATCTTGTACCTTGCCTGGCCCTTTCCACATGTCATTCCTTCTTTGTGAAATACCCTTGCCCATTCATCTCCTGTCACCACATTTTCTACTCATTCACTAAATTTCAGCTTAAAGGTCCTTCCTATGGAAAGCTTTCTGTGTTAATGCTCTCGGCCACAAGTTTGAATTAGGTTCCTCTCCTGTTTATTCCCATGGAACTTTATACTCATAGTTACTTCATTTTACTTTCCTGTATCCTCCACTGACTAGAAACTCTTTGAGGGCAGGACTTGTGTTTTGTCCACTGTCATTAGGTGCTTAGCATGTAATTGTTGAGTAGGCTTACTGATCACTTTACTTTACTGGGATCTCTTCCTCTTGTCCTGACTGGGTTTTTTCCTCTGTACTCATGATAAAAGGGGTATTAGTTAAAATTGGTCTTTTGTTTTCCTCTTGATCTGACAATCTTCACCTCTCTTCTGCCCTTACACAACTAGTAGCATGTTCCTAGATAAAAAGAGATTTTCTTTCTTGACTCAGATATTTGAGGGCGAGTTATTTTGTTTATTTAATTATACTGAGTCATCTGTAAGATTTTGTTGTATCCTAATTAATGTCACAGATTCTGGAATCAAGCTGCATAAGTTTGAATCATTGTTCTATCTCATACTAGCTATGTGACCATTAGCAACTTACTTGACATATCTGTTCCTAATTTGCCTCATCAATAGGTTTCTACAAACCTAAAGTGATGGTTGCAAGGATTAAAGGAAATAATCACTGTAAAATGCATAGTACAATGCTTGTCTCAATAAATATTAGCTATTATTATTAATTATAAAACTTCATACAGTGGCATCAACAGTACATTTTTTCTTTCCTATCTTCATTTGTTTTAGAAATTGAGTTAGTTGAACACTAACGTTAGTTGACACAATATTGTACTTCCTGTTTTATGAACTGTTATTAATCCTGTTCTCTTTTTTTACTTCCTATAGGTCTGGCTAGTTTCTGCGGTGCAGTTTTTCGTAAATACCCTATTGATCTTGCTGGTCTTCTTCAATATGTTGCCAATCAGCTAAAGGCAGGCAAAAGGTATTCGTAGTAAACTATCCATAAATACAATTCACTAATTAAACTACATCTAGTGGTATTGGGAGATTAAGGTTGCTGTTATGCTGAAAGGCTACTTGTTGGTTGATTGGAGGCTGAAGCATAGAATAGTTGCTGACTTATTTATATGGAATTTTTTAATAAAAAAATCATAATTTAATATAGACTCTGCTAAAACACACTTACACACTTTTTTGACAGAAAAATTATTATTTGGGTATATCTGTAATTCATTAGAAAGACATTTTAACTCACTTTGACTATCTGGTAGGCTTTTGAGTAAATTGTTGTTGTTGTTGTCGTGTGCCGTTGAGTCAGACCTGACTCATAGCGACCCTTGCTTGGGTTTCCGAGGCAGTATTACTATGGAAGTAGATTGCCCAACCTTCCTTCTGAGGAGTTGCTGGTCGATTTGAACCGGCAGCCAAATAGGCAATCCTTTTTAGTAGGAATATTGTACATCCTCTTATGACAGAAAATACTGCATTACTGATTATATTCCTGGACAGTGATTGATCTTTAAATTAAGTATTTGGTAGGAAAATGTTTATTATAAATTTTGAGAGTATATTTATATCTGTAAAACAGTTAATTTTTGAATTTGAACTGTAGGAATATGTATGACTTGTATACCTTTTAGGTAACATCCTCTTTTCTTATAAATACTCGATTTTTAAATTTTATTCTGGACCAGCATCAGTAGTCAGTTTTTGAATCAGTATATATATTAAATTTCATGAACAACATAGACTGATAAGAATCAAAGAACTGGAGATTATTAAAAAAGCTTTCTGGTAAAAAACAGCTATCTGGTGTTCTCAGCAAGTACGTAATTTTTTTTCTTACACTTTTAAAGCATGTAATTCTTGACAGATGCTTATTTTAGCTTAGGGAAAACTTAAAAATGAATATTATACTCAGAATTTTATCAGCAATTCACTTATGCTATGCTTATCTGTTGGCCATTCTTACACATTTTACTCTTCTCTGTGTATAGGCATTACTTTTGAATTTATAACTCAGTCTCTGTGTACCATGAATATAGTTTTTATGGTCATCTAATTAAAGGATAGTTTAAAGGAAAATTTAAAAAGTTAATGGGTACTTGCACACTAATTTAGATGAGGCACCTATTGTTTTCAGAAACTCTCTTTAGGAAAGGCAAGTAGAGTTGAGGCAGCAAGGACTGAACAGAATCTTAAAAAAACTGTTTCTTTGTCTATTACCTTGAGTCTTGAGTGTATCTAGTTTTAACTTTGAAAAAATACTGTATTTGCTTTGAAGGAAGGAGTGTTTTTACTTTATCTTCAGTATTTAACTTATTAAAGAAGATCTTAGAAGTCATATGGTGTTCATTCCGTAGACAGTCCTATACTCTGAGAATTAAGATGCATGATTGTTGGCACATTACTAAAATGTACTGTGTTAGACTGAGTTCTTTAGAGAAGCAAAACCAGTAAAGCTTATATAGAGCAAGAGAAAGAAAGAGAAATTTATATTAGGAAAATGGCTCATACACTTACAGAAATTGGCAAGTCCCAAGTTCTTGGATCAAACGTCAAGCTGGAGGCTTTTCCTGACTCGTGCTCCTGCAGGGGCTGACGAGCTCAAGGTTGACAGGCAGTATACTGGCTGTTGACTCCAACAAATGAAAATCCAAGGTCTCCAGGCTGAATGGTGGATTGTTTGCTCACGGACAGTTGTAGGAAGCACAAGAGAATCCTGATCCACAGAAGAGTGTCTCTTTTCCCAGGATGTCCATAAATACACTGGAAGCAGGCCATACCCCTAGGGAAACTCCCTTTCAACGGATTGGCTGCTCAAAACATATACATCTGATCCCGTCATTGGAACAACCCACATCACAATTGCTTAAACCACACAGAATTGTGGCCCGGCCAAGTTGACACTCAGCTCCAACTATCACGGTCCACTCCTAGTCACGTTGGCAGTTGTACACATCTTCCTAACCATATATAATCTCTGAATGAGGACAATTATAAGGGCATATTTGCACCTAACATGATTGCTAAAACACTTACAGCTGAAACACATTAACCTTATTTACATTTCACAGTTCTTAACAGAAGGAAACAAAAATGTTTGATGCACATATACCATGAAGAAATACAACAATCACAGTCCTCGTTTCTGCAACTGGTCACATAGTCATAGCTGATACTCAGAACTACCTTCTTCCACCACCCATTCTGTATTTCCCTTGCCCTCAGCAAGCACCTCAGCTGGTCGTGGTTCTTTGCCTGGTGGGGTGACCCAAACCTTCATTTTTGAAGGGTCTCAGCCATTAGTAGTCATATCAGAATTGGGTTGCTGTAATTTTCCATTGACTTTAATCACAGGGAATGGTAGTACTAAGAGATGTCCTAAAGAATCTCCTGTATTCCAGACATATTCTTCTTTACCTCTATTATGTAATGTCAATCCAGTTTCTCCATTGGTAATCAGGATCTGTCACACTAGATAGTACAGTGATGTCCTCCTTTGTCTGTTGATCCAGAGGCACGAGGAAGCCAAAATTTCTGGGTGGCATTCTTAATTTCCAGTTCAATGCAATCAATATCGTGTCTCCAGGTGGGAGTGTTCCTCCCTTTGGGACTAAGATCTCTAGACCCGCAGAGCATAGGGTAGTAGGTACAGGAAGCAAAAATTTTTTGAGTGGGTCACTAGGGGTAATAGTGATACCACTCCCGTTTCCACTCGTTGGTTCCTAGACCTGTGAATCCTGGTTATTGGACGTTGGTTTAGAGCATATACTGCCTCCTGGAGAACATTTCCCCAACACTTAAAGGTATTGCCACCTAGCTGGTGCCGTAATTGTGTTTTCATTAGGCCATTCCATCGTTCGATCAAGCCAGCTGTTTCTGGATGATGGGGAACATGGTAAGACCAATGAATTCCTTAAGCATAGGCCCATTGTTGCACTTCATTTGCTGTGAAGTGAGTCCCTTGATCTGAAGCAATGCTGTGTGGGATACCGTGATGGTGGATA
>NW_006921975.1:750155-759658 GCF_000298275.1 Orycteropus afer afer
TTTTGTGGGCATTCACATGAGACACAAATATCTTTACTCCTTTGGCCCATTCAGAGAGATTTATCCATATACCTCTTCCCCATACATCCAATTTTCCAGTCATGCTCCTTCCAAGTCCCAGACCATCCAGCCAAGCCATTAGCCACAGCCCATGGATCCGTATACAGTCACATATCTAGCCATTTCTTATTCCATGGAAAGTGAACAGCTTATGCATAGCTCGAAGTTTTGCCCATTGGGAGGATTTTCCTTCACCACTGTCCTTCAAGGAATTTCCAGAAAGGGTCTGCAGTGCTGCTGCTGTCCACTTTTGAGTGGTGACTGCATATCATGTGGAGCCATTTATAAACCAGGCACAAATTTTCTCTTTCTCAGTCAACTGATTATAAGGAACTCCCATGAGGCCATAGGTGCATACTGTGAGAGGGAAGGTAATGTGACTGGAGTGGAGACTATAGGCTTTTGGGCTACTTCCTCGTGCAACTTACTTGTGCCTTCAGGTCCTGCTTGAGCCTGATCTCTGCTGTATCACTTCCATTAATGATGGAGTGCTGCCGTGCACGTCCAACTTTATGACTCTGTGGGTCAGACAACACCCAGTTCATGATGGGTAGCTCAGGCCTCATGGTGAATTGTTGTCTCATAGTTAGGATTTTAGTCTTTACTAAAGCCTAATAACAAGCTGAAAGCTGTTTCTAAAAAGGAGAGTAGTTATCTGCAGAGGATGGCAGGGCTTTGCTCCAAAATCCCAAGGGTCTGTGTTGCGATTCACCAATAGGGACCCACCAAAGACTCCAAACAGCATCTCTGTTTACTAAAGACCCTCCAAGCACCATTGCATCAGCTGGATCATATGGCTCAGGTGGCAGAGCATCCTGCACAGCAGCCTGAACCTGTTTCAGAGCCTTCTGTTGTTCTGGTCCCACTCAAAACTGGCAGCTTTCCAAGTCACTTGATAAATATGCCACAGCAACACACCTAAATGAGGGATATGTTGCCTCAAAAATCCAAAGAGGCCCACCAGACATTGTGCCTCCTTTTTAGTTGTGGAGAAAGCTAGATACAATAACTTATCCTTCACTTTAGTAGGAATATCTCGACATGCCCCACGCTATTGGACCCCTAGAAATTTCACTGAGGTGGAAGGTGCCTGATTTTTGTTGGGTTAATTTCCCAACCTGTAGCACTCATATGTCTCACCAATAGGTCTAGAGTCATTGATACTTCTTTCTTACTAGGTCCAGTCAACATAATGTCATCAATGTAATGGACCAGTGTGATGTCTTATGGAAGGGAAAGGCAATCAAGATCCCTATGGACTAAATTATGACATAGTGCTGAGGAGTTGATATAACCCCTGAGGAAGCACTGTGAGAGTTCCTGTTGGCCTTGCCAGCTGAAGGCAAACTGCTTCTGATGGTCTTTGAAATTGGTATCAAGAAAAAAGCATTGGCCAGATCAATAGCTGCATACCAAGTACCAGGAGATGTACTAATTAGCTCAAGTAATGAAACTGCTTCAAGAACAGCAGCTGCAACCTGATTAAGTTTATGATAATCTACTGTCATTCTCCAAGATCCATCTGTTTTTTGTACAGGCCAAATAGGCAAATTAAATTGGAGGTGTGGTGGGAATCCCCACTCCTGCATCCTTCAAGTCCTTGTTGGTGGCAGTAATATCTGCAACTCCTCCAGGGATTCAGTATTGCTTTTGGTTTACTATTTTTGTAGGTAGTCGCAGTTCTAATGGCTTCCCCTACCATAATAGCCCTTCCTCCACATATCACAGACCAAATGTGGGAATTCTGTCAATTGCTCAGTATATCTATTCCAGTGATTCATTCTGGAACTGGGAAGTCACTACAGGATGGGTTTGGGGACCCACTGGATCCACTGTGAAATGCACCTTTGCTAAGACTCCATCAATAACTTGACCTCCATATGCCCCCACTCTGACTGGTGGGCCACAATGATGCTTTGGGTCTCCTGGATTACTGTAATTTCAGAGCCAGTGTCCAGTAATCCACAAAAATCTGATTATTTCCTCTTCCTCATTGAGGAAGAGGCCTCAGGTAAAACTCTCGTAAAAGGCCTCAGGTCCCTTTTTGAAAGGCTGGGCGAAAGATTGACAGTATAAAGTTTTGGCAGTGTAGTGGGGTCCTTCCTCAAAGGGACCCAGCCTGTCCTTCATTGAAGGGATTGTGGGTCTGTAAACTGACTCAAGTCTGGGAATTGATTGAGAGGCCGTGACTGTATTCTGGTGATTCAATCTAGGTTGCTGTTCATGTGACCTAGAATTCTTCTGTCTATACAGATTAAGTAAATATTTAGTAGGCTTGCCGTGTATTTCACTACTAGGAACACCATGCGCAAGTAGCCAGTGCTGTAATTCCACACAAGTCAGACTATTTTGATTACTGTTCTGACTGCTGTCCATTATGGTAACCATGCCCACCTTGCCTTTGCCGATTTATTGCTGTCACTTGGCCCCTACTTCCACAGGGGTCCAATCAGCCCAGTTGTAGTTAATTGTCTTAGTTCAATTAGGGCAGTTCCCACTCTCAAATCCGGCTTACATAAAATAGCAATCACAACAGTCTTCAGAGATGTTGGAGCTCCCTTCACAAATTTATTCCTCACTGAACTGGTGAAAGGTGTGTCTTCTGGACTCTCCATTTCTGGCTCTAGGGGTCTAATCTGATAAATCCATTCTAACAGGCCAATTTCTCTTAGCCTCTGGATACCTTCATCTACATTATACCAAAGCAGATCTGGTACTTCAGTTTGACTTAAGGTAGGCCACTGCATAATCCACGCTTCAGTAGGCCAACCAAATAAACTATTAGATCTTTTCCTAATCTCACGAGCTGAAACATTGAAGAATCCGTACTTAGTGGTCCTAAATCAATAAACTCCAACTAATGCAATGTTACATTCCTTGCACCATTATCCCACACCCTTAGTAACCAGCCATTCCTATACATATTTTCCAGGTTTCTGTCTGTACATGTTAGCAAAATCAAGTAGGTCTTTTGTAGTGTAGCATACCACCTCCTGAGTCACACTTTGTATTTCCCATTTTGGGGCTCGCTTGGACTTAACTTTAGTTATAGGTCTAGCAGCAAAAGTGGGTATTTCGGGCAGTTCCTGAGAGTATTCAGGAATGTCATCCATGGCCTCTGCCTCAGGCAATCACCCAGCAGGAACAGTTGGGTTAATCCCATCAAACCGAGGTGGAGTGGGTAATGGTTTTACAGTAATCCATTCAGATGGGAGGGATTCAACATAATTTAGAGATTCCATATGCTGATCTTCCTGACTTTCTGCCCGTATTTCCCCATTCCAGGTTTTAGGATCCCATTTTTTCCCAATCAATGCCCTCACTTTATCTTCAGACACCATTCTGCATTGGTAATTTAATTGGCGTTGTAATTCAGACACCCTTACCATCAGACTCTGGGTTTGTTTTTCAGTAATATCATCTCTGTTACTAGAAGAAATGAGGCTTTTTTTCAAAGCCCAGCTGGAAACATTGAGGTCTTTTATGGGGCACTTAAGCTGTGACTCAGCAGCCCTGAGCAAATCTCACTCTTTCACCACTTTGTCTAGTGTAAGTAGGACCAACCAACCAGCTTCCTTATACTCCTCATGCTGACAAAATTGCATAAAAGTATCCAGTATGAGATCACCCAGAGCCTCACTTATCACAAGTACTTGATCTATTGGTGGTGTTATTTTGCATATTAAGGTTGCCACCTCATGCCATGGATTAGCAGGGCTCTCTTTAGTAATGGAGGCAGGGTCACCAGTGCCTTTGCAATTAATCAAATTGGAGAACCAATTTAAGAAGCCCATCCTTACGATTTTATCTCTTTGAGCGACTCCTGGTACCAAATGTGTTAGACGGGGTTCTCTAGAGAAGCGAAACCAGTAAAGCTTATATATAGAGAGAGAAAGAGAAATTTACTTTAGGAAAATGGCTCACATATTTATAGAAGCAGGCAAGTCCCAATTGGTTGGTTCAAACATCAAGCTGGAGGCTTTTCCTGACTCACACAGCTGCAGGGGCTGAGGGGCTTAAGATTGGCATGCAGTATACTGGCTTTTGATTCCAACAACTGATGAATCCAAGATCTCCAGGGTGAATGGTGTTCACTCACGAACAGTTGTAGGCAGCACAACTGAATCACGATCCACAGAAGAGTGTCTCTTTTCCCAGGATGTCCATAAATATACTGGACTCAGGCCACACCCCTTGGGAAACTCCCTTTCAACGGATTGGCTGCTCAAAGTATATAGATCTTATCCTATCATCACAATCCATATCACAGTTGCTTAAGCCACACAGAATTATGGTCTAGCCAGGTTGACACACAACTCCAACTATCACATGTACCTAGGGCTGGACACTAACGTTCTATCATTTTAGGCTAAATAGTACAATTTGAACACCAACCCCCCCGTGTATATATTCTTTTCTCACTTATTTCCATTTTAGTAAGTGGATTGCTTAGAGAGATGCCCCTATACCAGCAGTAGTATATTGGGCATCCTGTACAAGGAAAAATAAATGCTATAAAGGACATCATTGGATCAAATGATAAGATTGAAGTACGAGCAGTAGATTAGATATAAGTATTGTGTTGTGGAGTTGATTTGACTCATAGTAACCCCTCCTTGGACTTTAGAGGCAGTATCTCTACAGAATTAGATTGCCTAGTCTTCCTTCTGAGGAGTGGCTGGTGAGTTTGAACTGCCAGCCTTCTGGTTAGCAGTCAAATGCCTTAGGCTCTATGCCACCAGAGTTCCCATGTTAGTGTTAGTTTTCTTAAAGTTGATAAGTGTGCTGTGGTTCTGTAAGAGAATATCCCAATTCTTAGAAAATGCACACTGAGGTGTTTAGGGGTAAAGGGCAATGATTTATATAACTAGCCCTCAAATAGTTCAAAAAAATTTGTGTGTGAGTGTATGTACAGCAGGAAAGATAATACACAAATGATAAAGTAAATGGCAGTAAAAATGTTAATAATAGTTGTGAAGCTAGGATTAAAGGTATATTGGCTTGCACAAACTATTTTTATTTTTGTAAGCTCTCTCTAGGTTTGAAGTTATTTTGAAATAAAAAGTTAAAATAAACAGATGTCAAATAATTTTTTATCCCATTTTAGGAATGTAGCTTTTCCTTTTTCTCAGCCATAAAAACAAGTTCAGCCCCCTCTCCCATATTTATATACAAATAATGTAAGGATGACCAATTTATTAAAATATGTTGCCACTTTCATATTTAAAGTTTCAACTACACATTGTTTCACTCTTTATTTTTAAAATAGTTTTGACCTGCTTATATTGAAAGAAGTGGTACAAAAAATGGCAGGAATAGAAATTACAGAGGAAATGACAATGGAGCAACTAGAGGCTATGACTGGGGGAGAGCAGTTGAAAGCTGAGGTGAGTGTTGCTATTTTTGTTTATTGCCTTTTAAAATTCAAAAAGCATACATGCCCATAACAAAGAATCCAAACAATACAGAAGTATGTAAAGCCATATCCTGCCTTCACAAGCATTCAATTTTAACCTTTTTTTTTAAGTTGAAACAAAGTATGAAGGACAGTAATACCTCTGTAAGGGAGATAATACTGTATCTTCTGTGGTCCTTGATATGACTTAATTCTGAAGGTAGTTCCTTTATTATTAAATCTGTTACACATCAACGAAAGAATAACCATTAATAATGGACTTCTTGTGGAAGAAAATATGCAGTAGCTTAAACACAGTTGACAGTTATCTTTAAGCTAGTAGTTATAATCAGAAATAGTGTCACGACATAGATTCAAAATGGAATCTCATTAGTGATCACCACGCTATTTCCCTCTAGCATCTTAGTGCTTGAAAAACTAGCTACAGCAGTTTGAATTAGGGATTCTGGTGCTCTGAACAGCTCACTGACTGAGTCAGAGTGCACCAGACTTAGAGGAGTAGAGTTGGAAGAAAGGTACAGGGAAAAAAAAATAAGATCTATCCTGTGGCGTACGAACGGGCAGCCAAGAAAGGCCATGGGAGAGTTCCCTGGGGAGCAACCGGCAGGCAAGAACGGCCATCCCAGACCTCCCTTGTTTAAGGCAGAAGATACACCACACTAGCATACAAGGGACCACATCAGCATATCAGCGATCACCCAAAGGATCTACCTTTAGTGCCTGATTTTATCGGTGACTTGGGTCTAGATGTAAAAGGGCATGTACAGTGCTGCTGAAACCTGAGCAGAGAATGCATTGGTGCTCCAGGAGGGTGGGCCTGCTCCCACCTCAGCAGGTCACTGGGTGGGCTTGGGTTAGCTTAGTGACTCTGAGAGGTCCGCGCTTGACTTTATCAGTAATGTTGGGACCACCGATTACTAGTAGGCACTCTCCCGACTCCAGTGCAGCTGAAACTGAGTGAATCTTTGGCGCTGCGAGTGGGCAGACTCACAGAGGAACTCCCGAGTGGATTGCAGTCTGGGTGGGCTGGGCCGGCACCATGGGTGGGGAGGGCCAGAGAGAGAAATCACTGAGGTGGATTACGGAGCAAGGAAGTTGTCTTGGGTCAGATTTTTGGTGCTGAGGGGCCTCGGGAGTGGGGTTTTTGCATGTGTCTGAGCCTGGTGGAAAGCGGCGACCCCCTTACAACTGGAGTCTTTGCTGAAATTGAGCTGTGGGCCTGAAAATAACAGTACAGCGTCATCGGTAGCAGCCCACTCAAGGCCCTAGAAACCGCCCCAGGCAAGAGTGAGCTCTCATTCTTCTGTTCTCACCTTCTCCGCCAATAACTTCACTCATCCAATAGAAGAAACCACATTCAGCCAACATAAAACCTCCCGGTTTGAACTATAAACCCTCTTTACGACAAACAGAAACCCATATCCACGTTCCACACACCAATTCCACCATCACAAAACTACAGAGCAACCCAGTATACCTGAATTAATAACTAAAAAATACAAAATACACCAGCTTTGCCTTTTCAAATATTAAACCATAAAACTGAGACTGTAAAAATCAATACAGAACCAATAGTTAAAGACAACCTCAATATGTCTAGGAAACAAACAAACAGGACAAGACATTAGAAGCAAAACCACAAACAAAAGTCTCATGCATGGAGGAAGAGGAGGCAATAGAATTACCAGAAAAGGAATTTAGAAAATATGTTTATAGAACTGTACAAGAGCCTAAGGAAACCCCAAATAGAAACAAGGAGAACACAGACAGTACCCTGGAAGAACTCAAGAAAATCATTCAAGAACAAAATAAGATTAATGCACAATCAGAACTCATACAAAAACAGCAGTTAGAAATCCAGAAGATGAATACCAAAATGACAGAATTACACAACACAACAGAAGCACAAAAGAGTAGGTTAGAACTGGCTGAAGAATGCATATCCCAACTAGAAGACAAATAACTGGACACCAGCCTGTAGGAAGAAAAATCACAGCAAAGATTTAAGAGAAATGAAGAGAACCTAAGAATTATATGGGATGACATATAGAAAACCCATGCAAGACTCATTGGAATTCCAGAACAAGAAGAGGTGAAAAGAAACACTGAGAAAATTGTGGAAGACCTGCTAACAGAAAACTTCTCCCATATCATGAAAGAAAAAAAGATATTTGTCCAAGAAGCTCATAGAATCCCACAGAAGATGGATCCCAAGAGAAAAACACTGAGGTGTATTATAATCAAACTCTTCAGAACTAAAGACAAACACAAAATTTCGAGAGCTGCCCGGGACAAAAGAAATATTACTTACAATAATAAATCAGGCTAAGCTCCGATTACTCAGCAGAAACCATGCAGGCAAGAAGGCAGTGGAACAGCATATATAAAACACTGAAGGAAAAGAACTTTCAATCAAGAATCCTAGATCCAGCCAAACTATCCATCAAATAGGAAGGTGAAATCAAGACATTCCCCAAAAAATAGAATATAAGGGATTTTGTAAAAACCAGACCAACCCTACAAGAAATACTTAAGGAAGTTCTTCCAATAGAGAACCCACAACAGAGATCAACAATATCAGGATACATGGCATCAACACTAAAACTAAATCAGAAATAGAAACTGAAAATAAGACCATAAAACATTGTACTCTAAAAACCAAGGAAGTCAGTCAGCACATAACAGCAACTAACCTATCAGAGGGAATAAAATGTCTAGGTACAAACTTCCAAATGGAGAGGAAAACAGGACAGTGTCTTCACAGTATGCACTGTTCTAAACATGCAGAGACAAGAATATACTCCAAGGTAACCACAGAGAAAAGTAACAATCCCCCTAAGCAAATTCAGAAGGAAGGAAAACATGGGTTTAATAAGCAGAAAACCAACAATAAAGAAGAAAAGGGAGAAAGCATTAACCAACAAACTGAGCTCAGCACAGAAAAATATATGGACCACAGAAACACCAACAACACGACAAAAAAAACACAGTAGAGTGACAGCAATCAATTCATACCTATCACTAATTACACTCAGAGTGAATGGACTAAATGCATCTGTCAAGAGAGTGGCAGACTGGATAAGAAAAGAAGACCCATTGATATGCTGCCTACAAGAGACCCACCTTAGACACAAAGATAAAAACAAATGAAGAGTTAAGGGATGGAAAAACAATACTAAGCCAATGGAAACCAAAAAAAGAGCAGGAGTAGCAATATTGATTTCTGATAAAATAGACATTAAGGTGAAAAACATCATAAGCAATAAGGAGGGATATATATATGATGCTGAAAGGGTCAATTGACAAAGAAGACATTACAATAATTAATATTTATGCACCCAATGAAAATGCTACAAAATACATGAAGCAAATATTAACTGAATTAAAAGGGACAGTAGACGACTCAACAGTAGTAGTAGGAGACTTTAACACACCACTTACAAAGAAGGACGGGTCAACTAGAAAAAATTCAACAAAGATACAGAAGAACTCAACAATACAGTCAGCCAACTCGACCTCATAGACATATACAGAGCATTTCACCCAACAAAAGTACAATTTATATTCCAGTGCACATGAATCCTTCTCCAGAATAGACCCTATGTTAGGACACAAAACAAGCCTCAGTAAGTTCAAAAACATTGAAATGCTGCACAGCATTTTCTTGGACTACAGTGTTACAAAATTAGAAATTAATAATAGGAAGAGCAAGGAAAAAGCATCAAACATATGAAAGCTGAACAACTCACTGCTCAGAAACTACTGGGTACCAGAACAGATAAAAATTGAAGTAAAAAATGGCTAGAATCAAATGAGAATGAAGATACATCATACCAAAACCTATGGGACACAGTGAAAGCAGTACTCAGAGGACAGCTTATAGCAATAAATGCATACTTCAGAAAAGAGGAAAGAAACAAAATCAACACTCTTAACTCATCAACTACAACAACTAGAAATAGAACAACAAAAGAATCCTACAGTATCTAGAAGCAAGGAAATAATAAAGATCAGAGCAGAAATAAAT
>NW_006921975.1:763229-766216 GCF_000298275.1 Orycteropus afer afer
ATCGGGCAGTGTTTCGTTCTGCTGTGCATGGGGTCGCTATGAGTCGGAAACGACTCGACGGCACTTAACAACAACAACAACATGAAAGCCAATGGCAAGAAAGAGAAATAAAAGGCATACAAATTGGCAAAGAGGAACTAAGACTGTCTCTATTTGTGGATGATATGATCCTGTACATAATAAACTCAAGGGACTCAATAAAATAAAACTACTAGAACTAATAGGTTCGGCAAAGTGGTAGGATACAAGGTCAACATACAAAAATCAGTTGGATTTCTCTACATCCGCAAGGAGTCCTCTGATAAAGAAATAAGGGAAACAATACCATTTACTGTAGCTACAAAAAAGATAAAATACCAAGGAATAAAGCTCACCCAAGATGCAGAAGACCTGTACAGAGAAAACCATAAAACACTGCTATAAGAGACAAAAAGGGCACTACATAAATGGAAGAACCTATCTTGCTCGTGGATAAATAGACTGAATATTGTGAAAATGTCAATACTACGTACAGCAATCTACACATTTAATGCAATCCCGATCTAGATTCCAACAAATATTTTTAAGGATATGGAAAAAACAATTACTAATTTCATATGGAAAGGAAAGAGACCTCAGATTAGCAGAACACTTCTCAAGAAGAAAAAGAAAGTGAGAGGTCTCACACTCCCAGATCTTAAGAACTACTATTCAGCCACAGTAGTCAAAACAGCATGGTATTGGTACAGTGACAGACAGATAGACCAATGGAACAGAATCGAAAGTCCAAATATAGACCCATCCATCTGTGGACAACTGATCTTTGACAAAAGTCCAAAACCCATGAAATGGGGAAAAGACAGCCTCTTTAACAAATGGTCCTGGCAAAACTGGATATCTACCTGTAGAAAAATGAAACAAGACCCCTATCTCTCCCCATACACAAAAACAAACTCAACCTGGATCAAAGAGTTAAATGTAAAACACAAAACTGTAAAATTAATCAAAGATAAAATAGGGGCAAGTTTGGGAGCCCTAATTTATGGCATAAGTAAACTATCAAGCATAACCCAGAATGTGCAGGAGGTAGAGGAGAAGCTAGATTACTGGGACCTCTTAAAAATTATAAATTCTTATGTGCATCAAAAGACTTTGCCAAAAGAGTAAAAAGAGAACCTACAGATTGGAAGAAAATACATGCCTATGACATATCTGATAAAGGACTTATCTCCCAAATCTATAGAAAACTTCAGTACTTCAACACCAAAAAGACAAATAACCCAATTCACAAATGGGCAAAAGACTTGGACACTTCACCAAAGAAGATATACAGGCAGCCAACAAACATGAGAAATTAATTGCTCATGATCATTAATCATTAGAGAGATGCAAATCAAAAAAAAATAGTGAGATATCATCTCACCCCAGCAATAATAGCAAAGTTCGACAGGGCAGAAAATAACAAACGCTGGCGAGGTTGCAGAGATTGGAACTCTTGCGCACTGCTGGTGGGATTGTAAAATGGTGCAACCATTGTGGCAAATGGTATGGCATTTCCTTCAAAAACTGAAAATAGAAGTGCCATTTGACCCAGCAATTCATTTACTAGGAATATATCCTAAAGAGGTGAGAGATAGTGTGCAAACAGACATATGTACCTGTGTTCATTGCAGCACAATTCACCATAGCAGGAGATGGAAACAAGCTAAATGCCCATCAGTGGATGAGTGGATAACTAAATTATTGTATATGCACAGAATGGAATACTATGCTACATTTAAGAACAACGAGGGGTACGTGAGTCATCTAACAACGTGGATGAACCTGGAGGACGTTATTCTAAGTGAAATAAGTCAATCTCAGAAAGACAGTACTGTATTAGCCCATTACTGTAAAAAGACAGGGAAGTGTTTGTTTGGGAAAGGGAACTCACTTAGTAGGTTACTGGGATGGGGAGGGAAGGGTAGGGATTAATTTTGGGCTAGTTGGGGTCTACACGCTGACGTGGTTAGGGGGAGGGATATGTGGGAAAGATCTGTAACCACCATGATAACATTAGCAAATGGGAGGACACCAAATTGTGCACATAAGAGATAGATGACAGATGTTAATACCAACCAATGTGTCCACAATACTGCATTGCCATTAACACCAAACACAAGGCTACAGATAAACACATAAACACCTGAGATGATCAGACAGGGGTCCATGAACTGAAGTGTATTCTAGACCAAGCATAGATTAAGCTGTGGCTAATCTTACACAGACACCAGTGATACAAAATACCTGTGTTCCATACAGAAACAATAGAAGACAGGCACAGAGTAATCCCTCACAATCAGACACTATGGGAGAGAGATCCAATAGATTTACCGTCTCAGGACCATAGTACTGGGGGACACCAGACCCAATTGGCACAACAAAATACATAAAAGCCTTGTTCCACATCCTACATTGGTGAGTAGCAACTGGGGTCTTAAAAGCTTTCAAGTGACCATCTAAGATGTAGCTAATGTTCTCCTAGCATCTGAAGCAAAGAACACACACACACACACACACACACACACACACAACCAAGGGAATTTAGAAGCAATCAGCCCTAGAACACGATGGCCCTTGAGACCAGAAGAACTAGATAGTGCCTGGCTACCAATGCCAACCACTCAGGAAAGGATCAAATCTGGAGATTCTGGATAGAACAGGAGGGAAAATGGGGAACAAAATCCAAAAACTCAATAATGACCAGAATTACTGGTCAGATGAAATCTGGTTAGACTCCCAATACTATGTCCCTGGAATACATTCTGTGCCTGGAATAAAATGTATCCCCAGGGGCTGGCTCTCAGCCCAATAGTTAACAAGATGTACATGCAGACCACTCAACCCAGGATGATGTACCCACATACTCTATGATAATACATCCCTTTGAGCACTAGACCATGGGACACCAGAGGACCAACATTCAAATTGAGGAAACGCAGGACAAACAGGAGTGCATAAATATGAGG
>NW_006921975.1:766316-768939 GCF_000298275.1 Orycteropus afer afer
GGGGTACCAGGGGGTGGGTTACAGGTTAGGGAGGGGAGGAGACTGGGTAGGGTTGGAATGCTAAATGGGGAGTGAAACTAAATGTATGCATTACATTACGTTGAATGTAAAACAAGGTCTTTAAAAAAAAATTAGTGTCACTAAAATTTGTGAAGAAAGGGGAAAGCTAAACAACACAGAATGTGTGAGTTTTTTATTTAAAGGATTGTAACTCTGGTTTCTCTGTCTTTTATAGCTCAGATGGCAGGTGTTGTTATATATTGTGCACTGGTAAATTTGTGTTTTTTTTTCTTGTATAGGGTGGTTATTTTGGCCAGATCAGAAACACTAAAAAATCCTCTCAGAGGTTAAAAGATGCACTATTGGACCATGATCTTGCACTTCCTTTGTGTTTGCTTATGGCTCAACAGAGAAATGGTGTAATCTTTCAGGAAGGTGGAGAGAAACATCTGAAACTTGTGGGAAAGCTCTATGATCAGGCAAGTTAAAGTTTCTTTTATACTTAAGGAACATGTAGATTGGTGAATTTGAGAAATGTCAAGTATGTACATCATTATCAGTTTGAAGCAGCACTAATGTAAAACAGACATTCTGGAAGTAGGCCTTATTTCTGTATGACTTAAGAAATGGATACAAATTAAGGTGCTTAAGAGAGATGGCTGTAGAAGAGCTGTTATAATATATACAAAGCTTTTAATTAAATACACATTCTAGCATTACGTTTCTACAGCTTCAAGTTGTTTGCTCTCATGTCCTTCCTGATCTCTGGAAACTGGGATTTCAATGATAGTAGAGTGGATGCTGTTTCCACCCCATCAACCACCTTTGTAATATGGTTATGGACCTCTGATGGTGTAGTGATTAAGGCATTTAGCTGCTAAGCAAAATGTCAGTAGTTGGAACCCACCAGCTGCTCTGTGGGAAAAAGATGTGGCAGTCTGCTCCGTAAAGGTTAACAGCCTTGAAAACTCTATAGGGTAGTTCTATTTTGTCCTGTAGGGTTGCTATGAGTCAGAATCCACTCAGTGGCAGTGAGTTTTAATATAGTTGGTGATAGGCAAACACATATGGTAGGCTAATCATGGATTTTGGTGATAAGTAATTACAAATGTGTTTTATAAATAAAATTTCATCTTTTAAGG
Source organism: Orycteropus afer afer (assembly GCF_000298275.1). Lineage (NCBI taxonomy): Eukaryota > Metazoa > Chordata > Mammalia > Tubulidentata > Orycteropodidae > Orycteropus > Orycteropus afer. Next base: position 767,459 of record NW_006921975.1, read on the forward strand.
GCAAAGAAATTTACCTCTATTTGCCCATACATACTGTTTTATGTGCTTTAGGTAAATACATTCTATTGAAAGTGATAAATAGTAGCTTGAAATGTAAGAGATCTAAGTGACTATTAAAAGCCTTTGATAAGTCATCCTATCAGGGTCTCAATCTTATGTAATATGTAATATGTTTCTAAATGGTCTCTAAAGTCCTTTGATTTTCTAAAATTTGGATTCTTAATTGTTAATCAAAACGTTAAAGTAATGTCTTAATTATTTTGGAAGATATTTATGTTGTAGAATGGTAGCACATCTGTGTTTTTTGTCTTATTTTAAATTTAGTGTCACGATACCCTGGTACAGTTTGGTGGGTTTTTGGCATCTAATCTAAGCACAGAAGATTACATAAAGCGAGTACCTTCAATTGATGTGCTCTGTAATGAATTTCATACACCCCATGATGCAGCATTTTTCCTGTCTAGGCCAATGTATGCACACCATATTTCAGTAAGTACAAGGATCCTTGCTGCCATTCAAAAATGATTCCAAATTGTTTCTTAACTGTTTTGTTTTTAAATGTATTTTAGTTTGACATAAATATAGATAATATTTCTTAGTAAGTTACTTTTGTCTTTTGCTAATATTCAGCCCTGAGCAATGTCCAATTAAAATGTCTTTATGCCTTACTAGTTGTATAATTTTACTAATTGTATAATTTTACTGTTACAATTTCACCAGTTTTCCAAATAGATATCTTACCAGCCCTCTATAACTGTAATTCTCAAAATATTGGTGAAGATGAGACTCACAAGGAAGCATCTTAAAAACTCCAAATCCCAAGTTCACAAATTGTGGTTCTGTATCTTGAATCGGCCCCAGGGATTTCTGGTGTTTTGTTTTGCTTTTGTCTGTCTTTTCAAAACAAGCACTAGGTGATTCTAATGCAAGTGATTCTTGGTATAGCTCACTCTAAGAAATACTGCTATAGAATACAGAGTTTCCTCGATGACAGTATCCTTGTTTGATGGTTGTCTTTTTATTACCCATATTTCTTTGAAAGAGAAAGACTTAACCACCACCAATCCTTTATAAAAGCCTTGCAGTGTCTGTTGTATAACTTTTAGGATGGATGTGCTCATATTTCTTTTTTAATTTCTCACTACCTTAATGAAAGGATTCCCAAATCCCACTTTCCAGGCAGGGCATTCTAGTAGGGACTGTGTTGAAATTCATGTAAGGATGTGTTGGGGCAGAGGAGACAGTCCTCCCTCCCCTTCTCTACCTGCCATCTAGACTTTGCCCTGCAAAGCAGTGACCTCTAAGGGGTATTTACTTTCCTTTCCCCTCAAGGCCATGGTCAACCTGTAGTTTGGAAACCGTGGTAATTCCCTACTCTGATTGGAGTCCCAGCATATTCTTCATTTTTCTATAGGCTTGGAGTCTGTGCCTTCACTTTGATACTGTCTTTAAGTCATGGCCTTCAGTGCAGATTTTAGGGA
>NW_006921975.1:769564-773039 GCF_000298275.1 Orycteropus afer afer
GAGGAGTGGCTGGTGGGTTTGAACCGCCAGCCTTCTGGTTAGCAGTCAAGTGCCTTAGCCACTATGCTACCAGAGCTTAAACTCTAGGAGTCCTTTATTCTCAGTAAGGCATTAGAGCTGTGTTGTTGTTGTTGTTGTTGTTGTTGTTGTTATTTGCCATCGAGTCGGCCCTAACTCATAGCGACCCCTCCTTGGGTTTCCGAGGCAGTATCACTATGGAAGTAGGGTTGCCCAACCAGAAGAGGCTAAAAAAAAGGCACTGAAAAATTTGGGGTCTAATTGTTCATTTAATGACCATCAGCTGTTAGTGTTTACATATCAATTGCTGTAGTCTCTCACCTCCCTCTAACTACTAACTAAATGTTAATTGACTTAATTATCACATTAGCTCTGTTAGCATTATGCAGCAGTTCCATTGCTACCCTCTCTAGAGGGGAAAAGGCACTAAGGGACTGGAGTTAGGCCACTTCTTACCCTTTAGAATCTCTCTATCCCCAGGGCATTGTATGCTCTCTTTAAGTAGTTACATCTTGTCTTGTTGCCCCACCCCAAAGTTGATCAGTGTCAGCTATACAACAGGGGACCTGATTTCTTGAAGTTCTGAGGTGGGAGAATTGTTTGATCTCAGGAATTCTGATCTGTCCAGTGCTGTACTGAGAAGTGAGCACACTAATCAGCTATATTGAACTCTTAGCAAACACAACACCTGGTTGACTGAATTTTTCCAGGTCAGAAAATGGAGCAGGTCATTCAAAGCAATACTTAACTGTGTTTCTGGTCTGTGTAAAGTACTGTGTCTTTGCTGTTTAAGAAATATAAATTTTAAACAAAGATATGGAAAGGAGGAAATAGTGCACTATACCACTATACCAAAAAAAAAAAAAAAACCAAACTCACTGCCACCAAGTCAGTCCTGACTCATAGTGACCCTTCCTTGGGTTTCTAATGCAGTATCTGTATGAAGCAGATTGCCCAGTCTTCCTTCCAAGGAGTGGCTGGTGGGTTTGAACATGAGCCTTCTGGTTAGCAGACAAGTGCCTTAGGCACTATACCACCAGAGCTCCTAGAGAACTATGCAGAGGTGGTAGTACAAGCCAATCAGGGTAGGGTAAGTCCTTTACCCTCAGGTCATATGCTACCCTCTGCAAAGGGAGTTCCGCTGCACCCTTGGTTGCACTGGATAGGCATCCTGGCCACCCTGATGATCCTTGCTTTGCCTGTTAGGTGAAAGCTTTTCTTGAGGAGACTTTGATGGGATAATGAATGTGTGTGAGTATTTGAGGATTGCTAGGTCCCTTCTATAAATTGGTTACCAGCAGGCTCGCTTGGGAATAATTCTGCCAACCAAATGTGGCTCAGATTCTTAGGACAATAAGAACATTTTGAACAGTAACTAGAAGTATACCAGTAACTGGTCATCACTTCTGTTCCGTATCTGGTACCCCAGATCACTTGAGATGTAGTAGGAGTTAACTGACTTTAGACAAGGAAATAGGAAATAATTCATCTTAGATAAATAGGAAGTTTAGCCAGCTTTCTGATGTGATAGTTTTGTTTTATAACTAGATGAGGGACTAGAGAGTGCTTAGCAATAGAATTCAGAGATTCAGAACAATGAGAACTGGGGAGACTGAGGCTGTCATATATCCCTCTTATACCTGTTATACCTGTAATCTAATTTTCAGTATTACTTGAGACCTACCTTGCGACAAAGGATGGAATGGCTTTTCCCCAGCTCATATTCTAGATCTCGCCCATGTTAGCTAACTAGGCTATCTTTCACAGGTAGTTCTGGCACTACTTTGTCCTGTTCTTAGCATCTAAGGCATTTGACTGCTGACCAGAAGGCTGGCAGTTCAAAGCCACCAGCCACTCCTTGGAAGGAAGACAGGCAGTCAGTCTACTTGTGTAGTGCTACTGCCTCGGAAACCCAAGGAGGGGTCACTATGAGTCGGATCCAAATCGAAGGCAGTAGCTTTGGTTTTGGTTTTGACTCAGCACATGCCATTCTGCTCACCTAGATTCATTTAAGATACCTTTAGAAAGGCTTGCCCTCAAAATCAAAAACAAAAAACAATCTCGTTCTTAGCCCAGCTGCTGTTCTTTCACATCTCTGATGCAATTAGGAATGATCTCTCATAAGTAATATTCTTTGTAGCTTTGTTAGTTGTATGGTCTCAATTGTTATCAACATGTTACCTAAAATGGTGAGAACGAGAATCTTCCCATTTCCAGGAAAATTGTAGGATTCTCAGATCCTGCTCAAGACACCAAATAGTCACTTGATAGGGCTTTAGCCTAATAGCCTGGGGGAATAGCAGCAGCCAGAGCGTTTGGGAGGGAAAGCAGCTGTATTAAAGTTGCTGAGACTCTTGTGCCTATCATGTTAGAAAACCAGAAGTAGAACCTTTGCCCTCTGACCTTCTAGTTTTGGATTTTTGGTACCATGTTTAGCATAAACAGAATAATTTAAGTATTTTTCTATCATAAAGAAGCAAGTTTTAGGTCTGCTTTTAGGTTTGTCTTCAAGGATGATATATAACCCAGACAAAATTTTTGGGATGTGAATTCTTTCATCTTGAAGAGATTGAAGAACAAAACAATACCCAATAACTCAGTGTGTTACTATTTTATTACTTGGCATAAGCAGATTTCCTAGACCTTTCCTTTGTACTAGAGTCCCTGGGTGGTGCAGATGGTTTGTTAACATGCTCTGCTGCTAACCAAAAGCTTGGCATTCCAGTCTACCCAGAGACATTTTAGAAGAAAGATCTGGTGAGCTACTTTTGAAAATTCAGCCATGCTAAACCCTACAGAACACATTTCTGCTCTGAACACACGGGATCACCCTGAGTCAGAGGCTATTCCATGGTGACTCTTTTTGCATGTCCCTCCACACACACACACACACACACCCACATGCACCCCCATACACACCCACACTGTACTGTTGTTGTTGTTATTTGCCGTTGAGTTGGACCCAACTCATAGCAACCCCTCCTTGGGTTTCTGAGGCAGTATCACTACAGAAGTAGATTGCCCAACCTTCCTTCTGATGAGTGGCTGGTGGGCTTGAACCGCTAGCCTTCTGGTTAGCAGTCAAGTGCCTTAGGCACTATGCTACCAGAGCTCCTCACATTGTTCTAGAAGGTAATTTTTCTCATACAGTTAAGAGTATGGCCGTCTTCTGATTCTCCCTTCAAATTCGATAAGCTGGTCAGGCCAAAGAAAATGCAGCTTTAATTTCCACATGCTTTAAACTCCAATGTGCTTAACATTGGAAACCTCCATTTACTGACATGGTACCACTCAAATTGAGGAGAAACAGCTGCAAAAACATCCATTAATAATCAGAACATGGAATGTACAAAGTATGAATTTAGGAAAATTGGAAGTTGTCAAAAATGTAATGGAATGCATAAAGATTGATATCCTAGGTATTAGTGAGCTGAAATGGACTGGTTTTGGCCATTTT
>NW_006921975.1:775292-777747 GCF_000298275.1 Orycteropus afer afer
AATGACTCGCACCTAACAACAACAACGTACTTAACCATAGCTGTTGACAGAAAATTTCATTTGGCTTAGCACTAGGGTGACCAGATGGTCCCAGTTTGCCTGGGAGTTTACCAAGTTTAGTTCAGAAATCTTTCATTCCAGGGAACCCCTCAGTCCCGGCCAAACCTTGGAGATTGGTCCCTCTGTTTCATGGTCTTACAGTCACTTTCTCATAACCTTTCATTGTTTTGATGGGCTCCTTAACTGACAGATTGTAAAAGCTGGTAGGGGCTACATGTAGCAGCACTATTTTCTGTCCTGGCTGGATGTTACTACTTCCATTCTGCCTCTTTACTGGTTTTAAGACCTTGACTTGATTTGCTTGACTATCTCAAAAGTGGGACTGGAAGCCCTACATGTTAAATCCCTGATGCAGCAGCAAGAGAGATTAGGGTGGGAGTAGTGGACAGGAGGGCACACATACCCTATTCACTTACTGTGCAGGTCAGATTCCATCAGAATCTTTTGCAAAACTTTTAGTCAGCACAAGGGGACTAAAGATTGGAATAACTGCTAGGGATGATTTATCATAAAATAAACATTGGTGAAAAACTAGAATTTCTCTCATAGTTTTGAGATGGATAAACTTCTGATTTTGAAAAAGGAATAAAGGTGTTTATACCATGAAAATCAATGCTGTAAATTGTGCTGTGTTTTTTTTTTTTTTTCCCTTTTTTGTCTCCAGTCAAAATATGATGAACTTAAAAAATCAGAAAAGGGAAGTAAACAGCAACATAAAGTTCATAAATATATCACATCATGTGAGATGGTGATGGCTCCTGTTCATGAAGCAGTGGTCTCCTTGCACATTTCCAAAGTCTGGGATGACATCAGCCCTCAATTCTATGCCACATTCTGGTCATTGACAATGTATGACCTTGCAGTTCCACAAACCAGCTATGAAAGAGAAGTCAATAAACTTAAAATCCAGATGAAAGCAATTGATGACAATCAGGAAATGGTAGGTTTTTATTCTAGCAGCTCAGATACAATAACTGCATTGCCACTCATGCTTGGAAATTGTTTTAGTTCAGGTTTGTTGAAGCTATATTGTTACTAGGTAACATTTTCTTAAGTAGGTTGATGATAAACTTTCAGTGGATAGTGGTGGGGAGGACGTGGTGAATGAATGTGGATTTTGATGATTATAAAGGTATTTGAGTTTGCTTTTCTACTGAAGACTGTGTTAGCAACTTAAAGTGATCTTTGTGACTCCAGTTGCAATAGCAGGAGTTCTCTTTAGGAGAAGGCTTTATTGAAGAGGTGGGTCTTGAGCTGGGTAAGTCTTGGAGATAGATTTGGATTAAAAACCAGTCCGACTGCCATTGAACTTATTTTGACTCATAGTAACCCTACAGGACAGAGTAGAACTGCTTGATAGGGATTTCAAGGCTGTAAATCTTTATAGCAGTAGATTGCCTCATCTTCCTCCCACTGAGCAGCTGGTGGGTTGGAATTGCTGACCTTTTGGTCAGCAGCCGAATGCTTTAACCAATGGTACTTTAAAAAGATTACTCATGGCCACAGTATAAAGGATGCATTTGATAGGGAGGTAAACTAGCATTAGACCTGGCTTTTGGGGTAATTGAGTGTGAGGTACTGAGAGCATAGACTACAGAGGAGATAATGGGAATGCATAATTAGATTTATAAACAATTGGGATATAAGAATGAAGGAGGAGGAGTCAAAGACGAATCCATGTCTAAGACTAATATAGTTCCAGTGTTGGGAAGGTAGTCTGTTTTGATGGGGTACAAAGATTGACTGACTGTTTTGAATGGAAGTGAAAGCACATCCAGGTAGACCTTTTGTGTATCCTCGTTGAAGTAATCATGAATTTTTAGCATTTATCTGTTTTTAAAACCTTTCAATAAAAAAGGAAGGTAATTCCATATATTTAGAAAAGAATCTAACTTACACCTTGCAGCCTCCAAATAAAAAGAAAAAAGAGAAGGAGCGCTGTACCGCCCTTCAGGACAAGCTTCTTGAAGAAGAAAAGAAACAAATGGAACATGTACAGCGAGTTCTACAAAGACTGAAGCTGGAAAAGGACAACTGGCTTTTAGCAAGTAGGTTTTTAGAATTGCTGCATTCCTACTACTGCTAAATTACAAAAACAAAATCTTTGTAACTTTGCAGGTGTTGAAGTGTATTATGTTTATATTTCAGCTTGGTATTCACAATCCTATTCCTTGGTTATTTATTAATACAGAATCAACTTTACCTGTTGTAACTATAATATTGGTAGCTTATTACTCAACTCTTCTGTATATAATCTAATTTCTGGAGAAATTACAGATAGAAAAATACACAGAGTAAAAATGAAAATGTTATCCCAGGCATGACCTTTTGGTACAAATTATAGTTTGTGTATTAAAGTTAATATGTTGTCTTGTTTAGTGGCCTCAGGCACTTG
>NW_006921975.1:785622-793447 GCF_000298275.1 Orycteropus afer afer
TAACCTTTATAATAGCTAAATGTTCTAATCTATAGAGGTGTTACTGCATACGTGGGTAAAAGCATGAACTCAAGAACCAAGTGTCTGAACTTGAATCTTACCTCTGCCACTTTCTACCTATATGATCTATGGCAAGTTATTTAACCTCTCTGTGCCTCAGTTTTCTTATCTGTAGAATGGGGTTATAGTACCTGCTCTTCTTAAGATTTTTGGTAGGATTAAATGAGTCACTGTACATAAAAGTACTTTTAATAGTACCTGATACATAATAAGCATTCAAGGCTAAGATATTATCTCTGCATTTAGGTTTGTATGTTATATAATGTCTTCTGTTCTTAATCCCCACCCCCTCAAACAACAACAACAACAACAAAAAGCTTACACTTTCACACATACATAAAAGCAATGAAGCTTTTCAGTATGGTCACATTAACAGATTTTATACCTGACTTAATAATAAATTACTGCATTTTGTAGTTTAAAAATGTAATATTTTGTTACAGCATGTCCGCTGCTGATTTCTAGTTTCTGTCATCCTCGCCTCTGCATACTGTTCTCCAGGCCCTAGTAATATCTATGGCGAAATCTTTGGTAAAGAAGTTATGATATTGTGTAATAATGATAATAATTTTTCTTCTGTCATTGTAAAGCAGTTTTCTATATAAAAGTTTTTCGAGTTGCCTTATGAATGTACTGTTTTTCCCCAAAACCTATACTCTCCAAAGGTCTCTGCAAGTCTGAATATAAAAGTGTAAAATTGACATGAACCAAATTTACCTGTTTAACTTATTATGATTTGCTATAAAATGATCTTGTAAGTTTTGAACTAATTTTGACCTTGATTTGTTTTTATTTTTCAATCATTTTTTTCCCTGTAGGTTTTCTCTGACATAATATACACGGTCGCAAGCTGTACTGAAAACGAAGCTAGTCGATACGGGAGATTTCTTTGCTGCATGTTAGAGACTGTGACCAGGTGGCATAGTGATAGAGCTACATATGAAAAGGTTTGACTGAAAAATTCCCATATAGTCACCTAAGACAAGAGTATTTCCAGTAATGTCTAGGCTACTCAATTTTAAAAGATGAGTTTAACATTCAGTTGTCAAACAGTATTTAAGAAGTGCTATACTTTTTAATCCTGTATCGAACTGGCATTCCAAATTAATTTCAATAGCTAAGCTGAGCCTTTATGTGAAAAGTACCTACTCTCAAAATACACATATTTTCACACAGAACTATTATTCTTAATAATGCTTAAGTTTCAGCTTCTGCTGTTTAGTAGGACCAGATTTTTGTTTAAAAGTGACATTCTCTCCTCCTTCCCCCTCCCCCAAGGAATGTGGAAACTATCCAGGATTCCTTACCATATTGCGGGCAACTGGATTTGATGGTGGAAATAAAGCTGATCAATTAGACTATGAAAATTTTCGACATGTTGTACATAAATGGCATTACAAACTAACCAAGGTAAAAGAGGGAAAAAAAAAAAAGATTTTTTTTTTGAAACATTAGGTTTTTCAAAGGTATAGGTTTTTTTTCCCTTCGTGCTTACACGTTAAAAATAATGGATCTTAAAATTTTTGTTGTAGGCATCAGTACATTGCCTTGAAACAGGCGAATATACTCACATCAGAAATATCTTGATTGTGCTAACAAAAATACTTCCTTGGTACCCAAAAGTTTTGAATCTGGGCCAGGCTTTGGAAAGAAGAGTACATAAAATCTACCAGGAAGAAAAAGAGAAGAGGCCTGATCTATATGCATTGGCTATGGGGTAACACAATCTTATTTTAATGTGATTTATGAGAGTAGATGACAAAAGGATTCTGAAGACTTCAAAATGTTTTACAGTGTTGAAGTTTATCTTCTGCCTTATTTCAGGAGATTATGGGAGATTATGCGATCATGTTCCCACAGGCTGGTGAGAGTTGTCACTTCTCATTATCAACTTCCGGTCTATACTGGATGATAGTTTCAAAACTCATATTTAATATGTGTTAGCTGAAAGAAGTCTTTAGTTTTATCATCAGTTGAGTTATCAGATCTTCAGTAACGAAAAAAAAAGCTTAAGTATTAGTTACATTGAGATTTTTATTTTTAAACAAAATATCTAGGGTTCTCTATAAAGACTTCCAAGAATGCTGAAAAATTAGTATTTTTATTCTCTGGAACCAAGTAGCCTTTTATTTTTAAACAAAATATCTAGGGTTCTCTATAAAGACTTCCAAGAATGCTGAAAAATTAGTATTTTTATTCTCTGGAACCAAGTAGCCAAGTGTATAACTTGCTAAATTAATTCTTTTAAACCCCATGTTTGTACTTTTTGATTTGTGCTTGTATATTTAAACACTTTGTGCGACTTTCAGCTACTCTGGGCAGTTGAAAAGTAGAAAATCATACATGATACCTGAAAATGAGTTTCATCACAAAGACCCTCCTCCGAGGAACGCAGTTGCCAGTGTGCAAAACGGGCCTGGTTGTGGGCCTTCTTCAACATCGCTAGGAAGTACATCTAAATCGGACGAAAGCAGTGCTGAGGAGACTGGTATGCTTATTTGTCGAGATTTAAAAGTAATACATTTTTCTTCAACAAAGTGAAATATTTTGTATCATTACAAATTAAATGCTGATTTAGTATTACTTTTTAAATTACCTTGGTAGGAGTATGTAACCGTCAAGGAAAAAGTCAGTCTGTTGTTTCTTTCTAATTAATCTCTAATCCTTTTACTGTGAAATTGTAATTTATTAAAATATAGGGGCTTGTCAAATAAAACCTTACCTTTATTTCAGATAAATCAAGGGAGAGATCTCAGTGTGGTGTGAAAGCTGTTAATAAAGCTTCTAATGCCACACCAAAAGGGAATTCAAACAATGGAAATAGTGGCTCTAACAGGTAGGAGCACTGCCATATCTTAAAATTCTAAATTCTGACATGATTAATGCCATTACCATGAATGGAAGGGAGTGGTAGTTGAGTAAGAGAAAATCATTTATGGTAGACTGAAATTTGGTATATGTCCTTACTTTGCTGATGCTTTTACTCTGCTAATTATAGTTTGTATAATGTTGAAGTACAGTTTTCCCTGCTAGGACGTGCAGGAGAAAGTAGGTGGTGAAGGGAAAAAAAGCAAACCAAAATTTTATGATTAAGTGATTGCTGTATACAATCTGGATAAGAATAATTACACTAATTTAGATAAGTCATCTCTAGCTATGTAATCCATTTTCTGATAGTAACACTATTGGTTGGTTTGTGGGATATATTTTTGGTTGTTACTATTACGTTATTATCCTCAAAGGTTATGAATATATACCCCCTCAAAAAAAAAAAAAACAAAAAAAAACCTGGAATCACTTTAATCATTCTATTAAATCTACTTTTCATATATTTGTTTATTTAGTACCTACTATATAAAGATGGTACTCTGGTAGCATAGTGGCTAAGGCACTTGACTGCTAATCAGAAGGCTGGCGGTTCAAACCCACCAGCCACTCCTTGGAAGGAAGATGGGGCAATCTACTTCCGTAGTGATACTGCCTTGGAAACCCAAGGAGGGGTCGCTGTGAGTCAGGTCTGACTCGACGGCACATAACAACAACAACAAGATATAAAGATGTGGTGTAGTGCCTAAGGCACTTGACTGCTAATCAGAAGCCTGGCGGTTCAAACCCACCAGCCAGTCCTCGGAAGGAAGATTGGGCGATCTACTTCTGTAGTGATACTGCCTTGGAAACCCAAGGAGGGATCACTGTGAGTCGGGTCCGACTTGTTGGCACATAACAATAACAACATATAGAAATGTACTTTCTACTTGTTTTGAAGATGTCCTTTAGTTTTCAAAGGATGCCCCTTAGTTTTAGAATTTTAAGTCAGTAGAAACCCTTTATGATTTTAAACATGGGATATATGTTATGATTGTTGGTTTCAAAGTCTTATATTTTTATTCTTCAGCAGCAAAACTGTTAAAGAAAATGACAAAGATAAAGGGAAAGAGAAAGAAAAAGAGAAAAAAGAAAAGACTCCAGCTACTACTCCAGAGGCCAGGGTACTTGGTAAAGATGGTAAAGAAAAGCCAAAGGAAGAACGGGCAAATAAAGATGAAAAAGCAAGAGAGACCAAGGAAAGAACGCCAAAATCTGACAAAGAGAAAGAAAAGTTCAAGAAGGAAGAAAAAGCTAAAGATGAAAAATTCAAGACCGCTGTCCCCAATGTAGAATCAAAATCGACTCAAGAAAAGGAAAGGGAGAAGGAGCCATCCAGAGAAAGAGATATAGCAAAGGAAGTGAAATCCAAGGAAAATGTTAAAGGAGGAGAAAAAACAGCAGTTTCTGGGTCCTTGAAGTCCCCTGTTCCCCGATCAGATATTGCAGAGCCTGAAAGGGGCAAGTTCATCTTTCTTTATATTTGTCTTTTACTGTTTTAATATGTAGTTGATTGTTGTCTCCTTGTTTTGGTAAGTTATCTAGGGACTTTGCTAGGGGAACTAATACTTGGTGACCTTAAAAGTTATTTTTCTGTTTGGGAAAAGTGAGAAATGGGTAGAATTATACCTTACTCTGACTGGTTTTTTTTTTTTTTTGGTCCTAACAGAACAAAAACGTCGCAAAATTGATACTCACCCTTCTCCATCACATTCCTCAACAGTAAAGGTTAGTATAGCCTGAGGAAGGCAGCGTCCATGTTAGGCTCACCTGTTTGGAATACCAGTGTCCTGACTTCCTTCAAGTCTTGTGCCAAGTATTCACTGGAGCCACTGGAGGTTTTATATTGCATTAGAAAATGAATATTTTCTATATTGGTGGACTGATATTTTTTACTATTGAGTATTTTTATTATAAAAATATTAAAACGCCGAGGACTTAGCACTAATTTTGTAAATAATGTTCCAAAGTACAAGAGAAATTTTACCCAGAAGTGCCTCACTGCTTTAAGCAGTCTTTTTTTGGAGTGCAATGGTGGCTACAAGCAAATGAATCTTTTCGGCAGAATGAAGCCTATTTTTCTCCGTAAATATTGAAGAATATATAGCACTGAAGACTTCCTGGATGATACAGGATAACAAGATACCTCTGATTTCATCAAGCTTCTTGATGAGCATCCTACCGATGTGTGCCTTCTAAGAAGGAGTCTTGAAAGGAGTTCCGTTTAAAGTCTCCTTGGTGATCAGTTCTCCTGTAGTTGTGTATATTCAGTGAGCATGCAGCTTCTGTTGTATCTTCCTTTGGAGGTTTGTTTATACCCATTGTGTTCCCAACAAGTTGAACCTTGCGTTACGATAAAAGCAGATGTGGCATCCAGTCCTACCACCCAGCAAAGAGAAACCCCAGGCATTCAACTGCAGCACAAAATCGTGGGTGTAGCCTTCTTGAAGACTCAGGGTAGCCATTCCTTGTTCCATATTTAATTTTAATTCTAAAGTCATCTAATTTCATGGAATCTTTGAATTTGCAGTACGTTGAACTTTTAAACTGTAAGTTACTAATTCTTCATCAAGAGCACTGGTGGAATACTGTAATTGATTTCTTTTTCTTTCTTTTGTTTTAAATGCCCTCCCCCCTTCATGGGAGGTGTGAAATTCACTATCATAGGCACTTTGCAAAAAATAAAAAAAGTGATTACTTTTTTATACAATATATTTTATTTTCTTGTTAATGCCACTAAGTTTTCTAGCTAGGATTTTTTTTTAAGTACGTATTTATATTAGAGTCATAAGTAAAATAAACTTTGAAGACTCCCAATTAAAGAAAAACTGAAAATATAAGACAATATTGTTCTTCCACAGTGATCTATCTCCACTGTTTTATAACACTTTTTGTGGAGAAAAGATGCTTTGCTTTCGTAAACCTCTTATTGTTATCTGTAGCTTAAGTTGTGGACAATGTGGCATTGACATACATTTTAAAAATCTGAGCAGAAAAAGATTTTTGTTACATTGAATATGTACAATTTCATTTTTTTTCAACATTACAATTCCATTACATGGTTTTGTTTTGTTTTTATTGTTGATATTCATGTGATAATGACATCACTAGATTTATCCTCACAAGAAGTAGCTGGTTTATTTCCAGGTTACAGCCACACCTCCCAAAGTTCTTCTGGGTTCTGAGAACTATACCAGCTCACCTGTCATCTCCATTCATTTTCTACAGGACAGTCTCAACGAACTCAAGGAGTCTTCAGCAAAGGTTTGAACCTTTTAAAATCATCATGCCTAAGTAAACAAAAAAAAAATTCTTTACTTCTTTTATTTAGTAGATTCCTTAGCCCTGGAAAATTCATTAAACTAAGATCCATGGGAAAAAATATTCTGCTTACTTAGAATAACCTCTAAAAATACCTGTCACAAACCGACACAATGGATGACACTGGTTTCTTTTAAAGAAATTGTTATGAAATATGTGTAATGTGGCAACATTTCTATAATTTCTCCTTGCTTGCTGTGTTATGCGTTCTCTTTTTATGCTTCAAAAACCTGGAAGTAAGTTTAAGGTTTGGACAAGGGGATATTGGTTTGTTTTGGGGAGTATGCTTACTTAATTTCTCAAAACAAATCTGCCAGATATTTTTGGTTGTTTTTTAGAGAACTCAAAAGACAAAGAAATAAATTGTATGCAATCACATAACTATTCTAAAAACTGAGCCTATCTCAATCCATAAAATTCTTTATACCTCCTCTGCTGCACTACCATTTTGGTGGTCGTGGCATAATATTGGTTAATGGGATCATTCCCCTAGAGGGAAGTACTCAACTTGGTGGTTGTGTTTACATGTCAGTATTAATTCTTACCTATACATTCCTGAGTATTCTACTACTAAAAGTAATGTGCAGTTTGTGTATCTTATGACAAAAGTCATTTCAGTATTGTAGTTGTATTGTCCATTGTTCATGTTACTTGTGTTATTACACAATTTGTACCCTCCTTTACTTTGGTTTTCTACTTTGCCGCCTCTTATATCTGCTGAGTATGATTCCTTACTGGTGGACCAAAATAAAATTCTGAAACAGAGCCAGTTGATATCATTAATGGCTTTTAGATCTGTAGCTTCATAGTAAAACGGTTGTGGATATTGGGTAAATAAGCACTCATTTTTGACCATTAAGATTAGCCAATGTGCCTATGTCGTAAAATTATAGGGTTGTTTGTAGGATATACTGTATTATTAATCAAAAAAGAATATCTGCTGTTCTGTGAGCGCTTTCTTTTAAAATAAAACGTTTTATTGGCTAGATTAAATTTGCATTGCAATATATAGTAGGTTTGCATTACGAGTTTGAGATTGTGTATGTCATTCTTAACCACATTCTTAGCACGCATTTCAACATTAACTCCTTTAGTATGTTTGTCTTAGTTTTAAAAAATAATGATTTGTGGGTAGTTAAAATTCAATAGATTCATTGCTATCCAACTAGAAAAAAATAGAAAATGGCATATGAATTAATACATTTCTAAAAAGTAGGTGAATTATACCACTTTTTAGATCCTTGGCACTTCACTTGGTGTGTGGCATTGTGCTTAGGTCTTCAATAAATGTTTGGACTTTGGTAAATGCAAAAAGGATGTTGGGGTGTCATCCTCATCTCACTTCCTCTGACTTCACAAGAGGGAGACAGAATCACCATCAGCAGCCCAAGCCTTATTCCTATGAGGCCACCAGACATGCCACCACGCTCTGGCCTTTTTACCAACTCTGACACCAGCTGTCCCTTCCAAGGCACTCACTGCTTCTCTGCTGGGTTGGATAATCCATTGCAGTGGCCACACAGAACTCAGACAATACTCACGATTATGAGGTTTATTAGGGAAGTAGCAGGCTACAATT
>NW_006921975.1:794747-814724 GCF_000298275.1 Orycteropus afer afer
TTCACTTTCTAATCTAAGATAAAAAGTAATACATGGATTCAGCTTCTAAAGTGGGGTTAGTTAAAGGGACCAGAATCTAGCTTAGTATTCAAATCATTTTTTTTGGGGGGGGGGTCAGTTCATTGTCTACTCCCAATTTCCAACTGACATATTTCCAGTTTTGATCAGTTTTTTCCCTAATGTCTAATTTTTTTTCTATTATCTCCCCTTAATGTACGAGTTCTTTCTTCATAATGTCCTGAGTTTTTTGGAACATTTTACTATGGTTTGGGTGGAAGTTTACAGAGCAAATTCGTTTTTCATTCAGCAGTTTATATACATTTTGTCGGAGACACTAGTTGCAGTCTCTACAGTGTAATAGCACTCTTCCCACTTCCTCCTTGAGGATCAGTTATGTTTTGACCTACTAATCTTAGCACTTAAACTTAATGAAAAAAGTATTAAAAACATGTTCTTCTAACCAAACCTCTCTGTAATTCAGGAGGGTAGCATCTTAAGACAGAATTTTGCTTTTAATTCTATTGACCATCTTAAAATAAGGATTTACAGACAGACCCAAGTCTAGAAAAGTGAAGCTACTTTTATGTATTGCAATCTAAATGAAGTCACTGTGGCAGTGCTCTCTTAGATTTTGAAAATTGGTCACATTCTTTTTTTAGACTTACTGATCCCGGTGTTAGAAATAAATGCAAATCAAGAACAAAAATCCAATAGTGCTCTGACCACAAATGAATTTAATGAGTCAGTTCTTTTATTTGGCAAACATGTATTATTATATTATGTATAAAAACGGAAAAGGCACTTAGCTCCTTTACCATACCTGAAGCTATGTTATGGACAAAAAACAATGAACGTGAAATTAATACAGAATACCTGCCACAAAAAAGCCAAAAGTACAGTAATATAAGAATTCACACAAGATAAAGTAAGATAAACTGAGTGACCATTTCTGGTCAAGAGAACTGATGGAAAGTGGAGGGTGTTAGGGAACAATGGTGGTGTTAGCACCGAGTGTATTGAGTTGCTATATATATGCAATTATGAAAAGATTGGGGAGAACGTAGAAGTCCCAAGCTAAAGATTGTTATGTTTTATTGAGTAGACAATGACTAAGAGGCTGTATGTTTTTGTGGAAAAGAGTATTGTGATCAGAGGTATTCTTAGAAGGGTAAAAGTAGTAAAAGAAGTGGGGACATTTGTAAACTGAGAATGTTTGATTGTGTATTAATTGAGCTATTTGAGTCTTCAGGGCAAGAATGAAATAATTATTTGAACATTAATGCCAGAAGTCCCAGAAAAGGTTTTTCAATTTCTTTAATACGGAATGCAAGTCAGGCACATTTCAACGCTTCCTTCTTATAGAGTTGTGTGTATGCATTTGTAACCACAATCCTTTTTTTTTTTTCTTTCATTGGGAGAAATTAAGCAATACTTAGATAATTCTTCTTTGAGTATTACAGTAATATTTCTTTTATCAGTTTCATAACTAATAATAACTTGAGACATGAATAAACCTCACAGTTAGAGATATTAAAGTCTTATTTAAGGCATAATCGGCAAGAGCATCTTTTGGATAAGCACTTTTGACTGTTTCTTATTCTCTTGCTCTTTGTAATTAATAAACATTTTGTGTATTTCATCAGCTTTTAAACATTAAAATTTAAAGACTACTTCTGCATTGCAATAGCAGTGTTTCTGAACCCACTGAATTGAAAATGTTTGATGGTGTTGAAAAATACGTGTTTCTTAAAAAAAAAAAAAAAAAAAAAAAAGGTGGGGACCAGGTTTGCTGGTCCAATAGAGCCTGGTGGAACCACTGAGACTATGGCCCCTAGCTGCCCTTCAGGTCTGGAATTGAACCCACATCTGTGGTTTCCAGCCAAACAAAGTACAGGCATGTGAGTTAAACATTTACCTCAAGTAGACACACGCCCTGGAGAGAACAATCATGGGAGAAGGAAGGGCTGCTTATGCACAGGGAGACAGCTCAGGGCACAGGAGAGTATGGAGGGATGGTCACTGGGAAGAGGTAACTATGGGGAGGAAGTGAGAAGGGGAGCTGTTGCATTGTGGTAAACTGTGGTCAATGACGTGAGACAAAGTATATGTGAACTGCTGTATGGAAAGTGAATTTTCTCTGTAAATCTTCACCCAAATCACAATAAATAAAAAAAAAGTGTTTCTTAATTCTCAAACTGATAATCTTTTTTTCATGTATTCCTTTGAATACCAAAGGATTTCATCGTGTACAAATATTTGACTTTTGATTCACTACTCAATTCATTCCTAAGGTATATCTAGAATTGTGTAGTTATATAATGAGTTATAGTTAGTGTACCTGCTGCCTAATACTTGTAGTATCTTACATTAAACATAAGCTTGTGGCATAGTTCTAAATGCCTTAAGGTTAGATATCTGATTATTTCCTGATTACTTCCTAAATATTTCCTTTTATATAATGGATTTCCAGATTTACAACTTGCATATAAATAGGGTCATCTCTCAGTTCTTCAGAGCTAGAATATCCAGGTTCCTTGAACTTTGGTCATTTCATTGCCTGTGGGTCTTTTGGCAGTGACAGAATTGGTAAAGGAGAACATTACATTCGGTCATCATTTTCAGTCTGAGATTTTTCATTGTCTTCAGAAGCTGAAAATGACTAGATGGTTTTCGGAACTATTTAGAACCATTAAGATAAATCTTACTGTCAGTTGAAGCAGAGAATATGCTGCCTTTACCTTTGTTAAAAAAAAAAATTAGGCAAATCTATGCGTGGTTTATGCTGAGGTGGAAAAAAATGACCTTTAGTAGATTCCTGGCTAGGTCCTGTTTTATATCTTTTGATTGCTGTCATCGTTGGTTGCTTATCAGTGGACAGTGTAACTGCTTAAAATTCCTGTGATTATTTAGAGATGTGAGTACTCTAGCTTATGAATTTACTGAGTCTCAGTTGAGGCAGTAGTGAACTGATTGAGTTTAGATGAAAATTTTTAAAAGGAAAAACATTGAAGCTTTGCATAATTCGAGTCATAGTTTTTTTCTTTTACCTCTTGTAATCCAGACAGCTGACCGGTTTTCCCTTTGGGTCTAACTTCCAGTCGTCTTTCATTAAATAAATAAACAAATAATGCCAATACCAGAAAACTAATAATCTTTAGTAATATTGCCTTAATTTAACAGCTCTACATTAATCATACTCCTCCTGCACCACTATCCAAGAGTAAGGAGAGAGAAATGGACAAGAAAGATTTGGAGAAGTCAAGGGAAAGATCCAGAGAGAGAGAGAAAAAAGATGAAAAGGACAGGAAAGAACGGAAAAGGGTTTGTAACCTTTTTAAACTAGTTTGGAAAACTTATCATGTACAGTAGCATGCTTGTTGCCTTTATTTTTTAATACTGGTTTGTTCCATAGCAGTCTCTTATTTAGTATTTTACCTGGCATTTTACCCCTAAAGCGTGTCTGAAACTTCTACAGTAACAAGAATCTTCAGTCTAGTAATCTCTACCAGCTCCGCTTGCCTTTCATGTGTTTTACCAACTATGTGAAACTACCACAAATATTCTCCAGTGCTAGTTAGCTGTGCTCATCTAGTGTAAAAGTAATACATTAAAACAAAAGCATAAACCCTTGATCAATGTAGTTCACAATTCTTGGTTCTAGGATCATTCAAACAATGACCGTGAAGTGCCACCGGACTTAACCAAGAGGCGTAAAGAGGAAAATGGAACGAGTAGGTAGACTTATTAAATACCTTCAAAGCAATCATCAAACTGAATTGGAAAAGGCTTTCATGATTCTCTTTTGCAATTTTAGTGGGAGTTTCAAAACACAAAAGTGAAAGTCCATGTGAGTCTCCTTATCCAAATGAGAAAGACAAGGAAAAAAATAAGTCAAAGTCTTCAGGCAAAGAAAAAGGCGGTGATTCATTTAAATCTGAAAAGATGGATAAAATCTCTTCTGGTGGCAAAAAGGTAAATTAGGAAAAGAAAAGAAAAATATATTTTTTTCTTAAAAAAATCAACTCTTAAAAATTTCGCAAATCTTTAATATTTTCCTAGTCAAAACAATCTTTTGTTAATTATTTGGGTGGAGGAAAAAGAGACATTGAGAAAGGGCAGGTTATCTGTTTCTGGGACTGGTCCAGCTTGGTTCCAAATTCCCAGCAGGGTTGGAGCTGACCTCAGAAATTACTTTCCTCTCCATTCCACTCCCACTTATTTCCATACATTGAGTTTCGGCTTTTTTTTGTATTTTCTTTTTTCTCCACCAATTTTCTGCTTTTAGTTTTTCTTTATTTATGAGATCAAAATATGTATTCTCCTGGACTATCACAGTGTCATAAAGTCTTCTTAGTCATGATTTTAAATGTATTTAAATAACATTTTCTAATAAATTCACATATTTGCAATTTGTATTTGATTTTAAAATTAACTGTAGGGTGCATTCTCTTAGATACTAACATAGTATATTGCTTGGATGTTATTAAAAATAGATATCCTGTACCTTGTATAAAGTAAGCAAATCATTATTAAAATGTAAATGTCTAGTATTTATAAAGCATTATCAGGATATAAAAGACGTCATATTCACAGATCATAAAAAGTAGTTTTAGAAAGTTATAAGGTGAACGTTTTAAAATTTCTGTATACTTTAAAAGAGGCTGTAAGGTTTATTTTTAATAGAGGTAAAATTCCACATAACATAAACATTTTCAATAAAGTGTATGGTTTAGTGGCATTTAGTAAATTCACAGTATTGTGCAACTATCCCTTCTATCTAGCTCCAAAACCTTTTCATCACTCCAAAGGGAAACTCTATCTGTTAAGCAGTCACTCCCCAATTACTTCCTTCTCTCAGCCCTGACAACCACTAATCTGCTTTCCGTCTCTATGGGTTTACCTATTCTGGATGTTCAGTATGACATGCAATCACATAATATGTGGCTTTTTGTGCCTGGCTTCTTTGACTTAGCATAACGATTTATCCATGTTGTAGCATGTATCAGTACTTCATTCTTTTTATAACTGAATAATATTTCACTGTATGTATGCCCATGTCCACTGCTATTGAGTTGATTCTGACTCATAGCGGCCCCCCATTGGGTTTCCAAGGCTGTAAATCTTAACAGAAATAGATTGTCTCATCTTCCTCCTATGGAGTGGCTGGTGGGGTCGAACTGTATACCTTTTGGTTAGCAGCCCAATGCCTTAACCACAGTGCCATCACAGCACCACATTTTATTTATCCTTTTATCAGTTGATGGACATTTGGATTGTTTCCACCTTTTGGCTGTTGCGAATGGTGCTGCTGTGAACATCTGTGCACAAGTATTTGTTTGAATACCTGTTTTCTGTTCTCTTGGGTATGTACCTAGGAGGAGAATTGCTGAATCATATGGTAATTCTATGTTTAACTTTTTGAGAAACCAACGAACTTTTCCACTGTGGCTACACCATTTTCAGGCTACACCATTTAGCTGCTAACCAAAAAGGTCAGTGGTTCAAACCCACCAGCTACTCTACAGGAGAAAGATGATGCAATCTGCTTCTGTAAAGATTACAGCCTTGGCAACCCTGTGGGGGCAGTTCTACTCTGTCTTATAGGGTCGCTATGAGTCAGAGTCCACTAGAGTGCAGTGAGTTTGGTTTCTTGGTTGTATACCATTTTACTTTCCCACCAGCAGTGTATGAGGGTGCCAGTTTCTTAACATCCTTGCTCACACTTGTTATTTTCTATTTTGTTTTTCTAGTAGCCATTCTAGTGAAAATGAATGGTATCCTGTTATGGGTTTGATTTGAATTTCCCTAATTACTAGTGATGCTGAGCATTATTAAATATGCTTGTTGGCCATTTGTATATCTTCTTTGGAGAAATACCTATTCAGGTCCTTTGCCATTTTTTATTTGTTGTGTTTGTCTTGTTGTTGAGTTGTAAGAATTCCTTATATATTCTGGATATTAGACCCTTATCCAGATATATGGTTTACAAATATTTTTTCCCATTCTCTATGGTTTTTTTTTTTTACTTTTTTGATAGCATCTTTTGATGCATAGAAGTTACTAATTTTGATGAAGTCCAATTTGTTTTTGTTGTCGCTTGTGCTTTCGGTTGTCATATTAAGTAAGCCTTTAAAGAAAAATATATAATAGGTCAGTGTTGAAATGAGTTTTTGAGCTGATTTTTATGCTTGGTTTTTCCTTCCCCACCTAATTCCCCCGTTCCTTGTAGGAGTCCAGGCATGATAAAGAAAAGATAGAAAAGAAAGAAAAACGGGACAGTTCAGGAGGAAAGGAAGAGAAGAAACAATATCCTTTTTTACTGTAATTTTTTTCAGCCAATGTAATAGAAAGCTTTGGTGTACTGATCATGCTTTAGAATTGTACTCGTGTGGCTTAAATGCTTATTAGCTTTTAAGTGGTTTCTCTAGTATAAATGTAGGAAATCTGGAAATGTGCTTAGTTTTACTTCTATGACAGGGTGACTAAGGCTACCATAGGATTTAGAATCCTTCTGACTGTATTATCACTGAGAGGAAAAAGGGGAATAGAGAGTCCCTTGGGCCAAAGGCATGGGGAATAGAAGGGCAAAATAATGCTGCAGAACTGGTAGAGTTTGGGGCTACCAGGCTGGTCAGAGCCAGTTAGGCCTGCAAGCTGAGGGATGGGACTAAACGTTGAGATACTGTCCCCGCCCCACCCCCAAAAGTTGTTTTCCCTTAATTTGTCATCTACTCATAAGTCCTCAGACAAGCACAGATAATGAAGACTTTCTGTCAAGGTGAGTGTTTTCTCACTTCCTTTTTATTTAAAGGTAGACACATATAACGAGGTTTGATAATGTTAAAGAAACTAAAATCCATTTTGTAAGATACAATTACTTGAAATTTGCACCTAAATATAATGATCCACTCTTTGGGTACAGAGGGAAAATGAGATTCATTTCAGTTATTTTTAAGCTGTTTTCATTTTAAGCTTGCTGATTAGCTACACATATTTTTCTTTTTTTAAAGTACTAAGATGTATTTAAGAACATCTGACTTTCTCTTTACCACTCGTTCCCATCTTCTCTGGATAAATAATTACCTTTTTAAAATACTTCCCAAAACCAAACCCACTGCCACTGAGTAGTTTCTGAGTCATAGTGACCCTATAGGACAGAGTAGTACTGGCCCATAGGGTTTCCAAGGCTGTAATCTTTACTGAAGGAACCCTAGTGGTACAGTGAGTAAATGCTCAGCTGCTTACAGAAAGGTCGCTGTTGGAACCCACCAGCCACTCTGTAAGAGAATGATGTGGCAGTCTGCTTCTGTAAGATTATAACCTTGGGAAACCTTTGGGGACATTTCTGCTCTATCCTATAAGGTTGCTGTGACTCAGTATCGACTTGATGGCAAATGGGCATAACCCTGTAAGTGGTGTTGGTATCTGCATTTTACAGGTGAAGAGACTGAGACTCTGACAGAATAAATTGAACAGGATCATGGAGATAGTACCACCAACAAATCTGAGACTCAGACCTAGTGCTTACTACCTACCCTTCAGTGTTCTTCCCCTCCCCACCTTTTTTAAGATTCCTATGCAGACATCTTACCCAAAGATTTTTGTTTAATGTTTTTGGATCACTTTTTCTACCACTGCCCATATTTTGCAATGCCAGAACCTATTGTCTGTACTTTTAGTTTTGGTATTTAAAATATGTGACTTTGTTTTCAAGTTATTCACTTACACTTTTATGTGACATTTCCAGGTGAAAGCAGCTTATTTTTTTAAATACCAAAATAGTATTTTATTGAAAAGGTATTTTTTTAAAATCATCTTAAATAAATTATATATCCATCTTAGTGGACAGTGTTCAAAACCTTTTTTTGAGCACTTAAAATCATCTTATAATTAGCTATTTTTGCTTGGTGAAGTCTTAGGATTATTGAGAGATGTAGAATGATTTGCCTCTTTCATTTAATGCTTCCAGGTGGCTATATTTGAAGTTCTTGACTCTGGGTTTGTTTTTTTTTTTTTTTTTTTTTAATAGCACATTTTCTCTCTTCTATGTTAGCAGTCATTTAATGATATCGAGTATACCTTGCTGTTTATGTTGTTCTTGTTGGGTTACGTTGAGACAATTACAGCTTATTGGTGTGCTGCTGTGCCCCCCCCCCCCAATATTATTTGCTGCTTCTAGTCTTTTATGAAACCAGATAGATAACTGAGGCTATTATCAGTTGTTGAAGAGTGAGAAATGTCTTAGAACTGGTTCTGTACGAGGGAATGAGCTTTAGGTTAGGAGTTTTGACTGCAAAACTAGTACTTGAGGTTGCCATGTAGATAATCTCCTAATGAGTGGTGTGCTTCTCATGCTTTATTAGTCTGTGTTTGTTAACTAAGTAGTAGAGTAGGGTAAACTAGAGTTACAAGAGAGCATTATTTAATTTAATAATTTTTAAAAATTAAGATTATAAAGAAATATTATTCCCTATTCTTCAATTGTAGCTGTCTCCCCAAACACCCTCTTCTCATACCTTCACTAGGACCAGTTGTCACAGCTGTCACTGTAAATTTATAGTCTCTCTTTACATAGTACCTAAATATTACCTTCTGGTATGGGAAAGTTATGTTACAGATACTTTTGAGTTGTTTTCACTCACACTGGTCAGGGATTTGTACTTCTACACAGAATTTCTTAGGACCAAAGGCCTGAAAAGACTGGCCATGGATAGGTGTTTGGGTTGTTGTTGTTACGTGCTGTTGAGTCGGACGTGACTCATAGTGACCCCTCCTTGGGTTTCCGAGGCAGTATCAATATGGAAGTAAATTGCCCCATCTTCCTTCCGAGGAGTGGCTGGTGGCTTTGAACCACCAGCCTTCTGGTTAGCAGTCAAGTGCCTTTAGGCACTACGCTACCAGAGCTCCTAGGTGTTTGGGTAGTGGTCTAGTGGTAGCAAAGTTCTAGATTCAGATAACCTTTTAAAATATATTTACTTTGGTGTTCGCCCTGCTAACTTTCTGCCTGACAGCTGTGTACTGTATTTTCTTCTTGACTAGACTCTCTAATTTTGTGAGGCTGTGGTTATGGGTTTTTTTTCCCCCCTTTTTCTGGCTGCATCCTATCTGCATTCATTCTAGGGTTGGTCAAGTGTTCCTATCCTATTTTTCTTCCTTTTCCTTTAGAGGTCTCATAATTTTTCATTGGCATTATCTACCTATAGGCTACTTCTAAATCTGCTGTGGCCCTACTCCCTCATTTATTTTTCATTGTATAGGAAAGAGAACTAACTGTTACATATTTCACATGTCCATGATTCAGAAATGTTATTAAGAGTTAAGATGACTTAAGATGTCAGAGTCATTGTTGGTTTCTAGAACATTTTTTGAGGAGGGCTTGGTGGAGAAATAACATTGATTTCTAACCATGACCTCAATTTCAGAGACATTAAAATGATCATATTAGAAGTAAGAAAATATAGTATGTAAATGTGGCTCAGATTAAATTACTTACAGTCTTAGCTCTTTTTCTTTTTCATATTTTTAGTTGCGGAATCTTTTTTGCTTGTTTTCTGCATCTTCTGTTACTTGTTACTGCTAAAATCTTCGTCTAGATTCATCTTAACCATTCTGTGAGTTAGTCTCTTGAATACTACTAGCTGCTTTGCCTGTAACCTTTTCTCCTACTTTAATCTTCTTTAAAAATTCCTGCCCATTGAATGAAACTTTCTTTGTTGGTTACCAGGGGTGGGAGGGAAGCGGGGGACACACTGAAGAAACTAAACTAAACTAAAATACAAAAATTCCTGCCTATTGAGATTGTCTTAATAGAACTATTCTTTGGCTTCTCAGTTTGATATGTGTGACCCTCAACTCATGAATGTTGCATTTAGCAAACTTTTTTGAGGGTTCTTGAGAAGTTCAGTGTCCTTGTTTTTTTCTTATTTTGGATTTGCAGCCTTGATTTCAAAGAACAATAGTAGTTTGCTTTGTCCTTCTACCCATCTGTGCTTGTAGTCTACTACATTCCTATTCTAAATCCTCCACACCAACCAGGCCAAATGTATTTTGTGGTTCTCTCTCTTACCTCAAGTCTCATATATGTAACCTAAAAATTTTAACCCCTAAACCCAAGGTGGCAAATTGTTTGCCTTGTTAAATGAACCTTGTTGGCCTTGTACAATTTTTTAAAAATTATCAAAAGTCGGTTCCCTTTAAAAATTAGAAGAGTTGACAAAATCAAAATTTCAGTTTCTCTTGAAAAAATACTGTGTCCTGATTTCTATATGGCAATAATAAGGGAGACCTGCCTAGATGCTCTGTACTTTACATAGGGCATAGGCTATAATAAATAATATAATAATAATACAATTCACTCTTCACCTAGCTCACAACTGGTTTTTCTTCAGTCCATAACTGGAAACTGACCTACTAAGTACTCAAAGAGTTTTGAATTTAGGAATGTATTGAGTTTTGAATTTAGGAATGTATTGCCTGGTAGCATAGTGGCTAAGGCACTTGACTGCTAACCAGAAGCCTGGCAGTTCAAACCCACCAGCCACTCCTCGGAAGGAAGATGGGGCAATCTACTTCCGTAGTGATACTGCCTCGGAAACCCAAGGAGGGATCGCTATGAGTCTGGTCCGACTCGATGGCACATAGCAACAATAACAACAACATTGCCATGTTGGTGTATAGTCCTAGATACTGGTGATATATGTTGCGGTAGGGAATGTTTGATTAAGTTTTTTTCTCAATAGTTTCCGATTGCTTATGTGTGGGCTTGCCTACAGAGTCCTAGTCACTGATTCTTATGTATATATGAGTATATATAAGATTTTATTACTGGTTGCATAGCCTCCGTCCCTAGACTGGGATCTTTTTGAAAGCAGCAACTCCATCTCTTCCTTCTAATCAGTCAGCTAAAGATTTTTTTCTATGACTTGGCTATGTTTCAGATACTCTGTTAACCTTACATAGAGAGCTGTCTACAGAGGTATTAAATGTATCTCTTTGGGATCTGGTGTGAACATTGATGAGGAGGAATATTGACTTTTAGTTTTTGTCAGTTTACTTACAACAGCTGTTAGAAGAGAAAGCCATACTGATTAAAAGGAAGTTGCTTTGTGCATTCCAGTGTATAGTTTTTGAGGACAAGTTTATTATGCTTTCATTTTGGTCTGTACTTAATTAAATGTACTGTATATGAAACCTTTGTTATAAGATTGAAAACCTTATTCTCGTCCTTGACACCCTTTAAAAGTACTGGGTATAGTTTTGTGCGTTGATGTTCAGAATAAGAGGATTTGTTTCCTTGCTCTTCCGCTTAAGGTAGACTATAAAGTGCTGTTTTGTTTTGTTTTCTTAAATCTGGGGATAGGCAAGAGTGCTTATAAAAGGCTCCCATGCTACATTTACCCGTGTGTGACTATCCCCTAGACACACATTTAATCTAAGAGGCATCCCCAGATGCAGCTAAGATGCAGCTCAACAGAATCTCGGTTTTACCTCCTTGTTACATTTTATCCATATGAAACAAATTCCTAGGTAGCAGTATAAGGGTAAACAAAGGAGTAAAGTGTATATAGGCTAACTGTCTTGTTCCTCATAATTTTTTTTTCTCATAAGTGTTCATCTTCACGCATATCTACCTTGCTGTCTGTGTGTGCGTGTGTGCGTGCGTATATATACATGTATACATGTGCATGCTTGCCAGAATGCATGCACACAAGTATGTTTGTGAACTAGCGTCATGAAATCTTGACAGCTCCAAATGCTGGTACAAATGAAGAGAACTAAATCTAGTATGCCTCCTTTGAGGGCAAGACACTTAACATACAGTAAGCTGTTATTTCTGTGGGCTTGTATTTTATAGTTCCTCCAAACATTTTTTGTTGTCATTTAAGAGAGTTCTTTTATGAGAAATCTGTAAACTACTACAACATTTCTTAGGACCTTTTTGGTTAATTCGACCATAAAATTAAAAAGTGTGTGTGTATATGTGTGTGTGTGTGTTTGTAAAGCCACACCTCTGATAAGAAGGTAGATTTTATATATATGCCTTTTCTTTTCTACTTTGATCACTGGTCTAGCTGCTCTTTTCTCCAGACCCACCCTCCTTTCAAACTTGCTTCTTACTGTCACAGCTCTCTGTAGTGTTATGTAAAAGCAGCTACCTCAACTCTGAGAGGGTACTCTGAGGGCATTTCATGCAGTTTTCTGATGGCCTGACAAAGGAGGAGAGGACATGGTAGAATATAGGGAAATGACAACCCTACTGATAGAGCAAGGCCTATTTCTGGCAGAAAAAGAAAAAACTAAAAACAAAACAAAACAGAAACTACCCAATAGGCCCAGATAATTCCCAATATAAAATGTTTACAAATATAATCTTGCTCAGCAGGGTAGAAGTGACCTTTTGGTGGACCTTTTCCTGCAAATATGATATTACCAAAATGCAATTTATCATATCAGTAGAATAGATAGGTGTCCATCAGGAGGCCAGCAGACAACAAACAGCCTGAAGTAGAAAGAAAACCTTTGAGAAACCTCAATAGTCCTACATGTATAAAAGATAGAACTGTGCAATTCCTTACATTTAGAGCCTATGCTTTCTTACTCACAATGGTCAAGGTAGCACATATTTAAAACAACAGTTAATAAAAATAACTATAGAAGAATGTTGAGGTAATGTGCTCTGATGGTATAAAGTCAGTGAGAAGAAAACAGCTACTCTGATGGAAGAGAAAATCCTAATGGCTGAGTTTGTCACTGTGTGATGTTCTTGGTAGCACTTAGAACTTGGGGGTAGTTTTCAAGTTTGTAATCCCAACACTTGAACATTATTTTTTAAATATCCTCTGGATACCGTTGAAAGATTGACAACCAGTATCCTCTTTCCATTTGCATTTGTGCTTGCTGATTTGTCATTCCAGGGTATGGACAGACCCCTAAGCTGAAGGTCTCCCAGAGGAGGATGCCAAAGCTCCATGCGTCACTCTCAGAACGATATCTCCCATAATTAAGAACTTCTGGTGCTGTTCATTTAATGGGAATCTGCTCTAAACCAGAAGATGAATACACATCACAGTCCTCTTGACGAGACATTCCAAAGTCACTGATTTTCAGAACATTGTTTCCACCTCCAGGCAGTTTCTTGCAGCAAGGTCCCTGTATATATAGTTTTTATTTGAGATACGCCATATGAGAAGCAGCATCTAATGTTCTTTCTCAGACAGGGAGAGGAAATCGCCTCCTGGAACCACTTCCATGATACAGATAGATTGTCTTTGTGAACTCTTACATATTTGACATACTGATATGATCATGTTGCTTAAGGATTTTGATTTCTTGTAAAAAAAAAAAAAGAATTTCAGTTCTTGAGAAAGAGCTTCTTTATGCATTTTAATAGCAACAGTGGTTTTATCTTTTAATGTGCCCTTAATCACGTCACCAAAATTTCCCTTGCCCAGTAATTCTCCCAGTGTGACATATTGATGATTGAGACCCATTTTTCACCCTCCTAGTTGTAACCATATTGATACCATGATGCTCTTTACTGGAATGTTCACCTTTATTTTTCCAATTTTTTTTAATTGAGATAAAATTCACATTACAAAATACACCATTTAAAAGTATATATAAAAAGAGACCTTGTACCCATTAGCAGTCACTCCCAATTCTCTTCTCTGTCCCTAGAAACTACTAATGTACTTTTTTTCTCTGAATTTGGCTTATTTTGGACATTTCATATAAATGGTATCATGCAATATGAGGCCTTTTGATTCTGGTTTCTTTTACTTAGCATCATGCTTTCAAGGCTCATCCATGTTGTACATTGTATCAGTACTCCATTCCTTTTTATGATTGAATAATATTCCATTGTATGAATGTATACCACATTTTATTTATCCATTCATCAGTTGACACACAGGAACAATGACTTTTAAGTATTAAAACTGTAAGTTCAACATTAATGTATCCACAATTATGATTGATAATGTCAAGATTATTCATGGTGTGAACAGAATGCTTGTGTAGAAAGAAAATGTAAATTATGTGTCAGCATTTCAAAGTGTGATTATTTTCTAAAAGTCCATCTAGCTGTGGTTTTATCAAATATGTGAATGTAGTATTTTTACCAATGAATTTTGATGCATTAAGCATTAATTTAAAATTTGAATGAGAACAATGTGAGACAGATGTGCTTTTATTTTACCACATATTGTAATCATGTTTTGAATTTATTTCAATATGCAGTATTTGAAAAATGTCAATAGATAAAGGAAATGATTATAATTAAGTCAATATATTTTTAAAGCAATTTTTATAATTTAGCAGACATTGCATCATAATATAAGTACTATTAAAATCATGTCTTACAAAAAATATGTCATTTTTCTCTTATCTTAATTTTTGTTGTTAATCAAATAAAGTAGATTCCTTTTCATTGCTACACATTCTCTTTTGAGAGCTACTGCTTGCCCTTGTGGAATGTTTTATTTGTTGCTATTACTTTTTTCTCTCTGCCTCATTTCTTTTTCTTTCTCTTCCTCTCACATGATCAAAAATGTTCAATGTTTTTAAATCATCATAATGTCCTATCTTCAATGGTTTCTAAGTGTACAATAAGAAATGTACAAATATTTTATCCCTTTCTGGGGATTTAATTCAGACCTTTGTAGTTGCTGGAACTCATTGACTTTATTTTCTTAAATCAGTTAATCCTTCTCTTTCCCTCCCCCTTACCTTCTCCCCTCCCCTCTCCTTCCCTTTTTGCCTTTCTTCTCTCCTATCAATATAATCACTTTGTTTCTTTCAGGTGAGATTGGAATGAAATTGTTCAGCTGTGACAAATTTAGATTGCCGATCAGTTATGAATGAAGAGGGCCCATTTTCATCTCCTTAAATTACTCAGTTATCTGCTTTATTGCCCCATGCTGAAAACTTAAAATTCTTGAGTTGTGCATTACTGTATTTTTAACTTGTTGCTTAATTTTTACATGTTTATTTTCAGTAAATGGCTGAAAGTGTTAACTGTTCCATATTTTTAGCACAATGTGCTGCATACAGTTCCCAAGAAGCAAATATATGTGTACAGATTGTCACTTAAGGTTAACTAAATATTGCCTGGGTTTGTTTCCCCCCACCCCAATATGACTTGCTTTCTTTTTATTGGTTGAAAATGAAAATAAATAATTATTGAACCATTTTGAATTTACCTCATTTAAAAACTCAGTTTTAATTTATTATTTGGCCTGTTTTTATAATATTATTCACTCAGATCAAAGTGGGAGCAGTGTCTTATGCAATGCTTAGGAATCTTCTTATATAGTATGTGTACAATATTAAAACCTGTTTGAAAAAGAAAAAAAGTACCAGCGCGCATTTGTCCCTTGCCATGTTTTTCTTGTAATTGTTAGACAAATCTGGAGGAGGAATATCAGAAGTTCATTGTGTTTTTAATTCTGCAGCAACAGGAGCTTTGTATTGATGAACTTTCATCTGAAAAAGTTTCACAATGACATTTTTAAAAGAGAATTTTTTTATCTACTGAATTCTACCAGTGTAACCTTTTTTCTAAATAAACAATAGTTTTTTCTCAATTGATTATACATTGTGTATGTTGTTGCTTATTCAAAATAACTTAGCGAAGATAACTCAAAAGGTTCCTAACCTTGTCTCCTGAATTCTGTCTTAGTCTATGAGCTCCAATGCTTTCCAGTAACATATCCAGTAATAGAAAAAAAATCCTGTTTTATTGCCTCTGCAATAGAGCAAAAACTCTGCTGACATCATGCCTAGAATGAACCATTTGGTCTTCTGTCCTGGGAACCAATGATATTTAAGCAAATTAAAATCTTTAGAGAATAATAATAAATAATTTTTTTTAAAAGACTGTGAAGTGCTGAGTACTTTTTAGAATTGGCAAAGGGATATATATAAACAAACTTGACATCCCTTTTCAGGTAATTGTAGTTTGCAAAAACTGGTTGAGTAGAATAATTATTTATAGTAGCATGCTCTGTTCAATAACCATTGAGCACCCATAATTTCCTGACATAAAAAGATATACCTCGTTAGAGTGATTTTGGCATTGAGAACATAACTGTGGTTCACCTCCCATCAGAAAAGCGTTCCAGTTAACTACATTGCCTTCACATTTTCATTTTAAAGGTTACATGATTGTGAGTTTGAACCAGAACATTTACTACTACTTGGTATTAGTATCTCCTCTTCTTGTTCCCCTAAATCACTGAAGAGAGGTAATCTTTCGTTGTGGTTTTGCTAGACATGCATTGAGAATGGATTTAATTGTGCAAAAATAATGATGTTGGAAATAAGAAATCTGTATTTGTGTGAGACCTTGCCCCTGTGGTGCTGCCCATCTGTCTGGGAAAATGAAGGCCAAATGAGTGGTACAGGGGTCGCACACTTTTTCTGTAAAGGGGTATAGAGTGAATATTTGAGGAGCATATTTAATACAGCTCAGTAGATCTAAAGTAGCAACTTTCTCTGGGTCTTGTTTCAAAGCAGTCATGACCTACGTAGTTAACCTGGAACCTATCTATGTGGAACTGGTAAGCAGTCATCTATCCATCTACTTGGGAGCTGTGGAGGTGTAGTGCCCAAAACATTTGACTGCTAACCAGAAGGCTGGCAGTTCAAACCCACAGGCCACTCCTCGGAAGGATGACTAGGCAGTCTACTTCCGTAGAGATATCACCTTGGAAACCCAAGAAGGGGGTCTCTGTGAGTTGGGATTGACTTGATGGCAGTGAGTTTGCTCCCCCCCACCAATCCATCTACTTTGGATTAAACCTGCCTACCAGCTACCATAAAGGAGCTCTAATAGTGCAGTGCCTAAGGCATTTGACTGCTAACTACAAGCTTGGCAGTTCAAACCTGCCAGCCGCTCCGCAGAAGGAAGATGGGACAATCAACTTCCTTAAAGATTTACCACCTTGGAGGATGGTGGAATAGGCAGAGAAGCTGCACAGACCTTCTTCAACAAAGAAAAGAGAAACCAATTGACAGAGATACAGAAGATAATTCTGGAGCCCTGAGCTTTGAAAGGAAGTATACAGAAGTGAATTAGGCACCAACTATTGGAAGAACCTGAAAGAAAACAGTGAGTATGGAGGTGGATGTAAGCTATTGTGACAGCACCAACAGCCTGAATATTTACAAGTGGTGTTGGAACCTGAGGATTGAACTAAAGATCAGCCTTGGTCACCGAGGGCTACAGGGGCAACTGGTGGCCAATGACTAGGAAGGGAAACAGCACAGAGGAAGACAACCTGAGCTGTGGACTTTTCGGCTGTCCAGAGGATGTGGCCATTTTGAATGTTTGCAAGAGATGGCAGTTGTGGATATTAAAGTGACAGCATTCTCATTTAGATTCCAGGGACCTAATAATAGGCTCTGCTTGCCAAGGACAGCAGAGACATACAGGCGGTTGCCCACGAAAGGAAGACAGGTGGTGAATGTACAAGTTCTGCCAGTTAGCGAATAGAGGAGCACAGTACCCTGCTTACTTACATAACATGCAAAGAGAATGAAAATCTTGGGTAAGTCATTCCAACGTACAATCACCAATTAAATATAAACACAAAGGCACAATGTCTCAAGGACAACAGAGAATCACAGTCTTCACAAAGAAGCAAGATAAAGCAGGAGAAACAAGGAAACAGGATACAGATCCAGAACACAACCCTGAGGAAGACACAGCATTGGAACTCCCTCAAATAATTCAAAAGAATTGAATTTAGGTACCTTCAACAGTTTGAGAGAGAGATCAAGGAAAACACTGGAAAAATCGGGGAAAACCTTATAAAAATTTCAGAAGACAACACAAGAACAAAATGACAAATGAAAAATTAGAAATGATGCAAAATCTACAGATAGAAATCCAGAAGATTAATAGTAAATTTTCAGAAATAGATAACACATTGAACAGGCAAAGGAGTAGAACTGAATCACTGGAAGACAGAATTACCGAGATTGAAACAAATACCTCAATACTTCTTTAGAATGGGATCAGTCAGAAGAAAAGATCAAAATGAAGAAACCCTAAGGTTCATGGGATACCATTGAAAGGAATAACCTAACGTGTAATCGGAATTCCAGAACAGGAAGAGACAAAACCACAGAGAAAATGGTTGAAGATTTGTTGGAAGAGAATTTTCCTGGTATGATGAAAGTTGCAAATATATCCTTTCAAGAAGTCCAACAAACCCCAAACAGGATAGACCTCAAAAGAAAATCACCAAGACATACCATCATCAAACTCACTATAACCAAAGACAAAGGAAGAATCCTGAAAGCAGTACAGGAAAAAAGAAAAGTTACCTACAAGTGGCAACCAATAAGACTAAGCTTGGATTTGTCGGCAGAAACAATACAGGGGAGAAGACAGTGGGATGGTATACATAAAACCCTGAAAGAAAAATTTCCAATCGAGAATTATATACCCAGCAAAATTGCCCCTCAAATATGATAGTGAAATTAGGACATTTCCAGATAAGCAAAAATTAAGAGAATTTGTTAAAACCAGACCAACCCTACAAGAGATGCTAAAAGGAGTCATTTGGACAGAGAACCGACAACAGCAAACAATACAACCAGCCATTAATACACTTGATGACATAACCCAGAAACCGACCCAGTTAAAGAAGTATGCAAGGTAAACAAGCCTACCATGATTGTAAATGGGAAACCAGAGACACCACTTGACAAGTGAGGACAACTACAAATAGGGAAAAATTGTGTAGTTACAGAACTTCTAAATGGTAGGGAAGTCAAAATAACTGTAAGATAGAATGGACTGTTTAAACTTGGGAAGTAAATTATAAATCACAGGATAACCTCAAAAGAAAAAGGATAAACTTTTACATCAAATTAAGAGG
The DNA here is from genome assembly GCF_000298275.1 of Orycteropus afer afer. Taxonomy (NCBI): domain Eukaryota; kingdom Metazoa; phylum Chordata; class Mammalia; order Tubulidentata; family Orycteropodidae; genus Orycteropus; species Orycteropus afer. The sequence continues at coordinate 813,635 of NW_006921975.1, forward strand.
ACAAGCACAAATATTTAGCCAGTACTAAAACAATACCGATGAAGGCAGTGATAATACAATTCATAAGCAAAATGAGCTCAGCACAGAAAATTATATGGAACAAGAAATCAGCAACACCAAGAAAAAGCACATAACAATGACAGCAGCAAATTCATACTTGTCTATAATTACACTACATGTCAATGGATTAAATGCATCACTCAAAATGGAGAGTTGCAGACTGGATAAGAAAACATAACCCATCAATATGATGTCTACAAGAGACACACCTTAGAAAGATACAAATAGACTGAAAGTCATAGGTTGGATAAAGATCTATCAAGCAAATGGAAACCATAAAGAGCAGGAGTGGCAATATTAATTTCTGACAAAACTGACTTTAAGAAAAACCACCATAAGAGGCAAGGAAGGACATTATATAATGATTAAAGGATTGATTGAACAAGAGGACATAACAATAGTATCTATACACCCAAAGAAAGAGCCCCAAAATAAATAAACCAGACTCTAACAGAACTGAAAAGACAAATAGATGACCCTACAGTCATAGTGAGAGACTTTAATACACCACTTTCAGTCACAGAACAACTGGAAAGAAATTCAACAAAGACACAGAAGAACCTAAACATTACAATCCACTAGCTTGACCTTACAGACATCTACAGAGCACTTCACCCAACAACAGCACAATATACATTCTTTTTCCAGTGCACATGGAACATTCTCCCAGATAGACCATATGTTAGGTCACAAAGCAAGCCTCAGTAAATTTAAAAACATTAAAATACTGCAGAGAACTTCTCAGATCACAGTGCACAATTGCTTCTGTATTTCCCAATTAGAACTCAACAATAGGAAGATGAATGGATAAAGAGCAAACACATGGAAACTGAGTAACACCCTCCATGAAAACGACTGGGTAATAGAAGAAATAAAAAATGAAATTAAAAACTTCCTTGAATTAAACAAGATTGAAAACGGCATACCAAGATTTTTGGGACACAGCAAAAGCAGTGATCAGAGGCCAATTTATAGCAATAAAAGCACACATCAAAAAAGAAGAGCCAAAATCAACACCTTAACCCAATAT
>NW_006921975.1:814892-815546 GCF_000298275.1 Orycteropus afer afer
AGAAGTTGATTCTTTGAAAAGATTAATAGAATTGTCAAACCACTGGCAAATTTAAGAAAGGGAAAGAGGGAGAGAATACAAATAACCACGAAGAAGAGGTAAGTTGATTTGACACCACAACAGAACCAACTGAAATCAAAAGGATAATATCAGGACACTATGAAGAACTATACTCCAAAAAATTTGAAAATCTAGAAGAAATGGGCAGATTTCTAGAAACATAGTACTTACTTAAGCTAACAGAGGTTGAAGGTGGAAAATTTAAACAGACCCATAACAAAAGAAATTGAACAGGTCATCAAAAATTTACCACCACCACCAACAAAAGCCCTGGCCCAGACAGTTTGACTGGAAAATTCTGCTGCACATTCAGAGAAGAACTGACAGCAATCCTACTCAAATTATTCCAGAACATAGAAAAGGATGGAATCCTTCCAAATTCATTTTATGAATCAAGCATAACCTTGATACCAAAATCAGGCAAGGGCATCACTAAAAAGGAAAACTACAGACCAATATCCCTCATGAATATAGATGCAAAAATCTTCAAATTCTAGCCAATAGACTCCAACAACATATCCAAAAAATAAACATCATGACCAAGTGGGGTTCATACCAGGTATGCAAGGATGGTTCAACATTAGAAAAAGAACT
>NW_006921975.1:817325-821072 GCF_000298275.1 Orycteropus afer afer
AAGAACTAGATGGTGTCTGGCTACCACTGCTGACCACTCTGAATGGGATCACAATAGGAAGTCCTGGATAGAGTGTGAGAAAAGTGTGGAACAAAACTCAATAACAAAGACCAGGCTTCCTTTCTCATAGAGACTGGTGGGGTTGACCAACCCTGGAGAGTATGACCTTTAGACACCCTTAAGGCCTGGAAATGAATTCATCCCTGTGGCTCAACTTTCTTCCCTACTATAGACAGGCTTATAAGGTGAACAATAACAATAGGGAGGTACACCTTATAACAATGAGATGAAAAGGGCAGCATTTGCCCAGAGAGAAATTTCAGAAGGCAAGAATAGGAAAGAAGGAAGAATGGAAACAGTAAACACAGGGAGGAGGTTAGAAAGAGTGCTGTTACATTGTGACAATTGCAGTCAATGTCACAAAACAAAATTCGTATGCATTGTTTTATAGAGTACCAATTTGCTCTGTAAAGTTTCACCCAAAGCACAGTTAAAAAAAATTAATGAATTTCTTGCTTTTTAGTACAATTTGACAACCTCTGCTTTTAATTGGACCAGAACCATTAATCTGCTCTAAACTTAACTCTAAACAGAAAATTGGGCTTTAGGCCCAGTTCTGTCTGGATTGGATTTATTTTTGATTAGGGAGGTTTGAAAAGTGCTAGACAAGTTTCAGCAGCTCAGTATTCGTTTTGCCGCTGGTTCTGCTCCAACCCTGGGCACAGGTTTTTGAAATATGACTTTTCTCTGTGTTCCAGTTTGTCTAGGGTTGGTGTCCATGCTTGGTATATGACTCATCCTAGAAGCCTCCATAATACCTGCTGCCAGTCTCCCTGAACGTGTATCAGAAACTAGGTCTTGTGTTAGTTTTGAGGAGTTTGGGAAAGGTTAAAGGCATACGAGGAGGAGGATTAGAACAGAAGGTGCAACACCTAAACTTGGCCCTTTGGGAAATTTTTGTCTGAATTTCTCTGCAAAAGGAAGAGAGAGGGAGACTTTTCCTCTTCTCTCTTGTACCTATTGCTCTCAGTACCCAGAATGCAGACTAGTACTGGGAATCCTGTGGTTAAGGTTGATTTACAGTCTTAACAGGCTTTTGTGAGTTGCTCTGAGATCCTAGCCACCCACCCTTTGCTTTTATAAGAAAATAGAGTTTCAGACAGATGACTCACAGATAAATTTTGGAACTCGACACACTGATAAGTTGGAGATTACTGGTAGACTAATTCAGACATGCTTTCGCCACCGGGGAGCCTGGGTAGTTTTTAGGTGCCATTGAGTCAGTTCAGACTCAGAAACCTGAAAAACAGAATGAAATGCATTCTGATCTTGCACCATCTTCGGGATCAGTCATGTTTGAGCCCCTTGTTTTGGCTGTTGTGTCAATCCATGTCATTGAAGTTTTTCCTTGTTTTTGTTGACCTGCTTTATCAACTATGATATCCTTTTCTAGTGGTTGATCTTTCTTAGGTGGTTAAACGTAGATTACCTTGTTGGGCTCTGTGTCAGAACAGGAGCCACTCCCTTGTCTATAACTCTGGACAAATAGCAGAGGGAATTTTTCTTTTCAAGGATGAGGTTGGTAAAATTCTTTTTTGATGGAATGAGTTGGCTAAAGAAAATTCTTTTTCTGATTACTTTTATTTTGGTGGTAGTGGTTATTGATTTGGGAAAGATTTTAGTTCAGAATTACTTTTTTTTTTAATATTGCAGTTTAACTTTTTTCAAATATATTTTTTTTCTATTTATAGTGAAAATAACACCCATCTTGACAATTTACATGACAAATTCTTCCAACCTTGTTCAGTTCAGTGGGCATAAAATACAGATGTCCAGTGTCCCAAGGAAGGTTGGGCATTCTACTTCCGCAGTGATACTGCCTCAGAAACCTAAAGAGGGGTTGCTATGAGTCTGGTCTGACTCAGGGGCAGTGAGTTTGGTTTGAGTGTCCCAGGATCAGGAATACACTAATCTTTGAAGAAAGAACATTATAGGTAATAGAAGATATTACTGTGACCTTTCATGCAGTCATTTTCCCAATCATTTTCGAGCTTGTATGTTGGAAGATGAAGCCATTAGGAATATTTCAAGGGCCACATTCCATTGCTCCCTGGGTGATGTATCCGGGGAAATTCTAACTGACTGTTGGCCCAAATAGAGGCTAAATTTTATCAAAGTAACAAACATATGTCCACCATGCATTCTGTGCTTTACTGAAGCATTAGAGTCACTCAGGTCTGAAATAAGTCATTTGATTTTATGTTTCATTAGAAAGCTTCCTTTGAACATTTTGAAACCATAGTTCGGTTAACAAAAATTCAATTTACTCACTACATTTGGAGAAGAGACTCAATGGCTTAAGTGGGACACATGGTAAAATTGTGGTGGTAAGTTACTTTCCTTTAAAAGTTTGGTTTATGTAGCTTAGTTAAATATGAGTATTATTAATAATATGTCCTCATTTGAGGATTGATGGGAGAACACTTTGTTTTAGAGGTGAGGGGGTTGGGCAGAAAGTGAAGTAAGATGGCAAGGATTCTTGTGGTACTAAAATGGACCATATAAATAGCATTTATTCTCACCTCCCCCTCAGTTTTTTCCTCCAAATCATTTATAAATCTCAGTTATTAGCCTGTAAGCAGATTTTCTTCATTACTCTGGGTACTTCTGGTTCACTATACACAATGAATATGTTCCTGGAAAGCTGTATGCTAATTTCAGTCTCTCTCTTATTCACACTTCAATTATTGAACTTGATTTGTCGGCAGATTCTAAAACTAATCCAGTCAGGTAGTTAATATCCACTCCCACTGAGTTTATTCCCTGTAGGACAGAGTAGAACTGCCCCATAAGGTTTCCAAGGCTGTAATCTTTACAGAAGCAGACTGCCTCATCTTTCTCCTGTGGGTTCAAACTGCCAACCTTTTGGTAAGCAGCCAAATGCTTTAACCACCATGCCACCAGACCGCCTTTAGGAAGTTAATGTTGTTGTTAGGTGCCATTGAGTTATTTCTCACTCATAGCGACCCTGTGCACAATAGAATGAAACACTGCCCAGTCCTGTGCCAGCCTCACGATCCTTGCTATACCAGAGCCCATCATTGCAGCCTCTGTGTCAATCCATTTCATTGAGGACCCTCCCCTTTTTTGTCGACCCTCCACTTTACCAAGCATTGATAACCTCCAGGGAATGGTCCCTTACGACAACATGACCAAAGTAGGTGAGACGAAGTCTGGCTATTCTGGCTTCCAAGGATAATTCTGGCTGCACTTCTTCCAGGACAGATTTGTTAGTTCTTTTAGCAGTCCATGGTACTCTCAGTATTCTTTGCCAACATCACAAATCAAAAGCATCGACTCTTCTTTGGTCATCCTTATTCATTGTCCACCTCCCACATGCATAGGAAGCGATTGAAAATACCATGGCTTGGGTTAGGCACACCTTAGTCTTCAAGGAGACATCTGCTCCTCAGCACTTGAAAGAGGTCTTTTGCAGCAAATTTGCTCAATGCAATATGTCGTCTGACTGCTGCTTCCATTGGTGTTGATTGTAGAAACAAGTAATAGGAAGTCTTTGACAACTTCAATCTTTTCTCCATTTATCATGATGCTGCTTATTGGTCCAGCTATGAGGATTTTTGTTTTCTTTACTGACTGGAAGAGATCCATATTTGTGCCCATTCCAAAGAAAGGTGATCCCACAGAATGTGGAAATTATAGAACAATATCATTAATATCACATGCAAG
>NW_006921975.1:839800-843194 GCF_000298275.1 Orycteropus afer afer
GTAGTAGATCATATGGTTGTCTGATTCAAAATGGCCAAAACCAGTCCATTTCAGCTCACTAATGCTGAGGATATCAATCTTTATGCGTTCCATTTCCTATAAAGGTTTATGGCCTTGGAAATCTCTTGGGACAAGAAACTACTTGACTCTTCATTGACACTTTTTGGACTAGTTTGAGGTCCTCCTTTATTTTATCTTATACATTCTATGGAGTAGTATTTAATCATAAATGAAACACCTTAATCTGAAGTTTCACCTCTCATCCACTTGTCTGTCCATTTATCGTACTGTGGTGGCTTGTGTGTTGCTGTGAGGCTGGAGGCTATGCCACCGGTATTTCCAACACCAGCAGGGTCACCCCTGGTGGACAGGCTTCAGCAGAGCTTCCAGACTAAGACAGACTCGGAAGAAGGAAGGAGCCATCCACTTCTCAACGTATTGGCCAGTGAAAACCTTATGAATAGCAGTGAAACACTGAAGAGTTGATGCTTTTGGTTGTGGTGTTGGTGAAGAATACTGAAAATACCATGGACTACCAGAAGATCTAACAAATCTGTCCTGAAAGAAGTGTAGCTGGAATGCTCCTTGGAAGTGAGAATGGCCAGACTTTGTCTCATCTTCTTCAGTCATATTGTCAGAAGTGACCATTCCCTGGAGAAGAATATTATGCTTGGTAAAGTGAAGAGTCAGCAGAAAGGGCGATGGCCCTCAAAGAAATGTACTGACACAGTGGGTGTAATGATGCGCTCAGGTATAGCAAGGATTGTGAGGATGGCATAGGCCAGGGCAATGCTTTGTTCTGTTGTACACAGGGTTGCTATGAGTTGGCGCTGACTTTGACGGCACCTAACAACAACAATGTGAGGTTGAGGAGGACACCAAAGGCTTAGATAAGCCCCTCTTTGGTAATAGGTAGGTTTGAGAGAAGCTAGTAGAGCCTATGCATTTACTTGAAAAGCTTCTCCAAAACACCTGGGAATCAGATTGGCTCAGGGAAGACTGGAACCTTTCCAGATGGATACAGCTAATTGTGCTTTCAAAGGAGATGCACATGCTTGAAGACCTGAGAGATATGAATCTGGAAAATGAAATCTGTAGAAATCATAACCTTGACTAGTCCAGGCTAATGAAATGGGATGGGGCCCAGGGAATATTAACCAAAAAACAAAAACAAACAACAACAACAAAAAAAAACCCTCACTGCTGTGGAGTCCATTGCGACTCATAGCGACCCCTCCTTGGGTTTCCAAGGAGGTATCTCTATGGAAGTAGATCCTTCTGAGGAGTGGCTGATGGGTTTGAACTGCCAGCCTTTTGGTTAGTGGCCAAATGCCTTATACACTAAACCACTACAGCTCCCCGGGGAATATTAGTGGAGGTTTATTAGTGTGTATGGAATGCACTCACTAATACTGGAAAGATTTATAACCCCCAAATTTTAAACAACGTAATGCAAAGGGAGAAAGTAAACATAGTCTGGGTTAGTGTTTCTCAAAGTGTAATCCTTGGATCATCCACAAGAGAACTGATTGCAGTATTTGTTAAAAATGCAAATTTTCCATGTTCCACCAGGAGGTTTGCAATCAAGCTCAGGGGTGGGGCCTCATAATCTGCATGTAGAACAAGGTCCCCACTATTTCTGCTGTCCACTGAAGTTTGAGAAGCGCTGTTGTATGAGGAACTTTGGCTCTAACCGGAGAATAATCAAGGTGACAGGGTAATCAGAAATAAAGATGTGTCTTGCCTTAGGAAAGAATATCTTCCTGAGAAGTTGTGTGTTAATAGAGTTTTTCTAAATTTACTTCTATTGTAATTACAATAATTAGTGTAATTGCACTAGCAGGACTCATTATTACTTAAAAGAAGCCAAAGGTGAAGGCTCTCATAGTGTGAATGTTCACATTCAACTGATCTTTTAAAATGTTTAGGGCATCTAATCTGTCAGAGTCAGTATTAGGTAGTTCTCTATCTTGAACAAATTCAGGTGTTAGAAATATTCACTTTGATACCTACTTCTCTGATTCTTTAGCATTTTTGCCTTTCTCAAGAACGTTTTGTGTCAATTTTCAGTTTAGAAAATAGAGTGAATTAGGATTAATTAATTTTGACAACCATGACAACATGCTTGTTATGATTATATAAATGAGATTTTTGTGGCTTCTGTATCTGTTGCATCTCGTGTTCAAACAAAGATCTCACATTGGAGCAGAAATATGCTGATTAGATGAATTACATTAAGTGCAAAATTGTATTGTGCTGGGTGCATTTGAAATTTACACAAAGAATAGTGTGATTATCCCAGTCTCTGATTGCTTTGTCATTCACAGTTTCGATAAATGGTTTAATCATTTAATGAATTGATAATTTACTATTGAGTCAACAAAATACCAAATTGCTAATCTTACTCTGAAAATCTGAAGACTAGTTAGATTCTCATCTGTTGTATTATTTAATAGTGTTTACATACTTGTTCTATTTTTTTTCCTACTGTCCTTAATCACTTCTGCTTGATTTAATAAGGCCCTCCCTTGAATGCTTTCTGTAAGATTTTCATTTTGACAGGGTGATGATAATACATGGCACATTGGGAATTACAGCAACTCCAATAGAGTAGAATAATGGCTTCATAGTATGGAAATGCAGAGTCCCTATTTAGAAGATCAAATCAGTGCATAAATGCAATGCATTCCTAGCTTGTTTCTGTATTATCTGCTCAATGAGGCCCATTCCAATCCACAATATTTTCAGTGTAAAGGAATCCAGAAGAGTGTGGAATCTTACAATGTTAGTGCTAGAAGGAATTTAAGAGTTCTTCAACTCAATTGTCTAAAAGAGCCAGGAAATGAACATAACAACCTGCAGTATAAAGGGAGCTCCTTCCCCCTGTTGCCTGTTGGTAATATGGGCACAGTGTTTTCACATATTTTGATTTTTTTCATGGGATGCCCGAATGGTCTTCCCTCTCCATCCTCCTGCTAAGTAGCCATCAGGACCTGGGACCCCTGCTCTTAGTCACAGCTGAGTGGATTAGAGATAGATACTTATCTTGGAGTGATACTGTCCATTCATCAGCTGGCAGCTGACTTTTGTGGCCTGACCTTAAAATGAACAGGGACAGATTATTTCCTTGGGAAATCTGATGCATGACACAAAGGACATTTACCAGTTGCTAGTAGACCAGGGACTGGAGTCAAGTCATGTTAATTGCAGAGCACTTGACTGAAGGACCACCTACTTCTGCAGCTGAGGTCCTCAGGCTTAGAATCTAGACTAGCCATCTAGGTAGGGTGCTACATTTTAACAGTTATCTAAAGCACTTGACTGCTAACCAGAAGGCTGACGGTTCAAACCCACCAGCCACTCCTCAGAAGGAAGGTTGGGCAATCCTACTTCC
>NW_006921975.1:843294-846195 GCF_000298275.1 Orycteropus afer afer
GGGCAATCCTACTTCCATAGTGATACTGCCTCGGAAACCCAAGGAGGGGTCGCTATGAGTCGGGGACGACTCGACGGCACATAACAACAACAACAACAACAAACCCAAAGGAAATGGGCACACTACATCCAGAAATGTATGTGTACGTGATGGGGTGAGGAAAGTTTGGGCACCTTAGTGTTCTCATGTGTAAAATGGGAGCTGATTGTACGTACCTCCAGAGCAGTTGTAAGAATTAAATGAGAACATGTGACAGTGTCTAGGTCAGTATCTGACATGTAGTAGCCACTTGGTGCTACCTTCCTTGCTCCCTTCCTCTCTGTTTCTTCTACTATCCATGTATATACTTCCAGTGTTGGCCTCAACCAAAGGCAGGATGCCAGTAGCTGTGACTCAGGCCAGTGATGGATGAAGAAGTTTTTCCACTTTAATATCTAGCCGTTATTGGAAAGACCCCTGACTAATACTCAGATTTTCTTAGACTGAGGTGTTGAGGGAAATTGGTAAAATATCCTAGAACCCACCACTGGCTGCCTGTGTCAGGATTCAGTATATGAAACAGAAACCACTATAGGTATTTAAAATAGAAAATCCACTACCTCTAAACTGCAGGACTGGGCAGTGACTTGTTCAGTTGTACAAAGGGTTGCTATGAGTCAGAATCGACTCAACGGCACCTAACTACAACATTGCCTCTGAAACCAACACTGGAACCTTTGAGTTCAAGGACAAAACACCATGATTTTGGCCCAGGGAACAGAGGCTAGAATTCCAGCAGTGCCACTGCCACTGATGTAACTGCCTGTTGACACCCAGGAAGCTGGATGACCTTGATTGCCAGAGTAAAGGATCCTAAAAGGGCAGGGAAGGTGACTTTATCTTCACTTCCACTTTCTAAATCTCACAGAAGTGCACATAATTGGTGGGAGCTATTTCATACCCAAGACTCTAGCTGTAACAGAGTCTGAGAAATGTAGTTTTCAATTTTTCAGACTTTGCAGCAAGAAGGCACACTAGAAGAAAGTGAGAATAAAGGATGAGTGAGCCAATCTGTGGTATCTATGATACTGTCCTATCATATTAGTCAGTGGAGATCCTCAGGCCCTTGTACTGTGCATCCACCTTGGTACCATCTGAATTCTAAACTACAGTAAAGCCCTGTAAGGATGCTAATTCCAATAAAACACATCTATCGTTTGGTGCTTGTCCTTCACTCATCCCCAGTTCTCAAATCGGAGCAGTTCTCTATCTTTTGTAGGGGGTAGAGGTGAGTAAGGGAGGGATGGAGCTCATGATCATTTCTCAGTTCAGCATCAGGTCTCTTGGTACAGTAAATTGAACAGATCTTTACTTTCGTACTTCTTGAGAGTAGAGACTGAGAAAAGCACTGCTTTTTGTTAACTTCACAATACAGTGACTCTGCATCTTATGTAATGAAAGTCTTTGGATACCACTTATGCCATTTTAGAAACTGTTCCGTACTTGCTTCTTCTTCCTTTTTTTTTCTTTCTAGTAAGAAGCAAGCTAAAGAAAAGGTCAACAAGTGGAACAGAAGAAGAAGCTTAGAACCACACACCAGTACAAATTAATGCTTAATAATTAAAGGTGGCATTTAAATAAGAAGTTAAAGAGGAATTATTTCTTTTTTTAATCTAGGTTTTTAAAAATAATTCATTTAATTTTTGTTGTTGAGACTACACACTACAGACCACACACCAATTCAACAATTTCTACATGTACAATTCAGTGACCTTGATTACATTCTTTGAATTATGCAACCATTTTCACCCTCCTTTTCTGAGTTGTTCCTCCCCCATTAACGTAAACTCTCTGTCCTGTGAGTTGCCTAATCTTTCAGGCTGCTATTGTCAAGTTGACCCCATATAGATAGATATTAAAAGAGCTCAATGCTCAAGGCAGACCTTTTTTGTACTAATTAAAGTAAGCTATTGTTTGGTTTTGAGAAGACTGCAGGAAATACTTTTGGTTTAAGGTTAAAGGTTTATAGATCGTGACAGGGCAGTAGTCTTCGTGGTTCATCCAGCCTCCATGGATTCAGATATTCTGGATTCCATGAGAATTTGAAATTATGTTATGCATTTCTCCCCTTTTGATCATGATTCTTGTATAGAACCTTTGACCAAAACATTCAGTAATGGTAGCCAGACACCATCCAGTTCTTCTGGTCTCATGGCAAAGGGGAAAGTTGTTCATGGAGGCAATTGGTCTTACATTCCATTTCCTCCTCATATTCCTGACTCTCCTTTTTCTTCTTTTGCACCAGATGAATAAACACCAATTGTGCCTTGGGTGGCAAGCTTTTGAGACACTACACAATGAAGTAGGAGTAGAACAGAAGCACTAAACACAATAGGACAATTAACTGGGATGCCCCATGAAACCATTTCTCTCCCACTAACATGCCTAACTCATATGGTATCTCATTGCAGTTTTCATTGTATCTCTCTGATGGCTAATGATGCTGAGCATTTTTTTTTTCATGTGTTTGATGCCCCTTTGAATGTTCTCTTTGGTGAAATGTCTGTTCAAGTGTTTGCCTTTTTTTTTTTTTTTTGATTGGGTTATTGCGTTTTTGTTGTTAAGTTGTCAAAGATTTATATATATTTTGGTTATTAGATTCTTATCAGATATATAGTTTCCAAAGATATTTTCTCAGTCAATAGCTTGCCTTTTTACTTTTCTGGTCAGGTCTTTTGGTGAACGAAAGTTTTTAATTTTTATGAGGTCCCATTGATTTATTTTTCCTTTTGTTGTTTGTGCTTTTGTTGTTATATTACATACCCCATTATTAAAAGCTAGACCTGACAGTGTTGCCCTGCACTTTCTTCTATAAATTTTATGGTTTCAGTTTTCTCATTTTAAAATATTAATTTTAAATTT
>NW_006921975.1:846405-850409 GCF_000298275.1 Orycteropus afer afer
TTTTGATTACTGTAGCTGAATAGTGTGTTTTAAAATAAAAAAATATGAGTCCTCCTACTTGTTCTTCTCTTTCAACTTTGCTTTAGCTATTCAAGACCTCTTGCCATCCTGCATAAAGTTGAGGATTGGTTTTTCCATTTTTGTAAAGAAAGCTTTTGGAATTTTGATTGGGATTGCATTGAGTATATAGATAGCTTTGAGTAGTGTTAACATTGTAACAAAATTACATCTTCCAATCATTTAACATGGAATATCTTTCTAATTATTTAAATCTAGAAATATTTATTCTGGTTAACCACTCCAATGCCATTATTCAATAAAATTATAGCCTGACCTCACAATTAAAAACAAATTCCAGATGAGTTATATACAAACAAAAACAAAAACAAAAACAAAAACCCTCACTGTTATTGAGTCGATTCAACTACGGTGACCCCTCCTTGGGTTTCTGAGGCGGTATCTCTACGGAAGTAGATTGCCCAACCTTCCTTCCAAGGAGTGGCTGGTGGGTTTGAACCACCAGCCTTCTGGTTAGCAGTCGAATGCCTTAGGCACTACGCCACAGAGCTCCCAGATGAGTTATATACTTAAACATAAATAACAGAAAAAGAGACCTAGAGGAAAAAAAGAAAATGTTATTTAAGAGTAAAGAGGGCCTTTTAAACATGGCACCAAAGGCAGAGCCATAAAGGAAAAAAGATAAATTTCAATATATAAAATTCAAATTTGTATATGTCAAAAAGAAAAATAGATAATGATATGTTCAGAAAATGTGTAGCATATGACAGACAAAGGGTTCACACATAAAGAGTTTTTACAAATAAAAAAAAGTGAGGAAAATGTGCAAAAGACAAGGACAGGCAACTTACAAAGAAACAAATACAAATGGCCAATGAACATATAAAACAGTTCAAAGTCAGTGACAATAAAAAAAAAAAGAAAAGAAAATTAAGCAACAATGCCGTGCCATTTTTTTCTTATTTTTTGCTTATTACTGAAGAGAAAAAGAAGCAATGAGAATAGCCAGTATTGATCTGGGTGTGAGGAAATAAGCACCTTCAAATACAGCCGTAGGGAGAAAATAGTGTAATCTTTCTGGAGGGTTATTTGAAATGTTGTTGTTGTTCCGTGCCTTCGAGTTGAACCCGACTCATAGCGACCCCTCCTTGGGTTTCCGAGGCGGTATCACTACGGAAGTAGATTGCCCAACCTTCCTTCCGAGGAGTGGCTGGTGGGTTTGAACCTCCAGCCTTCTCGCTAGGAGTGAAATGCCTTATGCACTATGCTACCAGAGCTCTCTATTTGACAATGTGTTTCAAAAATCTTAATGTGCTCTATAACTGAGCTTTTACAATTCTAGGAAGTAATCCTAAGGAAATAATCACCTGTGTTATATATAAGGACAATCCTACAATGTTATTTTGTAATGCTGAAAATTTAGAAATCATCTGAATGTTTTAAAAATAGAAATTAGTTATGTAATTACCATCCATCTATAATTAAATTATGGCATGTCCATATGTTGGAATACTTTCAGCCATTATAAATAATGTAGAAGAATGTGTGTGGCAGATGTCCATGATATATCACTAAGTGCAAAAAGCAGGTGACAAAGCAGTGTGTGTTGAATAATATTTTATTAATCAGAAAGATGGAAAGGAAATAAGCAAAAATATTAATGAGAGTTTTTTCTGGGGATGAGATTGTAGGTGATGTGAACATTTTGTAGTTTTTAGATTTTTATTCCTTCTTTTTTTTGCATTAGGGAAGAATTACCAAGAAAAAAAAAATCACTATTAAAATGTAAACTCTTTTGATTGGTTCTCTTGTCTGTAAAGGCAACTGAACGAGGTGAACTCAGATAGTCTGTGCTAGGCAGTAGTCTTGGGCCTGGTCCAAGCTTTTTAGCTTTTTAGCTCTGTGCTCAATTTCCATGAACAATAACTGGTCAGATAGTGGTAGTTGAAATGGGAAAATTGCTGGAAGAACCACCTTTCTTCATCCCTCAGCATGAAGACAAGTGCTTTCCCTGACACTTGTTTTCAGCCTCCAATGGCCACTGAATGTCACTGTGGTTCCAAGGAAATACAGTGAAAATACTACTTCTTTGGTCCTGGCAATGACTGTGAACTCTGGGGCAGGAAAAATAAATAGGCAAATCAGCCCTCGAATTCTCTAGAGTCCTACACAATACCTACAGCCTCCTATTTCTACTAATAATATTATCTGTTGGGCTAGGCAGTGAGTCGATACTTCTCAGCCTCTAAGACTTTCTAAGGCCCAGGTAGTAAAATCCAAAAGGATTTTAAAATCCAGGTTCTAATCCTGGTTCTCCCAAGCCCTGGTCAGATCCTTTCAATGTGCAGATGGAAAACTGACTCAGAGAAAGAGGGCGACCTCAGGAGGGAGCAATAGATCACACAATAGGCAGACTAAGCACCTACCTAGGGGACCAGCAAAGCAGTGGCAACAACTTGTGATGCCTTTCTTGGAGGTAGACGCTATAGTACTCATCTTCATATCATTACTGTGCAGTATAGGGTATGGCACATACTAGGTGCTCAGGAAAAGTTGGACTATCTTCCCTGACTACTATCGCTTCAGTCTGGACCAGGTGCCAATTCTCTAAGGTGCCATAGTATTTGTGCTTACCTCTACCCTAATACTTAAGGCACTGAGTTACTATGATCCATTTGCATGTTGTTACTTGAGGATGGAGACTGTATCTTATGATATAGTCCTCAGCAATTAGTGCAAAAGAAAAGAGTTTTCTTTTTTTTTTTTTTAAACAAAAATAATTCCTCTCATTCTCCTCACCCACCATTCACCCAAGGGGGTGGACCATGGTAACCAGAAGATCCTTTTTGCCAGAGTGGGCTGAGTATACAAGTTTGAAAAAGCTGGGGTGGTGTTAGGGGCAGGGATAAGATAAGTCCAGGAGTAGGGAATGCTAGTGAAGCTAGGCAGCTGTAGGTGGGTGAAGGGAAAAAAAAATCCCATTGGTGGAATGGATAGAAAGACTGAGAGTAGGAGACATGATGTCAAGAAGGGGTTGATGAAGTTGTGTGTGATGTAATGTTTTCTCCATCTCTCCTGTGATATCTTCAGTATAGTCTTCAGTGCCATGTCAGTAGATTTTATTTTGGTGGATGCTTTGTGAAGAAGCAGCAAGGTTGGCAACAGCAAAAACAGATGCTGTCTATGGGAGACATCTAATCTCTGGGTTATGACAGCTCACTGCACATGTCTGTCTGTCCCCTGCTCTTTCTAGGAATGCTGGTTTATTTATATAGCCCTGCCACAATTGGCTATCATATCTGAGAACCTCACATACTAAATATGACTTTGTAAAGCCAACCCCAAGTATACACAGAGTGACTGGTTACCTCTGTGGCACTTGCCCACGATTTAGCCAGCTACTTCATTCTACGTTACTCGTTTTGGGTGAGGGAAAGGGGTGAATAGGCATACAGAGATTTACCCTAACCCATGTGTCCTGTTGCCTACTTTCCTGGACACTCCTTTATTATTCTAGAACATCTTGTTTCACTTTAAAACTTAAGTCAGATAATGTCACTTTTGTGATCAAACCCTCTAACAGTTCCCCATTTCTCTCAGAGTAGAAGACAAAGTCTGTACAGGGACCTACAAGTCCCTCCATCACTTCACTGACTTCATCTCCTATTACATTCGCCTTTGCTCACTGTACTCCAACCACCCTGGCTTCTTTGTTTCTCAAGCATACCAGGCATGCTCCCATCTCAGGGCCTTTTTGCTCACTATTCCCACTGGTTGCAATGATCTTACCTTAGATATCTGTAGAGATCACTCATGACCTCAAGTCTCTGCTTAAGTGTGGATAACAACAACTTTTGTGCAAGTTCTTTCTTTTGGAATGTGATCCAAGAGATGACAAGCGAGGGACAAGGGATGTGCTATGGGTTGAATTGTTGTTATGTGCCATCCAGTCGGCCCCGACTCATAGCGACCCCTCCTTGGGTTTC
>NW_006921975.1:851164-854062 GCF_000298275.1 Orycteropus afer afer
AGACAACCTCTATGCCTTTCCCTGCTTAAATTTTCTTTATAGTATTTTTTTCTTAGGTCTTTGCCTATTTCATCTACTATAATGTAAGCTCTATGAAGGAAGAAGGTTTGTTTCATCCTCTGTTATATTCGCAGAAGCAATCAAGATGCATTGATAATTACTGGTCATTGGAATGAGAAAGTTGGAAAAAAAGAAGAAGGATCAATAACTTGAAAATATAGCCTTGGTGACAAAATGATGTTGAAGATTACAAGACAGAATTTTGCAAGACTTCTTCACTGCAAATGATCTTTTCAGTAACATAAACAGCGACTATACACATGGGCCTTACCGGATGGAATATACAACAATGAAATCGACTACTACATCTATGAAAAGAGAGGATGGAGAAACTCAATATCCTCAGAACAAAGCCAGGAGCTGACTGCTGAAGACAATTAAAACAAGGCCATGAGAGCCAAAATATGACCTTGATTATATGCCACCTGAATTTAGAGACCATCTGAAGAATAGATTTGATGCACTGAACACCAATAACCAAAGACCAGATGAGTTGTGGGATGACATTAAGAACATCATACATGAAAAAACAAAAACAAGAAGGAAACAAAAGACCCAAATGAATGTCAGAAGAGACTGAAACTTGCTCTTGAATGGAACGTATCTAAAGCTAAAGGACAAAATAGTGACGTAAAAGTGCTGAACAGAAGATTTTAAAGGACTGCTCCAGAAGAGAAAGTATTCAAAGAATGGCTCAAGAAGATAAAGTATTATAATAAAATGTGCCAAGAGCTGGAGCTAGAAAACCAAAAGGAAAGAACATACTCAGCATTTCTCAAGCTGGAAGAACTGAAGAAGTAATTCAAGCCTCAAGGATTCTATGGGCAAAATATTGAATGGCACAGGAAGCATCAAAGAAGATGGAAGGAATACACAGAGCCAGTGAACCAAAAGAATTGGTCGAGGTTGAACCTTTTCAAGATGTAGCATATGATCAAGAACCAATGGTGTTGAAGGAAGAAGTCTAAGCTGCACTGAAGGCAGTAGCAAAAAACAAAGCTTCAGGTTGATGATATACCAACTGAGATGTTTCAACAAATGTATGCAATGGTGGAAGCACTTACTCATCTGTGCCAAGAAATTTGGAAGACAGCTACCTGGTCAACTGGCTAGAAGAGATCCATAATTTCACCCATTCCAAAGGAAGGTGATCCAACAGAATGCAGAAATTTTTGAACAGTAATATTAATATGATAGAGAAGTAAAATTTTTCTGAAGATAATTTAAAAGATGGTTGCAGCAGTACATCAACAGGGAACTGCCAGAAGAAACTCAAGTCAGATTCAGAGGAAGATGTGTAATGAGGGATGTCATTGCTGATGTCAGATGGTTCTTGGCTGGAAGCAGATAATGCCAGAATGATGTTTACCTGTGTTTTATTGATTATGCAAAGGCATTCCACTGTGTGGATCATAACAACTATGGATAACATTACAAAGAATGGGAATTCCAGAACACTTAATTGTGCTTGTGTGGAACCTGTATATAAACCAAGAAGCAGCCATTCAAACAGAACAAGGAGATACTGCATGCTGTAAAATCAGGAAAGGTGCATGTCAGGGTTGTATTCTTCACCTTACTTATTCAGTCTGTATGCTGAGTGAATAATCTGAGAAGCTGGACTTTATGAAGAAGAATGCAGCATCAGGATTGGAGGGAGACTAACAAACTATGATATGCAGTTGACATAACTTTGCTTGCTGAAAGCAAAGAAGACTTGAAGCACTTACTGATGAAGAGCAAAGACTACAGCCTTCAGTGTGGGTTATACCTCAGCATAAAGAGAACAAAAATTATCACAACTGATCCAATAAGCACCATCATGATAAATGTAGAAAAGGTTGAAGTTGTCAAATATTTCATTTTACTTGGATTTGCAACCAACGTCTGTGGAAGCAGCAGTCAAAAAAATCAAACAAGGTATTGCATTGGGCAAATCTGTTGTGTGGTAGTTCAGTTTGTGTGTCAACTTGGCTGTGCCTGGTTGAGTAGCTGGGCAGCTGAATGGAGTTATTCCACATAGCAAGACTGGTAATTAACTCCACGGTGGAATCTATTGGAGCAGCTGAGTAGCTGCTTTAGGGATGTGCTCTGCTTCCTGTATATAAGAAGCAGCTTTGGGAATAGTCTCTAGCTTATGGCACACTTGAACCCTGCATGTAGTCATGTTGTTGTTTAGCAGCCTGCCATGCTCTGCCTACCTTGGGACTTTCAGTGGACTTGAACCAACAGCCTGCTGTGTGGTTTGGTAACATCGGGACTGTGCCTTTTTATTTATCAACCTTAGGATTGTCAGTCTCAGCAGCCAGCAGCTGTCTGAGTGAAGAAAAGGCTCTAGCTTCAGGGGGCTGGGAGCAGGAGGCAGAGCTGAAGCCCAAGGTTGAGGGGCTTTCACCCAGCCCCAAGAGCCTGGCATTTTTAATGTGGACTTAAAGCCTCCAGGCTGTGAGAGAATGAACTCCTGTTTGTTCAGCCATCCCATCTGTGGTATTCCATCAGAGCAGCACCACGTAACCAGAACATGCTGGAAAACATCTTTTTAAAGTGTTAAAAAGCCAAGTTGTCACCTTGAGAACTAAGGTGTGCCTGACCCAAGCCATGGCATTTTCAATCACCTCATATGCATGTAGAATCTGGACAATGAATAAGGAAGACTGAGGAATAATTGATGCCTTTCAATTATAGTGTAGGCAAAGAAGATTAAATATATCATGGACTGCCAAAAGAATGAACAAATCTGTCTTGAAAGAAGTTGTTGTTGTTGTTAAGTGCCGTCGAGTCGTTTCCGACTCATAGCGACCCCATGCACAGCAGAACGAAACACTGCCCAATCCCGAC
>NW_006921975.1:855182-856935 GCF_000298275.1 Orycteropus afer afer
CAATTTGAACTTGGACTTAAAGCCTCCAAATTGTAAGAATAAACTCCTGTTTGTTAAGGCCATCCCATTTGTGGTATTCTTGCCACAGCGGCACTAGGAAACCAGAACAGTGAGCAAAAGAGAAAAAGGTTCTCAAGGGGGTGGATTTACACAGTGGCTGCAACAATGGGCTCTCACACAGCAACAACTGGGCAGTGTTTTGTTCTGTGGTCACTATGAGTCATAGTTGACTCAGTGGCACCTAACAATAGATATTCACAGGGCCTACAACTATGCCTGACACATAGTGATTGCTCTCCAAATTTTTGTTGAATGAATGAATGCATGAGAGGATGTGTATAGTGACTAAACATCTGGCCTCTGAAGCCAGATAGCCAGAATTTTAATGATCCATGCCAATGTGTGGGTGGCTACTGATATATATCAATGCCGCTCTCCTTTCACCTGCCCCATATTTGTACAGGTAGCTGGCTAAATTGAACACCAATAGTAATTGTAGTTTCTGAGTTAATTTTTACAACACTCTTGTAAGGTACTGTTATTGCCTAGTTTTACAGATGAGGACACTGGGGCTCAGAAACCAAGGAAGGGCATCCTTAAACGGGACAATCATCCCCTAAGTGCTCCGCTAGAATAGAGTGCTGGAGAAGGGTGAGTTCTCCCTTTTGACTCAGTAGTTGTGGTGCTAACATGAGATGAGTCTATGGATGCTTAACTATGAGCTTTCTCTCTCTTCTAATTGTTTCCCATGGCTGGAAGCTTGGGCACCTGGGCTCCAGAGCATACGGAGAAAGTGTAAGAGAGCAACAAGCTGGTGTCCTCGGAAAAATTTCCCCTGTAGCAGCCCCAGAAATTCCAAGGTGGTGGATACTTTATTTATTTTTCAATTAGCAGATAAATGGTTATTCATAACTAGCTGAATGAGTGAAGGCTACAAGGGATGTGGTCCAGCATCAGTTATTGCCAGTTAGCGGTCTGACAGCTGGTGTGAATGCAGGTTGGTTTAGTCATGTAGGGTTCAGACTATAAGTACAAGGGTAAGAAGCCTTGGCTATATGGGTGTGGTCTCATTTCTGCTTACTGTAATAAGAGTGAAGGAGCAAAGAGAAGGGCCAGAGTAAAAGTTCAAGGGCTGTATTTAATATTCAACATGCTGGGAAAACATACTCATTTAACCTGGAAGACATATAAGGTCAGTTGCTTTCTGTTTAATAGACCAAGCAGATGCTCTTGATGACAGACTAGAGTTTGGTGAGGGGAAAGTGAGAGAAGGGAAGAAATGTTGCAGAGGACATAAGGTCAGAACTTCTGAAGCTTAATGATATGAGATGTTCAGGGCAGGTCAGAGGAAGAACTTGACAATGTTACTAATTCTCGTTATTCCCTAAGATCTCCTCTTTTCCCTATTTCAAAGAAGCTAGGGAAAGGTGCCTTGGTGGTTCAGCGAATTAGTGCTTGGCTGCTAAGTGAAATGTTCATGGTTTGAATCCACCACATACTCCATAGGAGAAAAGACCTGGCTATCTGCTCCCACATCAATTACAGCCTAGGAAACCCTATGGGGCAGTTCTGCTCTATTTTATAGGCTCACTATGAGTCAGAATTGCCTGACTGTTGGTGGTACACAACAAGAACAACAAGGAAAAGGTGTAAGCACCCCCTAGTACAATCTGTACCCCCACGGAGTCAGGGCATTAATACATTGGGGGATGGGAATGATGCAATTGTTCATGGTTTATTCTTTCTCATGCCT
>NW_006921975.1:859445-862068 GCF_000298275.1 Orycteropus afer afer
TTCAAGGCTCAGGGGTCCAGGATTATCTTCTGTGTCTGTGTTAATTGGTTTCCCTTTTCTTTGTTGAAGAGCATCTGTGCAGTCCTTCTGCCTAGTCCGCCATCTATGCCTGTGGCTTTGACTAAACTACTCACCCTTTTTCTTCTAATTTGTGCATTTGGTTAAGTGATGGGTGTTGGCTTGAAAAACTACATGTCCTCACAGAAGTTGTACTGGGCATCTTCTTTCCAGTGGTTTCTTTGAGTCTGTAAACAGAAAAACAGGGATGATCTTGACCTTCCATCTGTGGCAAAGACTGCTGGTTGACTGCCAAAATAATGTCTTCACTTCTTCCTGGGAATATGGTGCATGGATACACCTACTGCAGTCCCTAATGCAGTATGTGTAGCCATTTGACTAAGTTCTACCCAGTGCAACGTGAAAGGAAGTGTTATGTGCCGCTTCCAGACCTTAAAAGAGTTAGTGTGCCTCCTCCACATTGGGAGCCATGACAACCTAACTTTGACCTTGCAAATGACATCCATGATCTAAGGGATGGAGGGTCAACCTCATGAAAGGAAACTGGATCACTAAATGATCATGGAGCAGAGCTGCCTTGCCTACCTTAACCACGTACTTAACCTCACAAATATGATGAAATAGAATAACAACTTCTTTGGTTTTTAAATCACTGTATTGTTAGCATGTTTTGTTATAGCATCTCATTATTTTACTTTCATATTGTAAATATGCTCTATATGGACTTTAGGTTGCTCACGCCAGAGCCCTCAATTCAAATTGGGACCTATTTGGTCCAGGTAAATCTTGTGCAGGTGAAGGCAAGGTTCAGGCACCTGTGGAGACTGAGTCGTTCCCATGGTGAGAATGTTAGGACAGATGCATGTGTCCTTTCTGAGGGCAAGGTGACATGGCCAAGGTTAGAGGTCAGTTTGGGGCTGGAGTTAAGGATTCAGTGTATGCCTGTGGAAAGCCAACTGGCCCATACTGGGACTAAATCCATCAAGACCTTAGACTCATTAATAATAAGCACAAATTGAGTTAATGATCCCAGGCAAAGAAAGCCTGGGAGTCTTAAAAGCTTTTTTTTCTTAAAAAAATACAAGAATTTTATTACAGTTCTAATGAAATATCTTATATATACAGGAGAAAAGTCACATTTTTGACATTCTAACTTGATTGTATGGTCACTCAAAATTATATTCTGTGGAAAATTTCACTTATCTGGTTTATTGGAGTTTCAGATTTTCTTGAGAAAAGAAAAGTAGGGTTGTCAAAGAATTGCCAAACCTCAAAGATACTTGATACAAGGGAACAGTACAGAAAAGCTGTCCTTTCTTTAGGTGGCTAGAAATGGAATCATTTGTCTTCCTAGAATGCCATGGAGTGCCTTTGTCGATTTCATGAAAGTAGAATTGTGGGTTTAAGAAACATCAGCTATGTCACCTCCTTCAAGACACTAAGCAATGTGCACCCTTTAAACATGAAAGAGGTAGAGTGTGAATTATTTTAGCTGTAAATTTAAAGAGTGATCTTAGAAATGTAATTCTTTAGCAAGTAAGATTTACTCCTCTTTATCATGAGGAGGATAGGAGGTGAAACTATACAAAGAATTGACTCTATGTAGGAATTAAATATTTATTTTCTTTCTAAAGGAGATTGAAGTAATAAGTCATAAAGTAAGAGTCTTTGAAAATAACTTTTCTTCTCTTCCAAGGGGAAAAAAAATCGAGCACCTGGTTGGTACCAGGTGGTAGTAGTTAGTTGAAATTTTTCAAATAGGCAGTATGTATTTTGAGTTAGTTGGGGCTATTGCTGTATATTTTTCTTGAAAGTGAATCATACTCTCCAAGATATGGAGTGATCAGCATTTGCATGTCATGAACTTTCTCTTAAGGAGCTCTGGTGGTGCAGTGGGTAAGGCATTTGGCTGCCAACTAGAAGGAGGGCAGTTCAAGCCCACTGGCTGCTCCATGGGAGGAAGATGAGGCAATCTACTTCTGTAAAGATTTACGGCCTTAGAAATCCTATGCGGGTCACTATGAGTCAGAATTGACTCTATAGCAGTGGGTTGGTTTGGAGTTTTCTCTTTTTTGACATCTTTGGAGCCTGGAGGAGCAGTTTCCTCCACTTCTGGTCAGGTGATGTCAGAGTTAGCTTGGCTGCATCGCCAATCATCCCAAAACTTAATGGTTTAAAACCATACCACTTTATTTACTCAGAATTCTGTGAGTCAGTAAGTTGGGCTGGGCAATTAGTTTGCTAGTCTCACGTGGGGTCACTCAAGTATCTGTGCTCAGCTGGTGGCTTGACTGGAACTGGGTGGTCTAAAAAGATCTCCCTCACATGCCTGGTGGTTGGTTTCTAGATGTCAGCTGTCCATGTGTCTCCAGCAGGGTGGCCTGGGCTTCTTCATATGGCAAGTAGATTTCAGTACACAATTTTCAAGCCCCTGATGTCTTATTGGTCAAAGTAAATCACCTAATCAAACCCAAAATCAATGTAGGGAAACATACAAGGGAGAGGATACAGGGAGGTCTGATTCACTGGGAGTTATTCTTTTTTTAAAATTTTATTTTGATTTGGGTGAAGATTTACAGAGTAAATTCACTTTTCATACAGCAGT
>NW_006921975.1:862753-864120 GCF_000298275.1 Orycteropus afer afer
CCTGGGAATTCTGATCATTCACATAAACTTATAGGACCATTGTCTGCCAACCCTATATATGATCTTGGATATACTCCCCACTGGGAGTTATTCTTGAAACCATCTGCCACAGATGGTATGTCTAGAACAGCAATCTCCAGCTTTGGTCAAATCATCTTGGACTCCCGAGACAGGAAAACATCTATTCGTTATTGGCTTGATATAATTACCTGGGAGAATTCTCAGATCCGTTGCCTGAGATTGTTGTTGTTGGGGTTGTCAAATCAATTTTAACTCACAGCAATACTATGTGACACAGTAAAACTGCCCCCATAGGATTTTCTAGGGTGTAATCTTTATGGGAACAGATTGCCAGGCCTTCTTCACATGGAGCTGCTGGATGGGTTTGAACCGCCAACCTTTTGGTTAACAGCTAAGCACTTAACCATTGTGCCACCAGGGCTCCTAGGATGCTGAGCTCTTTTATCCTGTAGCCACCACAGAGCCTCATGTCAGGACAGCACATTCTTAGCTTAGCTCCATTGGCCCTTTCTTACGTTTCTATATTAGACAGCAATGTAGTTCTTTTCCCTTTCCTAAGACTGAGCTGCTAGAATGTGCCTTTCACTTTATGTCCCTTTTCTCTTTACATCCCTCAGTTCCTTATTTCTAAATGATTGCCAACAGTATCTTGAAGTATTTGGCAAAAATTCCACAAGTAATTTGGAAGTTCCAAGGCTCTATGAAAGATTACATTTAGAGAAGTTGTACAATGTCATGATTAGGAATTTGGGATTTATTCTAGCTCCTTCACCTGTGAGCTGTGTAAACTTGGGCGAATTGTGAACATTTCTGCACCTCAATATCTTTATCTGTGGATATTTTGGCTAGAGCTAGTGCTCAAATATCGCTGGTGTAGACATAACCTAGTTCTGCCTCCACCAGTATTTATTGGGTTTCATTGATATATTTTGATACTTGCCTTGCAACTGGGGAAGGAGGAAAATTATTCTTTAATGTAATTATGGGGAGGGATCTGGCCAAGACAAGGAGAAGAGAAGAGAAGAGAACAGAACTGGTTGGTATGGATTAGTCTTCTTAATGGATTTCTGAACTGGATTTGAACATTTGTTTGACAGTTGAGTTCTTATGTGATTGAACTAGGAAGAATTTTTTTTCTCATTTGTTCATTCATTCATTCACTCATTCAACAAATACTTATGCCTACTATATGCATCCAAGGATCCTGGTGGCACAGTGGTTAAGTACTAAGCTGCTAACTGAAAGGTTGGAGGTTCAAACCCACCAGGTGCTCTGTGGGAGGAAGATGTGGCAATCTTTTTCCATAAAGATTGTTGTTGTTGTTGTTGTTATGTGCCGTCAAGTTG
>NW_006921975.1:865543-866031 GCF_000298275.1 Orycteropus afer afer
TACTGTGTTTACCATGTTGTGCTACCCTCATCACTATTCATTTCCAAAAGTATCACCCCAAACAGAAAATCAGTACCCCATCAGCTGTAACTCCCATTCCCATCTCCTCCCAGTCCCTAGTAACTACTAATCAACTTTGTCCCTATAAATTTGCCTATTCCAGATATTTCATATAAGTGGGATCATACAATATTTGTCCTTCTGTATCTGACTTATTTCACTCAGCATCATATTTTCAAGGTTCATCTATGTCAGAGCATGTATTAGAATTCCATTTCTCTTTATGGCAGAATAATATTCCATTTATGGATATAGCACATTTTGTTTATCCATTCATCCATTGATGGATACTTGTGTTTCCCCACCTTTTAGCAATTGTGAATAATGGTACAATGAACATCAGTATACACTTATGTGTTTGAGTCCCTGCTTTCCAATCTTTTGAGTATATACCTAAGAGTAGAATATGGTAATTCTAAGTTACATTT
>NW_006921975.1:867946-875058 GCF_000298275.1 Orycteropus afer afer
TGTAGGTTATTCCTTTTGATGGTATCCCACATGAACCTTAGGCTTTCTTCATTTTGTTTTGATCTTTTTTCTGATTGATCACTTTCTGAAGAAGTATTGAAATATTTGCCTTCAATCTCAGTCATTTTGTCTTCCATTGATTTGATTCTACTTCTTTGCCCATTCAATGTGTTATCTATTTCTGAAAATTTAGTTTTAATCTTCTGGATTTCTATCTGTAGATTTTTGTATTATTTCTAATTTTTCATTTATTTTGTCATTTTGTTCTTGTATTATCTTCCAAAATTGTTCTAGGGTTTTCTCTGTGTTTTCCTTGATCTGTCTCTCAATTCGTTGAAGATACTTAAATATAATTCTTTTGAAATTCTTATCAGGGGGTTCCAATGCTACATCTTCTTCAGGGATGTGTTTTGGGTCTGTATCCTGGTCCCTTTTCTCCTGCTTTATCTTGCTTCTTTGTGTAGACTGTGATGCTCTGTTGTCTCCGAGGCATTATGAAGGTTTTGTGTTTATATTTAATTGGTGATTGTATGTTGAAATGACTTGCCCATGATTTTTGTTTTCTTTGGATTTTATCTAAGTAAGTAGGGTATTGTGCTTCTCTATTCACTAGTTGGCAGCACTTATACAGTCACCACCTGTCTCCTTTCCTGTTGTCAGCCTCCCATATGTAACTGCTGTCCTTGGCAAACAGAGCTTATTCTCAGGTCCCTGGGATCCAAATGAGAATGCTATCACTTTAAATATCCAAAATGGCTGCCACTTGTAAACATTCAAAATGGCTGTGCCCTCAGTCACTTTAAGTATGCAAAATGGCTGCCGCTTGTGAACATTCAAAATGGCTGCACCCTCAGTCACTTTAAATATTCAAAATGGCCACCACTTGTAAGCATTCAGAAGGGCTGCACCCTTGGTCACTTTAAATATCCAAAATGGCTGCTGCTTTTATACAATCAAAATGGCTGCACCCTCCAGACAGTGGAAAGTCCACAGCTCAGATTGTCTTCCCTCCTTGCTGTTTCCCTAGTCAAAGGCCACCAGCGCAGTCATCCCTGCAGTCCTTGTTGACCAGGGCTGGTCTTTAGGTCAATTCTCAGGTCCCAACACCACTTGGAAATATTCAGGCTGTTGGTCCTGTCAGAGTAGCTGACAGTCCACTGCTCTGACCGTCTCTGTACTCACTGTTTTTGTTTGGGTTTTTCCACTAGTTGGTGCTTAATCCACTTCTGTATAGTTCCTTTCAAAGCTCAGGTCTCCAGGATTATCTTCTGTGTCTTTGTCAATTGGTTTAGCTTTTCTTTCTTGGAGAGTGTCTGTGTAGCTTGTCTTCCTATTCCTCCATCTTACCGGAAGTCACCCTAAGTTAAAATTTTTGAGGGACAGCCAAACTAGTTCCCACAGCAGCTGCACCATTTTACATTTCACAAGCAAAGCATGAGTTCTCTCATTTCTCCACATCCTCACCAATATTTAACTGTTGTTGTTGTTACATGTGGTCGAGTTGGCTCCAATTTATAGTGACCACACGTACAACAGAATGAAGCACTGCCTGGTCCTGCACCAGCCTCACAATACCTTCTATACCTGAGCCCATTGTTGCAGCCACTGTGCCGATCCATCTCCTTGAGCGTCTTCCCCTTTTCTGCTGACCCTCCACTTTACCAAGGATGATATCCTTCTACAGGGAATGGTACCTTCTGACAACATGACCAAAGTTGGTGAGACAAAGTCTGGCCATTCTTGCTTCTAGGAGCATTCTGGCTGCACTTCTTTGAGGATAGATTTGTTTGTTGTGGCAGTCTATGGTACTCTTAGCATTCTTCGTCAATACCACAACTCAAAAGCATCAGCTCTTCTTCAGTCTTCCTTATTCATTGTCCAGCTTTCACATGCATATGAAGCAATTGAAAACACCATGGGTTGGATTAGGCACACTTTAGTCTTCAAGGAGACATCTTTGCTCTTCAGCACTTGAAAGAGGTCTTTTGCAGCAGATTTTCCCTGTGCAATATGTCATCTGATTTCCTGACTGCTGCTTCCATTGGTGTTGATTGTGGAACCAAGCAATATGAAATCTTTGACAACTTCAATCTTTTCTGCATTTATCATGATGCTGCTTATTGGTCCAGTTCTGAGGATTTTCGTTTTCTTTATATTGAGGTGTAATCCATAACACAGACTTTAGTCTTTAATCTTCATCAGTAAGTGCTTCAAGTCATCTTCACTTTCAGCAAGCAAGGTTGTGTCATCTACATATTGCAGGTTGTTAAGGAGTCTTCCTCCAATCCTGATGCCTTGTTCTTTTTTTTACAGAGTCCAGCTTCTTGGATTATTTGCTCAGCATACAGATTCAATAAGTATGATGAAAGGATACAACCCTGACACACTCCCTTCCTGATTTTAAACCATGCAGTATCCCCTTGTTCTGCTCCAATGACAGCCTCCTGTCTATGTCCAGGTTCTTCATGAGCACAATGAAGTGTTTTTGAATTCTCATTCTTCTCAGTGTTATTCATAAACAATTAGTTACTATTTATCTGATAATGGCCATCCTAGTGGGTGTGAATTGGTGTCTCATTGTGGTTTTGATTTGCATTTCCCTAATAACTAATGCTATTGAGCATCTTTCTATAAGCATAATAAGATAATGTGTACAAATTGCATAATGTGCCTGGTACATAACAGACACTCAGTTCAGTGGTGGTGCACTGTATGTTTGTGTATAGAAATACATATACATGATAAAACTAAAAAAGAAACCCAAAAAACCCAAGCTTACTGCCATTGAATTGATTCCAACTCATAGCTCCATTGGGTTTCCAAGGCTGTAAATCTTTACGGAAACAGACTGCCTCAGCTTTCTTCCATGGAGCAGCTGATGGGTTTGAACCATCAACCTTTTGGTTAGCAGCCAAGTGTCTTAACCACTACTCTAAATGCCTCTACCTTGCCTATGTTAAATAGTTCTTTACTAACTGTAGAATGTTTTACTTATTTCTGTATTTCCCCCATCCTCTCCTAGGCTACATTAAGTACTCTATATAGACTACTTTCTGATTTATTTCCAAATATTTAGCTGCCAGAAGTAGATTTTAAAACTTTTTTTCTTATAAAAGTGTTCTAAAAATGTAAATGTAGCACATTTTGCTTCAGTGGTTACATAAATATAGTTTGCTGCTTGTCTACAACTTGGTTGTTGTAATCTATTAAATATGAATATCCCTGTGACTAATTTTCATTTTGTCTCTATGGTTTCTTTGAATTTTGTTGCTCAAATTTCAGCACTGTAGAGTGAAGCTTTCAGTAACATAAATCTTGGAGATGATAGTAGCATTTAAATTCCTTCAGGAAGGCAGTTTCAGATCTAAGATTTTTCACTCTGCAATATTTCAGTTCGTTCTGCCAAACTTGAGCTAGCTTCTCAGATTTTTTGCACCTATTGTCAAATGGTCCCCAATTTCTCTGAACTTGCACAGTTTTCTCACTAAGTCCAGATTTTGAAGTCCATCCACAAGGACAGTTTCTGACTTGATGCTTCTGTGGGCATGTTCAACAGTTGTACAATGCCCACTGAGTGGCAAGAAATGAATTGGAAAAGCTAGAATGAAATTTAAAATGAAAAAAGTCCTATATGAAAAAACCAGAAAGCATTCCAACTCACCTTTGTCTAGATAGTTGTCAAGTGTCAGACAGATGTAATGACAACATAGTCTGCATTAGACAACCCACCTCTCTCTGTTCTTGTGCTCTCTCAAATATATACATAATTCCGGTTGGTTGGCTCTCCTTGGCCTTACTCTACCACATGATTTTCTCACTTGTCATGTACTTGAAACACCTTCAGGAGATATGTTTAAAATAAATAAGTGGATTTTATTGTCTTTATGATAAAATCCAAACCTCTTACCATGGTGATCAAAGCCTTTTCTGTTTGGTTTTGCTTACCTTTCTATCTAGCCTAAACTCTTGCTACTCCCCACTTGATAAGTTACATTCTAGCACCGAATTCTACCACCCACACCCATCTGTCACCATCCATAGCTCACTACCAATAATCAACAACTACCAACCATATTTGTCACCTATACCACTCCCATTAGCTCTGCTTTGTTAAGTGTACATCAGCCCCACTCTATCACCAGCCATACCTAAACAGGTCTGGCGACAAATCTCTGCCCACCACAACATCTGTCAACCAGCCCTGTCTACCAACAGCAATTCCATTTTACCCTGTTCTTACTCTTACAATCAATCACCTTGACTTAGTCCTGTTGATTTTCTTTAATATTTATTTCACTAAATGTCTCATGCACTAGTCCCTTTATCTCTAATTTCCCTAATTTCAATTTATCTTGAAGATAATTTAAGCCTCAAGTTATAATATTGAAGGATGCTATGGGCAAAATATTGAATAGCACAGGAAGCATCAAAATGGAAGGAAAACACAGTCACTGCACCAAAAAGAACTGATTGAGGATCAACCATTTCAAGAGGTAGAATATGATCAAGAAATGATGGTTTTGAAGGAAGAAGTCCAAGCTGCACTGAGGAATTGACAAAAAATAAGGCTCCAGGAATTGACTGAATACCCATTGAGATGTGTCAACAAATGGATGCACTGCTGGAAATGCTCATTTGTCTATGCCAATAAATTTGGAAGACAGCTACCTGGCCAACCAACTGGAAGAGATCCGTATTTATGCCCATTCCAAAGAAAGGTGATCCAACAGAGTTCAGACTATTAATATCATATGCAAGTCAAATTTTGCTGAAGGTAATTCAGAAATGGTTGTGGCAGTACATCAACAGGGGACTGCCAGAAGTTCAAGCTGGATTCAGAAGAGGGCATGGAATGAAGGCTTTCATTGCTTATGTCAGATGGATCTTGGCTGAAAGCAGAGAATACGAGAAAGATGGTTACTTGTGTTTTATTTACTATACAAAGGCATTCGGACTGTGTGTATCATAACAAATAATGGATAACATTGCAAAGAATGGGAATTCCAGAACACTTCATTGTGTTCACGAGAAACCTGTACATAGACCAAGAGGCTTTGTTTCTGAAACTCTTTGTTTTTTTGAAACTCTTGTTTCAAAGAGAACAAGGGGTTACTGTGTGGCTTAAAATCAGAAAAGGTGTGCATCAGTGTTATATCTTTTCCCCATACTTATTCAGTGTGTATGCTGAGCTCATAATCTGTGAAGCTTCACTATATGAATTGGAAGAAAACTCATTAACAACCTGTGATACACAGATGACACAACCTTACTTGCTGCAAATGAAGAGGACTTGAGGCACTTAAGGATGAAAGTCAAAGACAGCCTTCAGTATGGATTACACCTCAACATAAAGAAAACAAAAATCCTCGCAACTGGACAAATAAGCAACATCACACTAAATGGAGAAAAGATTGAAGTCGTCAAAGATCATATTACTTGGATCCACAATCAACACTCAATGGAAGCAGCAGTCAAGAAATCAGACGTCGTATTGTACTGGGAAAATCTGTTGTAAAAGACCTCTTGAAAGTGTTGAACAGCAAAGATGTCACTAAGAAGACTAAGGTGCGCCTGCCCCAAGCCATGGTGTACTCAATCACCTCATATGCATGTGAAAGGTGGACAATGAATAAGGACGACGGAAAAAGAGTTGTTGCCTTTAAATTGTGATATTGGTGAAGATTCCTGAAAATACCATGGACTGCCAGAAGAAGGAACAAATTTGTCCTGGAAGAAGTGCAGCCGGAATGCTCCTTAGAAGTGAGAATGGCCAAACTTTGTCTCACCTACTTTGGTCATGTTGTCAGAAGGGACCAGTCCCCGGAGAAAAGTATCATGCTGGGTAAAGTAGAGGGTCAATGAAAAATGGGAAGACCTTCAATATGATGGACTGACACAGTGGCTGCGATGATGGGCTCAAGGATGAGAATGATTGTGAGGATGGTGCAGGACCGGGCAGTCTTTCGTTCTGTTGCACACGGGGTCGCTATGAGTTGAAACAACCTTGATGACCTCAAACAACAATAATCTGAAAAGACCAAGGTAAAGCTCAAACTCCTTATCATGAAAATATTAGTACTTTTTTGTATCTGACCTCCACTTTCCAACCTCATTTAAAACTATTTCTGTCTCCACACCCTACACTTTAAACTGCTTTTCTTAGTATGTGATCTTGTGCTTTCCTGCTTTGGGTCTTTGCTCTTCCACCTCTGCTCCCAACTCAGCATGTCCAAGAACTATTCTAAGGGGAAAAATCTCTCCCTCCTTAGATTCCACATGATTTTGTCTGCACCATTTTCCCACTTGTTATCAGAGTCTCTTATATATGCATTTTATCTCCTCTGCTTGCCTGGAATTTTCTTCATGTCAAGATTTGTGTGTAAATCACCTTTGTATCTACCTACAATATTTAGAACAATGTCCTTCATCATGCTATTGTTGTGTTGTTAGCTGCCATTGAGTTGGCCCCCATGCACAACAGAATGAAACAATGCCCAGTCCTCCGCCATCTTCATGATGAACTGTGGATTGTATCATTGTGACTCATTAGATTTTTATTGGCTGATTTTCGGAAATAGACACCAGTCCTTTCTTCCTAGTCTGCATTAGTGTGGAACTCCACTGAAAACTGTTGCATTATCATAATTCATCATGCTAGTGCTCAAATATTTGTCAATTGAAAGGATTCTGTTCTTGAAATATCGTATAAAGATGATAATCATTTTAATTTTTGTTTGAGAGTGTATTTTGTGTGACTTGGTGGGTTAGGCAGATTGTGGTGAGTAGCTCTGAAACAATGTGGGACAACAGATTATGGGTGTGGAATGAAGAAGGAAGTAGGGCATAAAACAATGAAGTTAAGATATTGTTACACAACATCTGCTAGAAGTCTAATGCTGTGCTAGGCACTGTGAGGAGTTTATAGGAAGAAGGCCTTATTCTTTTTTTTTTTATTATTATTAGGATTTGGGTGAAGATTTACAGAGTAAATTCACTTTTCATACAGCAGTTCACATATATTTTGTCTCATGTCATTGACCAAAATTTACAATGCAGCAGCTCCCCTCCCACTTCCTCCCCATAGTTACCTCCTCCCAGTGTCCATCCCTTCA
>NW_006921975.1:889186-902147 GCF_000298275.1 Orycteropus afer afer
ATATCTCTACTATATATAAGGTATTTTTGTACAGTGTACATTTCATACAGTGCATTATTCATTACACACACAGTGGTATTAGCTCGGAAATTGGGATCAGGTAAATAACACCAGGAAGTAATGACTGTTGACATTACATGTAATAATCTGTTTTCCTGGAACAAACTGCAAATGTATTCTGTTTGGAATTAATACAGTATTTTAAATTTTATCCATAAAAATGACTTATGAGATTGAATCCATTAGTTTAATGGAATATCACAATCATTATTCTGAACTTATTTATATTGCAATCAGTAGAATGGGATGTCTCTTCTGAATAAGAAAATGAACATGCGTGCCAAAGACTTTCTCTTATTTAATTTTAATAATTGTAAATCATCATATGTGATATGTATTTTTCATAGTTATGCATGTAAATAAATCCTACCGGAAAAAAAAAAAGCGGGAAAGTCACATCGAGACTTGCAAACTGTGAGAGCTTTGTGTTTCCACAATAAAATGGTCACCATTAAGGTAGGGTCTCTAATGAAGGTCAAATGTGGGCCAGGATTAAGGAGCAAGGGTAGGCCCATGGTGTAGCACTCATTGCTAGAGCCATTTCACAAGAGCCGTGCATTTCACCAGGATGTTTGACAAGGCTAGAACTTCTAATCAAGGACCTCAGAGGACTCTAGAATGGCAATTTCTTTATGAAACCATGTTCAAAAATGACTGGGTGGGATGTTGTTGGCTCTGTTACTCTGAAAATTAGCCAGTCGCCAGGCTTGACATTTTACTATTAGCCATTCATTCCTTTGGTGTGTAGTATTTAATCTGCAAGATGTCTTGAGTAAAATATCCTGCTACTTACAAGAAGTGTTTAGCAAGTTTCTTAACCTCTCTGTGTTTCAGTTTCCTCATTAGTAAAATGGAGAGAAAGAGTACCTACATCATAGGCTTGTTTTATGTCAAGGTACTTATTGTCACGAATTGAATTGTTCCCCCCCCCCAAATATGTCTCAACTTGGCTGGGCCATGATTCCCAGTGCTTTGGCAGTTATATAATAATATAATTTGGCAGTTATGTGATGATGTATTCATCCTACATGATGTGATCTAATGTGATCAGCCAATTAGTTGTAAGGAAATTAGGGTGGGATGCAATGCCCTTAATCAGGTAACAACCCTTATCTGATGTCATAGGAGTTTCTCTGGGGTGTGGCCTGCATCACCCTTTTCTCTTAGAAGAGATAAAAGGAAAGAGAAGCGAGCATTGAAGAAGGGATCTACTATCACCAAGAAAGAAGAGCCAGCAGTAGAACATGTCCTTTGGACCCAGTGTCTCTGTGTTACGAACCTCCTTGACCCAGGGGACGATTTATGCCAAGACATATGGAAATCTCTGGGCCAGGCCCACAGATATTGAAAAGAGACAAGGACCTTTTCCTAGAGCTGACAGAGAGAGAAAGCCTTCCCCTAGAGGTGGCACTCTGAATTCAAACTTTTAGCCTCCTAAACTGAGAGTGAATAAATTTCTACTTGTTAAAGCCATCCACTTGTGTTATTTCTGTTATAGCAGCAATAGATATCTAAGACAGACACTAAGAAAATCAGGGCTCTTGGACCTGGAAGTTTAGATGAGGGTAGGTTCTATAATGGATATAATCTTTTTTTTTTTTTTTTGATAAATTGATGTGCTTTTCTCTTAATATTTTTGGATACACAACTTTCTTCCTAGTTAACTCATGCCCATCTGCCCACGGGTGGTGAGAGAAGGGTGGGATTAAAACTTGTTTAGGAAGAATTCAAAGAGAAAAAATAGCGTAGTGAAACTTATGAGAGGGAGAACTCGATGGGACTGCCTTATTTTTCCAGGTCTTGCAAGTTTTCTGCCTTTGACAGGGTGCAGTCTTACCACTTATCTTTTTTTCTCTTGTTGTTATAAAAGGAATTTGACCACTGTCTTTTTGTTTCAAATTGTGATTTGGGTGAAAGTTTACATAGCAAGTTGGTTTTCCATTCAACAATTCATGCACATTGATGACACTGATTGCGATCCCCACAGTGTAATAGCACGCTTTCCACTTCTTCCCTGTGTCAGCTGTTTTCATTCATCCTTCTTTCCCATCCCTTCCTGCCTTTGAATTTTATCCTTAGGAAAATGCTGCCCTTTTGATCTTTTGATAGTTGATTGTTCTAAGGATTGTGTGCCTCCCTGGTGTTACTGTTCACCTTATAGGCCTGTCTATTGTTTGGCTGAAAGTTGAGTCAGGGGGTTGAAGAAGACATCAACTATCCAAGTCATTTTGTCTACTTGATGGTTAATACCTCTTTCATGGTAGATGCTGTCTGATGGATATTAACATATGGTACAAAGATCCCACATTTTGTGCCCACTTCCAAATATCAGTCCACATGCCTTTATCCCAGAACCTGTTTTCTCTTATTTTCCAATCTTTGTTCTTCCAAGTGCTTGCCCCAGCCATTCAACTCTGCCTACGAACCTGTATTTATTTTAATCTCAGGCCACTTCTCCTACACAAAGTAGATGACCTGGTATAGCTCCTGTAGGTCTGTCCATTGAGTATATTTTTCTCTCTTCATTGTCTTTTAAGGCCACCCCTGAGGCTATGATGCAGCCACGTTTCATTTTTGGTTTGTATCCATATTCCAAGCCGATCCACATGAAAACCAAATTCAGAATTTTTCTTTCTTCCTCCCACGAAGCAGCTGGGGGTTTTGAACTGCTGACCTTCTGGTTAGCAGCCAAATGTCTTATTCACTATGCCACCAGAGCTGCTTAGTGCTGCTATAACAGAAATACCACAAGTGGATGGCTTTAACAAACAGAATTTTATTCTCTCATAGTTTGAGAGGCTAGAAATCTTGAGTTCTGAGTGCTGGTTCTTGGGTAAGACTTTCTCTCTCTGTGTGTCTCTTGTTTCTAGAAGGATCCCAGTGCAGGGACTTTGGGCCTGAAGGATGTGCTCCACTCCTGTCTCCTCTTTCTTGGTGATAGTAGGTACCCCTTCTCTGCTCCCTTCTCTCACCTTTTGTCTCTTGTAAGAGAAAAGGTGTTGCAGGACTTTACTTCAGATCAAGGCTGTGATGGGACTAGGAGTGTTGCAATCTACCCTTAATCTTAATCCTTTTATACCTGATTGGCTTATCACATCAGATCACATCATGGGGTATCATTACATATCTGCCACATTACAGCAGTTCATCACTTCTAAACCACTAAGAATCATGGCCCAGCCAAGTTGATACAAATTTTGGGGGGACACAATTCAATCCATGACTTTGACTATCTTGTTATCTGACATTTCTCATTTACAACAATAGAAAAAAATCTACTATCTGACTATTTTGTGCATTAATGAGGAGCTGAGATGAGAGGAGGCAGAGGTGGAGGAGGGCAAGGTTTGTGAGAGGGAGTGAGGCCCTTCAGGCCCCTGGCAGTTTGTATTATCTGGCTTGGTCAGAGGAGCCCAGTGTGGCCTGTGTTAAGTGCAGGATGGTGGGCAGCATCCAGGAGGTGAGTACAGCTGGGCCATGAATAGGCAGGCTGGGGCCACAGGAATCAGGTGTTGGGCTCAAAAGTTTCTTCTTCCAAAGAGGCCTCTCTGCTACCTTCACAACCTATGCAGGGCCCAAGTGGTCAGGCCTCACCTGCTTGCAGACCTGGGAGCCACCTGCCACTGAGGCCTGTGTCTGGGGCTCGAGGAATGGGAAGGTGGAGAGGCAAGGCATGGGGGTCTGCGTGGAGACTTGGATCACAGCCAAATCACGGTGGGCTCTGCTGCTTTGGAGGCAATGGGAAACCCCTGACCATGACCACTCCTGCCTCCAACCTCTGCAGGCTTCATGGTGATGGGGAAAGCATGGTGGTGAAGGGGGCCTGCTATACCATGTGCATCTCAAGATGTGGCAGGGGGCACCCAATGGGTGATGAATGGCAGGGGGAAACACTGGTGATAAAGACGGACTGTGTCCTCTACTCTCATATAGTGTCAATGTTTATAAAACGATCTGGTCCTTGGAACTCAATCATGTTGATAAGTGAGGAGGGCTGTATACTGAATCAGAATCTATATTTTAACAGGATCCCCAGGTATTCCTGAATTGCTGTGGCAGATGGTAGAGGAAGGAATTAAATGTAGATAGACTGATTCAGTATATCTAGAGTAGAAATGCAAATTCTCAGCAGGAGTTCAAACCAGAATGAACCAGTTTGAAGCCCTGTTGTCCTCCTGCTTTTCTATCATAAATTCCACGTTGCATCTTTTTTTTTTTTTTTTTTTCAATGTTGAAATCTCCAACAACGTAGAGTCTGCCAGCTGGTATGGCCCAGTGACCAGGCTGCTTGCACTATGTCCAGCTGCAGAACCCTTTCCTGCACCAGGGCACACTCAAAACTGGGAGCCTTCTGTATCGTCCAATATATCGGGCAGAACACTATTCCTATTTGTGAAATGTATTGCCTCCAGGGATTTGTAAGCTGTAGCAATTTGTCTCTTACTTGGGAAGGGATGTCCCTGTATCCCACTGATCATTGGGCCCATAATGACTTTACTGAATCTTTATAGAGGTTTTCTCCCACCCTCTGACACATGTGTCTGACCAAGGCCTCCAGCATGTTACTCACCTCTTGTGCATCCTGCTGGATCAGCATGTTGATGTCATCAATATAAGGGATCAATGTGATGTCCTGGCAGAGGTCCAGATGTTTCATATCTCTTTGGACTCTATTAAGGCAGAAAATGTGAGAATTAACATGGCCCTGGGGCAAAACTTTAAATGTATTTTGTTGTCTCTTTCATATGAATGTTCACTGTTTCTGATGCTCTTTCCTGATTGGGGTAGGAAAAAAGCATTTGCCAAATCAATGGCTACATATCATGTACTTGAAGCCATGTGACTACTTCTTGGTTGAGTTTGCAGTAGTCTACAGTCATTCTCCAGGATCCATCTAGTTTCTGAAGGGGCCAGATTGCTGAATATTATAGGATAACGTAGGAACAAACAAAAACCAACCAAACTCACTGCTGTTGAGTCAGTCCCGACTCATAGTGACCCCTCCTTGGGTTTCCAAGGCGGTATCTCTATGGAAGTAGATTGCCCAATCTTCCTTCCAAGGAGTGGCTGGTGGGTTTGAACTGCCAGCCTTCTGGTTAGCAGTCAAATGCCTTAGGCACTATGTCACCAGAGCTCTGTTTAAATCTTTATAAATGGCAGTAATTTCTGCCAATCCTCTTGGGATGCAATATTGCTTTTAATTTACTATCTTGGTCAGTTGGGGAGGGAGCATCTTCAGAAATGCCTATTTGGCCTTCTCTACAATGGCCAAGGCCCCAATGTGGGAGTTACTCCAACAACCAAGTATGTCACTCCCAACTATATACATTCAGAGTTCAGGAAAATGACCATCAGGTAGGTTGGCAGACCCAGAGGATACACTGTAAGGCAATCTTTGGCCAGGACAAGGAATCATGATTTTTTTTTCTTTTTAATGGGGAAGACTGCCCTCAACTTCCTGCTTATTTATTTATTTTTATTATATATGTGAAGCAATACCAGTTTTGGCTGCCTATCTATTTTGCCTTTAGGGATACTGTGTTCTATTAAATGTTTACTTAACTTTCTATAAGTCAGGCCCCTTGATTGTCACTCCAGTTGTGTCTTGTTGTTATAATAATTACAACTCTCTGGTTTCTGGTGGTCTTGTGCTATCATCTGGCCTCTATTGCTGGAGATGAACGGTGCCTATCATTTCCATTTCTAACAACTAATCAAGGGCTGGAACTCCCTGCTCTACTGTCATCCCTGGCTTGTGGAGGAAAGCCACACTGATGTTCTTGGTGATACTGGTGCCCCTCTCACCAGTGCATTCCTCCTGGCCTTGGTGAAAGGTATGTCCTCTGGGCTCTCCCGTGCAACATACTCCTCTGGTGTGTCTTCCTGCCTCAAATAATATATCCACTCCAGTATGCTCACCTTCCTGAGCCTTTTAATTCCTTCCTCTACCATCTGCCACAGGAACTCTGGTAGCATAGTGCCTAAGGCACTTGACTGCTAACCAGAAAACTGGCGGTTCAAACCCACCAGCCATTCCTTGGAAGGAAGATTGGGCAATCTACTTCCGTAGTGATACCACCTTGGAAACCTAAGGAGGGGTCACTGAGTCAGGTCCAACTTGATGGTACATAATAACACTACCACCACTACCATCTGCCACAGCAATTTGGGCATTTCAACATCACTCAGTATGGGTCATTGCTTTTTCCAGGCCCCTAGGAATTATTTTAGCACCTCTGGGGTGCCTGCTAAGGTGTTAAGTCCTATATCCTAGGAGAATGCCCCCAAATCAAGAAATTCTCCCTTATATGGTCTTAAAATGTGGTCCCCTTGATCAAACACCTGTAGATATTAGGGGTACTCTTTTGACTCCTGCTGACACATACTGGCTAGGTCTTCCCATTTCTTTGGGGTGTAGTCCCTTTCTTTCCTTATCAGATCCAGCATATTCTTGGAAGTGTTATGCTGCTTTTAGGTCTGTTGCTTTGGCAGGAGGTGGGGGGAAGGCCTCTGTATTGTATCCTCATATAGGGAAAGTACCAGCTCTTACTGGGGAGAAGTGGGCTGCTTTTATAGGCCGAGAGGTTTTAGAGAAATCTTTAGGTTCACCCACTTATATGTCCCTATCCCGTGTGTCAAGGACCCAGGTTTATCTAACTGGGACATTGACTTTGACATAACAGACCTATCTCAGGTGAGCATTCAACTTTCCTTGAAATTCAGCCACTCATGATCAAATCCTGGCTTTGATCTTCAATGTTTTATGCTCACTCATTGCAAGGAATGAGGGCTTCTTTGCAAGACACCCAAGTGTTTTGTGTTTTCACACTTACCTTTTAATTGCTATTTCCCATCGTTTTTTACTGTTTGTTGTTAGGGCATCAGTATAATGTAGTAACAGACATCCAAGTCCATCTTCTTTATTATTAGCTATACATTTCACACACCTAAATCATTCCATTTGTTAGTACTTCCTTTCCACTGGCACAGGCTTTCCAAAACACCACAGATGGAAGCTTTAGCAATTAAACCACTACCTTGATCCACAGCACCAGGAATGGGGTCCTCATTACCAGTCAGGTGGTGAGGCATCTAGTTCCCAAATCCCATCTTCCGTCCTGATTTCTTAGACCAATCCTGGTTCCATATGTCTTGGGAAAACAGATGCTGAGAAGGAGTTAGGAGTGCAAAAGATTTATAAGAGAATAACACCTGTGAAGGAATTGGGGTGAAGGAGCAGGATTGATCAGGAAGAGCCATCAGACTGTGATGCAGATCTGACAAAATGTCTGCCAGCCGAAGGGGGCTCTCTGGAGCAAAGATTGCTCATTAGAGAAGTCCCATGTTGGATGGGAATGGCTAGGCTCTTGTACAGTCATTGGCTGAGGGCTGGCCCAAGGAGAGTGTGACCTCAGTTCAAAAGCTGAGGCTGACTCTGAAGACAAAAACAGTTGGAGGCTATCAGTTAACTACAGTCCTTGCAGCTGGGCAGTAAGTTCTTTCTTGAATGGGCATGTGAGGGGTGCACACCTATGACAGCCACATAGACTGAGCTGAATATCACTGTGTATGAGCTAAATTTATCTACTTGGACTCAAATTTATTTCTCCCACCCACTACTCAATGGGTGAGTCTCAAAAAGGAGATTAGATTTGTACACACGAGTCTCCTGTGAGTCTATTTATGACCTAGATATAATCCCATAGCTTGTGGCACTGGCCAGGGAGGGCAGCCTGGAATGCAATGGTGGTGACTAGTGTAGGAGATACTACACATCCAAGAGAAACTAAGGGTTAGGTTGCTTGGCTGGTGGAGGTGATGTAGGGCTTCTTTTGGGAAAGGAGACATCGAAAATATGTCAGGTTGTGGAAAACTGTTTTTGTTGAGTGACTGATTATGTAGAAGGTGGACTTCTATGGATAAAAACTTGTGAGTTTTATCATTTTCATTTGGTTCAGTGTAAGGTGGTATCTCTGTCCTCAACACCACTTCCTAAATTACTGCTTCTGGTTTTCTTTTTCACTATTCCCACATTTCATTGATTTTTTTCATCAAACATTTGAAACTGAAATGATTAAGAGAAGCTCTGCCTATGGTCTCAGCCTGTGATCTAATGGGGAAGACTATATCATTATTGTGCTATGAAAGTGGTAAGCACTAATGCCATGAGAGCACAAAGGAAGAGTCCCTGTATTAGTTTCTTTGGGCTTCTGTAGCAAAATACCACAAACTGGGTGGCTTACAGGAATAGAGGATCCACTGACCTCAGAACAATAAGGGAAAATACACTTCTACAGGGTCTGGCTGGCACAAAAGGTTAAGTGCTTGACTACTAGCTGAAAGGTTGGTGGTCTGAATCCACCTAGAGGCACCTAAGAAGACAGGCCTGGCAATCTGCTTCCAAAGGGTCACAGTCTTGAAATCCCTATGGAACAGTTCTACACTGCATCCATGGGGTCTCCGTGAGTCAGTGTCAACTAAGTGACTACTAACAATGACACACACACACACAATCCTGTTTCTCTGGAGAACCCTTTCTGATATAGCGAGGGAGGGAGCAGGAAAGGTTGATTTCCAGATTTCTGGATTGGGTGATTAGGTTTATGGTGGTGATTGGCCTATTCTCCTACTGTTCTCTACATGTGGCCCAACCCTCTTTAACAAGGACAAGGAAATAATTTTTAAAAAGAGATTGCTTAGAATATTTGGCATCATTACACAAGATACCATGAGATTCCAAGCCATGGATTTCTCTGTGAAGACATGTTAGTAGAATAGGTGATGCAACTATTGATTCAGTAACTACCCTGACCTGACCGGTACCAGTGGAAACAGAAACAGGCTTGCAGCTCTCCAGAAGTTTCTGAAATATATATGATTGGCATTATATAAACTGACCACACAATCCTTACACCTGTTCCTTTCTTGTTATTCTTTGACTCTCCCTAGATTCCACCTAGCATCTACCTCAGGGTACTCAGAACCACCTCCTTTAATTACTATGTTTTGGTGTTCTGGTTCCCTAGTGCTGCTCTGACAAGAATATGCCACAAATGGGCTGGCCTTAACAAACAGGAGTTTATTCTCTTAAAGTTCAGGAGGCTAGAATTTCGAGTTCAAAGTGCCAGACGCTAGGGGCTGGGTGAAAGCCCCTCAGCCTTGGGCTTCAGCTCTGCCTCCAGCTCCCGGCCCACTGAAGCTAGAGGCTTTTCTTCACTCAGACAGCTGCTGGCTGCTGAGGCTGCCAAGCCCAAGGTTGACAAGTAGAAAGGCACAGTCCCAATGTTACCAAACCACATAGCAGGCCATTAATTTAAGTCCGTTGTAAGTCCCAAGGTCGGCAGAGCATGGCAGGCTGCTGAACAATGACACGGCTACATGCAGGGTCCAAGCATGCCATCCATATGCTAGAGACCATTCCCCAAGGCTTCCGCTTATATACAGGAAACAGACCACATTCCCTCAGGCAGCTACTCAGCTGCTTGTGGTAGATCCCACCATGGAGCTGATTACCAGTCTCATCATGGGGAATACTACATCCAGCTGCCCAGCCACTCAACCAGGCCTAGTCAAGTTGACACACAAACATAACCGCCACATCTGGGGAGTAGTTTAGGTCCTTGGCTAGCTTGTTTGGGGCTTGCACATTCTTTTTTTGGTGATAATCCTAGTTGGTTTCCTTCCACGTGAATGCAAGCCATATTAAGATTCTGGGACCCAGAGCATGCAAAGAACCACATGCTTAATTTTTACATTTTGTAGCTGTTCAAGTTGATGTTAAAGTGGCCCATTGCCATTATGCTATGTATTGGTACTATGTACTATTGTCATATGTACTCTGCTTTTGGATACAAGCCTGTTTTTTTTTTTTTTTTCTTCCTCAGATTGTTACATCCACCAATTTTAAAGTTCATTTAGATGATCTATTTTAATATTTATTCCCCATAAATGGGGTTTTAAATCAAGATAGAGACAGAAGGAGCTCTGATTTAGCAGTGTGGTGAGGATAAAGGCAGAGATAATAATTTCTGTGTTGGAAATGTTGAGTTTCATGTGCTTATAGGATAATCCAAGTGAGGTGGTATCATCATAGACATATGCATCTACTGGTTTGGAGCATAGGAGAGAGGCTTGGGTTGGAAATGGAGATTAGGGAGACATCATAATATAGGTGGGAACGGAAACACTAGACGAGCACCAAGGAAGAGTGTACAGAGTGAGAAGAGATGAGGGAAGATGGGGGAGCTCAGAAGAACACTGGTATTAAGAAATAGGCAATAGATGATGAGACCAGGAAGTAGAAGAGAAATTAGCAGTAGCAGAGTAGGAGGAATATCAGGAAAGGGTGCTATCACAGAAGGCAAAGGAATAGAAATTTCCAAGATGGAGCCCACCACCACTACTACCAGCAGTTGCCATCGAGTAGATTTCAACTCCTTGTGACCCCAGGAGTATCAAAGTAGAACTGTGCTTCATAGGGTTTTCAATGGCCGATTTTCCATAAGTAGATCGCCAGTTTTTTCTTCCCAGGAGCCTCTGGGTGGACTTGAACTTCCAACATTTTGGTTAGGAGTTGTGTGCATTAATGGTTTGCACCACCCAGGGACTCCAAATTCTGGAAAGAGGTCAAATAAGATGAGGACTATCAAGTAAGGTAAAGCAATGGTTGACAAATATTTTATGCTTTATAGGCAATAAGGTCTTTGTCACAACTGTTCAACTCTACTACTATAATGTGAAAGCAGCCACAGACAATATATAAACAAATGGTGCCCGTGACTGTGTTCCAATAAAACTTTATTAATGAAATCAAGCGATGGGCTGGATTTAGCCCATGAACCAGCATTTGCCAACCCTTGTAATAAAATATGTATTGCAATTTCTTGATGACTTTGGCAAGAGCTAGGTCCTGTAGAATGGCAGGGGTAGAAGCCGTACTGCAATAGTTGAGGAAGTGAAGATGGAGTGTAACAAGCTCTTCTGAG
Organism: Orycteropus afer afer; assembly: GCF_000298275.1. Taxonomy (NCBI): domain Eukaryota; kingdom Metazoa; phylum Chordata; class Mammalia; order Tubulidentata; family Orycteropodidae; genus Orycteropus; species Orycteropus afer. Next base: position 900,232 of record NW_006921975.1, read on the forward strand.
GTTGTACTGTAAATAGAGGGATAGGGAGGTTGTGGGCCTTAGGGGACTTCACCATGTTCAGAGAGGGTTTCTAGTCTTTCAGGGAAATCCTTGCCCTCTCATGGGGGAAGCAATATTAGAGAATATTTGTAGAGGTATTTTTACCCCGTCTGCCTACATTCAGGCTTCTTGTGAGCGGCCTCCAGAGCTTTAATTGACTTGCTCAGGTTTAATGAATATTTCTCAGGAACGTTTTAAATCAACTACTTTGCTACAGGATTGAGTAATTCAAGGACACTGCTGCAGGAGTAATTTTGCAAATGCTGCTGAGATAGAGAGAGGATTATTTCTTAGTTTGTCATTGTAGGTTCTTTTACAAGTTTATAGGTAGGATTATGAGTCAACAAATAAGTAAGTACCTGCTGCTCAGAGGGTGGGCAGGCTGGCATGAAAGTGGTCATTCTGAACTTCTCAGTGGCTAGAGGCTTATAGGGACCATATGTGACTCCCAGTGGGAAAGGCCCACAAATCTTTTAAAAAATATTTTTTAATTTGTTTGTATTTTTGAAGTGTTTCCTCCCCTCCCCTCCCATCCCTGGTAACCAATGAAGAAAGTTTCCTTCCATAGAGAAACCTTTCCTTGACTTTTTACAATAATGAACTAATATAGTATTTTTTCTTCTGGAAAGGCCCACAACTTCTGAGGCACAAAGAGAGATTCAGTTAGGCCCAGTTATAAGAACAAATTCAAGTGAAGAGCTGGAAGGAAAGTCTTCATTTTGGGCTTCTTGTGCTTCTTACTTGGAACAGTACATTGGCCGTGAATGCATGCACAGTCTTTCTACGCATCATCTCCTTGGCCACCAAGACAGCAAGCCTCTTGATGATGGCAGAAGGCAAGTTTGCAGCTTCTTAATCTGTGCTATCTCCTCAGCCTGGAGAGGAGAGGAAAAGAGTGTATGCCTCCCCCCAACCCTCTTGTTCAAGTGATGTTTGGTTACCATTATAATAACTTGGGAATTTTGCCCATACCAATGGGTTTTTGAAGACTCAGTGTTGAGGATGCTGAGGATGTGGCAGGTAGGTTTGGGGCAAGGACAGACCCCTAATATCTCCATCCATCCCTTCCTGACAACAGTGCCTTCCCAGGTAGCCTCTTGAGTAAGTCAAAGTGCCCTTCATTTTCAATGAATATAAATGGCTTGTCCACGACTCCTAGTCTTAGAGGTGTAGGACGTTTCCTAGCACCTCATTTTTTTCACTTATACAAGTGTTACTAATTCGCAGAATCACCCACAACCCTCCCGCAAGACCTTGTCTTTCCCTCAGTCCAGAATGATAAGTGTGAAACTGCCTCTATTCCTGTGATGCCAAATTCAGAGAGATTTCCTGATGAGATGCTAAGTTCTGTATGTTCCCACAACTGAATGCAGATATATTATTGCTGGACTTCATGTCTGTCAAGTGATCTGAAAATAAGTTGGTGCTCAGGAAGCCTAGTCCAACAGAGTGTGGACAGAAGGGAAGGACTATGGCCTGGAGTATCTGAAAAGCTGGTTCAGATTTATAAAGTAACTTGCCCATTGATAATGGCTTTTGGTGGTGCTTGTGTTCGAACATGTTTCTGACCCCTATGAGACAGCATATTAATGCATCTTCTGTATCATTGAGTCTAGATTCTGAAGATAATGGCTTTGCATGTTGCTTTTCACCTTGTTTTCCTTCTTTTCTGTATTCAGCTCCTCTCCTCTCACAGTCAACCCTCTCCCTGCACCCAATATCAAGGTGATTTGTAGCACCGTTTCTTCCATGATCCTACCAAGGTTTCCTCAAATATGTTTGCCTTTCCTGTTTGAAGATTATTCTATTGATAGAGTATGATTAGATGTGAGTCTTAACAGGGCAAGAAAACCAAAGCAGAAATCAAGGCTCATTGC